>NW_019154181.1:1542043-1930367 GCF_002288905.1 Enhydra lutris kenyoni | reverse complement strand
AAGGAAGGAAGGAAGGAAGGAAGGAAGGAAGGAAGGAAGGAAGGAAGGAAGAAAAGAAAAGAACAATTTTTATTCATTTAAGTAATCTCTACACCCAACGTGGGGCTCAAACTCAGGACCCCGAGACCAAGGTCACACACTCCTCTGAGTCAGCCATAAAAGCCATTAAAGGTGTTGTTGGTCTTTTTGCAGACATGCACAGAAAATTTTCAAACTGTTTGTCAGGATATACAGTGAAAAACAAATCTTCCTCCTGCTGTCTACCCAGACCTGCAGTCCCCCTCCTTTGAGGCCACTACTGTGACCGTGTCATATGGATTCTCTCGCTAGTTACAAGTTCTTATGTATCTGCAAACTGCCCCCCCCAACTCTACACATAGGGCAACTACCTCTACGCACAGCGTTGTGCCCCCTTCACTTACTGGCATATCTCCTGGTGATTCTTCCATATAAACATAAAAAGAACTCCCTCGCTCATAACGGCTTAGTGTATTTAACCAGTCCCTAGGGAAATGGTGGATATTATCCCCTGCATTCTGTTTCTAGAAACAATGCTAATGTGTATCCTTGATCATCGTTGTCTTCGCACTCCTGTGCAAATTTATTTGCAGGTTCCTTACAGGGGCTCTGAAAAGGCAATCCTAGTCTGGTCTCTAGGTTACTGGGATGTCAGATAGCCCCAACCTATATTGGGTTCTCAGAGCCAAGGAAGAATTTGAAGTTAACCTTTGCAAAATGCCTTCTCGTTCAGTCTGGTCCCACCTGCCAGCTACAGGTGCCATCTTTGGAAATGTGGATGAGATTAGCTAACATCCTTGCCGCCTGAAGGGGTCCTCCATTGGAGTAACAGCCCAACATCTGTCGTTCCTTCACGGACCACCCCACAGCAGTGTCGTGCCCATCAGTTCTCCCTTCTAAGATCCTGGAGCTGCCTTGGGTGGTGGTCCTTCCAAGCTTCGCCTTTGACTCTCTGAGCTACTCCATCTCCTTCCAAGAAATTTCCTTCCACTTTTTTCTTTAGTTAACCAGAATCCATTTTTTTTTTTTCTCATGACCAAAGACTCCCTATGGGATACCTTGTCTATCCCAGATCAATGAAATGCCATCCCCACCCTGGGCCTCCCTCCATTCAAATCATTAAGAAGGGACCATAACCAACCTCTTAGAGCTTTGGCAACACTTACCCAATCAGAGCGCCTCTCCATGACTCATGATATCAGTTCAGATCTGAATAAATAATTTGTTAAAGTTATGCTTAAAACTGAGTTGTAATCATCTAGTGCCCTCTCAACCATATGAGAGTTGCTACGTGTAATAGCTACGTGTAATAGCAAACCACTAGCTGCTTATATCCCCCAAAAAACTGCTGTCTTCCATACGGAGAGGCAGAAATAGACGACATCATGGCCCCGAGACTCATGTCCTGCCCTTGCTCCCTCCTGGCCTGCCATCACAGCCTTCTATCAGCATCAGCTAATCATTCCAGGTGAAAAGTCCAAATCAAGACTCAGATGACCTTCAACCCTCTGGGTGCAGCCCCCTCTAATACCAAAGGCATGACATTGGGAGTCAGAAAGCCAGGGTTCAAGTCCTAACTCCTGCACTTGTTCACCCATTTCACCTTCTTGTGGATCTTAGTTTTCCTGTCCTAGGGGTTTTTCACCCGAGTGCCACACGCATCATGAGACATCTGCCAGAGCCCACGCGAGGATAAGGGGACAGGTGCTCAGACCACTCTGCTCTGTTCCTTGCTTTCCACTCCAGTTTCAGAGTCCCGATCCCCTTCCTTGTTCCCCAGAAGAAAAACAGACCCTCTTGAGTGGACAGGCCGCAGCTTGGAGAATTCGGGAATGGGCAGAGGGACCTGAGCCGGTGGCGAAGCTGGCAGAAAAGTGCTATGATAGTGCTGTGGGTGAAGCCACAGAGATCTGGAATGCCTAAGACCCGGGTGCAAGGGTCTTGGCAGCTGTGTGAGCTCAGATACCTCATTCCACCTTTTTTTTTTAATATCTTTTTTTTTAAAGATTTTATTTATTTATTTGACAGAGAGAGAGAGAGAGATCACAAGTAGGCAGAGAGGCAGGCAGAGAGAGAGGAGGAAGCAAGCTCCCTGCCGAGCAGAGAGCCTGATGCGGGGCTCGATCCCAGGACCCTGAGATCATGACCTGAGCCGAAGGCAGAGGCTTAACCCACTGAGCCACCCAGGTGCCCCCTCACTCCACCTTTCTGAGCTGCGGTTTTCTTCACTACAAAGTGGACAGGATAGCGATAACGCCTGCTTTGTCTACCTAAGATTACAAAGGATACGTGTGTATGAATGTGCTGGGGCTTTCATTGGTTGTGGGCCTTGACTCTTGATTTTGCCTCCGGTTGCGATCGTGGGATCGAGCCTTGCGTCAGGCTCTGCGCTCTGCACAGAGCTGTACAGAGCTGGTCCCAGAAGCCCCGAACCTGGCTGATTCCCAGGGAATCAGGGCCCTGCCGGCAGGATTCTCACATCAGGCCAGGTTACTGGCCCATTTCACGGATGAACATATTGAAGCCCTAAGAGAATCCAGAACGTTTTAGAAGCAGAGAGGAATAACCTTTTGCGATACATGGGAGAAGTGCTTAAGTTCTCCAGCTTTTCCATGGGAATGCTCTTCTCTTTGTGAAGACATGCCCCTAATCTGGTTCTTTATAGGGGCCATGTCAGTGGTTGAAAATACAGGTCCTGGGGACAGAGACGCCTGGATTTGGATCCAGACTCGGTGACTTGCCAGCTAGGTGATCTTGGACAAGTCACCTCCTCTCTGAGCCTCGAGCTTCCTTACCTATAAAATGGGGCCAGTAATGCCTGCTTCTCTGTGCTCAGGTGACAGATGGAAAGCATGTAGTCTAAGGCTCAGCACAGAGTAGGCAATCAGGAACTCGTAAGTCAGTGTTGTTGGAAGAATGCCAAGAGAGCAGTCCTCAGTGCTGGGCCAAGTGGAGTATCAGGATCTACCAGTCTATCCTGACACCGTGGACTGCATCTCCAGACCGGATCTCCCTGCTGCCTTCTCCCCGCCTCACCTCCGCTCGCTGGGGCAACCTTCCTTTTCTGAGCCCTGACTGTGTGATGTTGGGGCTGAAACAGGGTGGTCCCAGGGACCACCAAATCTCCCAATCTTTTTTTTTTTCCTGCCTCCTTGTCCTTATTTCTTCCCTCCCTCCCTCCCTTCTTCTCTTCTCTCGACTTCTTTCTTTAATCCAAAGGAAATGCAACTTAAGGACATAAAACCATATTGCTATTAATTTTTGTAAATGTTCTTAGCTGGGAGGCCCCAAGCAGAAGGATGAGAACAAAACTGTATCTCCATTCTCTTGGTCCAGGCTGCTGGATCAGAGCCTCCCACACACTGAGACAAAGGCAGGAGGGACAAATGGGCCAGCTGGGACCTGCCCAACCAACATGAGGTCCCTTCCCATCCTTGGTCTCCTGCTTCCTTCTGATCACTCAGAAGGATCCTAATCCTAACAGATTAGGAAACTGAGCTCCAGAGTGGGGAAGGCATTACCCTGTCCGAGCTCATCTGTGATCACGGCTCCCCCACCCTCCCACATCACAGGCCCACCAGTCATCTGGGGTCCCTTAAGATGAGCTGCGCATGCTTGCCTCTGAGCTTCCCTGTGTGCTGTTCCCCCTGCCTGGAATTCCCTCTCCACCACTCGGGCCCCTTCTAACAGTCGACCTGGCTGAGTGCTGATAGGCTTTTAGGATTCGGTAGGCATCCTGCCTTAGAGGCCTTCCGTGATGGCCACGGGCCCTGCTCAGGGCCTTCTCGGGCTGCAGACCCTCCTAGCACCTGGCCCCAGATGGTGACACAGTTCAGTTCCTGTCTCTCCGTGGTCTGTCAGCTTCTTGAGGGAGGGCTGATACTGGCCCCGGCAAGGCTCGGGCCACAGGGGTAGTGTCTAAATATGTTTGTTGAGTGATAGAAGCCCCGGGTTAATGGACTGTGGTCCCCTGGGGAGGGGCTTGTAGCTCGCCCCCTCCCCCAACACAGATAGTGGATTCGGGAGCCTGGGTAAAAGGCCTTAGACTTGCTCGGATTCCTCCCTCCAGTTGGGGGCGCTGTTCCTTGCTGGCAGGGGGAGGTGGCTGGGAAGACCAAAGGAGATCGCGCCACCCCGTTCGAACCCTCCAAGGACTGGGAGGACCCTTAGAATCCAATCCCCAGCCCCTCCCGTGGCTAGAAGGCCATGCCCATCCTGCCCCACCCCACCCCAGCCATCCCCCTGCAGACCCGTGTTCCCGATGCTGTCCCCTCGCTGTTCCCTCTGCCTGGAATGCCCTCCCCCAGATGTCTACCCACATGCCCTGTCCTGCGTTCCCTCCAGTCCAGTGCTGGGTCAGTCTTCCGGGACCCCCAGGATGGTGCCCTTCTCCCCCCCCACCCCCCACATCGCTCTCCCCCACCCCTCCCTGCTTTGTGCGGACTTTCGCCCCATCCATCACCACTTGACTTATGTTACACACTGATGTCTTTGTCTATCGTCCCTCGCCCCTCTGAGAGGGGCAGGATGGCCAGCGGGGGCTCTCTTTTCGCAGCTGCTCCCTCTCCTGGTACTGGAGGAGCCTAAGAGATCTTGCCTGGGCCTGAAGTCATCCAGCAGGTTAGGGTGGAGCCAAAGAGGGCTGGGGACTCCCGGGCCTGGACATCCTCCGTGGTGCTGGGGACTGAGCCCAGGTCTGGGCCTCAGAGGCCCAGGTGGAAATAAAGCTGCCCCTGCATGGAGCTCGCGTTTACCCGCAGCCTGGTCAAGCTGGCTGTGTCAAGGAGACTCCCAGGCCCCTTACTGGCTTCTCCTTGTCTCCACCAGACCTCACCAAACATACTTCTACTTCTGAGAAAACAGAGGCCTTGGATTCCCCTTGGCACCCACTTACCCCACCCTCCTCCCCCTCTTCCTGCAAACTTGAGTCACAGTGTTGGCAGAGGGCCCCAGGGATGTCTGAGTCAGCCTAGGCTGGGTTTCCGTCCTGACACCACGTCTCACCAGCTGCGAGACTCTGGGCAAACTTCAGCACCTGTGGGATCTCCATCTCCCATCTGTGAACTAGAGGTGTGGAGATACTGCCCTCATCAGTGAGTGACTGTAAGGATGGGGCAGGTCTGTGCAGGGTCACAGCATGCAGTAGGTGCCTAATAATAGCAGCAAAGCCCGGACAGACACCATAGCAGTCCCTCTCCTAGGCACTTCCCTATATTATCTCATTTAACCTTTATACCAACCCAATGAGGAAGGCACCGTCATGATCCCATCTCACCAGCGAGGGAACTGAGGCATAGGAGGTTGAAATGGGCACAGCGAGCCAGTGGTAGAAGGTATGTGAACCCCAATTCTGTGTCCTTACCCGCTCCATCTATGAATGGAGGCCAGAGATAACACTCTCAGGGGATCATCCTTTGTGCAAGGGGTCCGGGCTTGGGGTAGGAGCTCAAATGTTTGAAGACTGATGGAATGTCTTCATTTGGAATCCCCAGAAACACGCAGAGCAAGGATTCAAGTTCAAGCCTTTTGTTTGGATGAGATCCCAGGACTCACCTTTAGGAGGCTGGAAATCTAGACTGCCGGTGGAGGGGGTGGTGGGGGGCTAAGGGAAGAGCCAATGGCTGAGGGCTTCTGGCTCAGCTCTTTGGCTGTGTGACCCCAGCCCAGCCACTGTCTCTCTCTGAAGCCGAGTTTCCTTTTCTACAAAACATGAAGACCAATCCCAGCCTCCTAGGAAAGAAAGGGAGGGAGGTCTTGCAGGAACTGAAGAGGGTCCCATCCAGACTCCCAGCCCAAGCTCTGGGAAACAGAACAGGCCCTGGGGAGGACTCTCTGTGGGCGAAGAAGCCACAGGAGGCAGGCACAGGGTCCTGAGTGTGACCACAGGGGCCCTGGAGAAACCACATCATGGCCACCACAGCCTCCACCATCCCACGGCGATTTCCGCCCTGCCTGTCCCAGGGCGGTGTCGTCGTCGTCGTCGTCTTCTTCTTCTTCTTCTTCTTTTTTAAGATTTATTTATTTATTTATTTGACAGTCAGGGATCACAAGTAGGCAGAGAGGCAGGCAGAGAGAGAGGAAGGGAAGCAGGCTCCCTGCCGAGCAGAGAGCCTGATGCAGGCTCGATCCCAGGACCCTGAGATCATGACCTGAGCCGAAGGCAGAGGCTTTAACCCACTGAGCCACCCAGGCGCCCCCCAGGGCAGTGTCTTCTATCAACAGCTGGCTGTCCCCTCCGTCAGCACCTGCCCCTGGGGGCCCTAGGTGGCAGGTAGGGGAGGCTGGCCCGGGCTCCCAGAGGGGTGTGCAGTGGTGGGTCGGCTTCAAGGGGCCATGGGGCCCCCTGTGGTTAGCAGCTCCTGCCCCTGCACTCCAGACTCAAAATCCTGGCTCTACCACATGTGACGTTGGGCAAGTCTCTTCACTGCCTGGCTTTGTTGATCCAATGGAGCTACTATTTCGGACGCCACCTGGCAGTGTTGGCTCCTACATCTTCCCAACCTCCAACCTGCACTTCCTGTCCACCTCCCCCCTAATCTGAAGCCTCCCCACCCTCCCTCTTTGCCTAGCTAAGCCTTGCTCATGCTTCCAGCCATTCTGATGCCTTTTCCTCAGGGAAGGGAAGCCCTTCTGACCACCTACTTCAGACTAGCACAAGCCCCACCCCGGCCCCAACCCTCCCTGTCCTCTTCCTCAGTAGCCCTGTGCCCATTTGGCCAGTTTCCTTCCTCCTTGGACTCCCCCAGTGCAAAACCCATAAGAGCACAAAACTATCATGCCTCCTGCCCAAACCCCAGGGACTCGCCCCCGGCACCCTCACAAATAGGTGCTCAATAAATCCTTATTGAATAAATGAATTATTGTCTGAAACACTTATCCTTGGTTAACACTTTGCTCTTCCAATCCAGACTTAAAGGTCACCTTCTCCAGGTAGCCTTCCCCGATTACTTCGCTGATTCCTCTTCTGGGTTTCCAGAATGTCCCCAACTCCCCCCGCCCGCCCCGCATCACAGCAGCCTTGCCTGGAGGGGGTAGCAGCCCAGTCCCCACGCCCCAGCCCCGCCCCGGCCCTGCCCTCCACCTGCCTTCTCCCAGCGCGGGAGTAAAGAGTTGGAGGAGGACGAACGAGGAGATGCAGACCATCTAGAAGGCTCGGATGGCAGCAGCGGGCGAATCTCTACTCTCGAGGCCCGCCTGGCCCAAGAAAGCTGGCATTCCCCTGGGACGGAGATGTGAGCAAAGGCCGGCTCCGGAAGGAGGTGGAGGAGGGGCGGGCGAGGAGCTGGCCGGCGGCTCGGGGGCGGGTGACGCGAGGTCCCACAGGGACCGCGTGGGGCGGGGGTCTGGTATTTCCTGAGGCCGCCCGGAAATGCTCCGGGCGGGAACTGGGGCGGACCCGGAGTGACATCGGTCTGGGAGGGACCCCTTCGCTGCACAGCCCGCACACTCCTCCCCACCGGCCGCTCTGGGGCTCCCTGCACGCGCGTCCCTGCACCGCCCTGCGGCCTTGTAATGATCTGTAAATCTTCAACAGGTGGTGAAGGTGCGGTTCCAGCCCCATTTTATAGAGGAGGAAACTGAGGCCCAGAGAAGGCCAGCGGGGTCACAGAGCCTCCAGCATTTCAGCTGACCCTGGAGCAGGACCAGCTTGCTCCCTCCAGGTCCCCTGCCCCCAGCTGTTGGTGCCTACACACTCCTACCCCAGTGGGTGGCCGCTGCTCCAGGCAGGGTTCCTGGTGGGGCAGAGGGAGGCAGAGACAGAGCTGGAAGGGGAGGCGCTGACCTCACTGAAGCCCCAGCACCAGACAGCAGCCTGCCACCCCTGGCCTGCTGGGCTGCCTGATGCCAGTCCACCCTGCTGGCCCAGCTCAGCACCCATCCCGCACCCTAATGCCATCCGCTCTTGCCTCGGTCCACACCAGGGCCACCCACAGAAAGGCAGGTTCCTGATGCCTCAACACAAGGTGAGACAATCAGCCCCATTTCACACAGTGGGAGACTGAGGCTCTAAGAGGAGCAGGCCACCCACAGAAAGGCAGGTTCCTGATGCCTCAACACAAGGTGAGACAATCAGTCCCATTTCACACAGTGGGAGACTGAGGCTCTAAGAGGAGCAGATTCTTGCTCACTGGATCCACTGAGTCCAAGATTCCATTTTTGGCTGGACTCCATGTACTTGAGTTCAGATCCTACCTCCCCTGCCTAGTAGCTCTGGGACCTTCGGACAATTTGCTTTGTCTCTCTGGGCGAACGTTCTCTGAGGATGATGGGGGATAAAGCCACTCCTGGCTCAGAATATTGTGATGAGAAATAAGTTTATCTGTGTGAATCCCTATGCCCCACACTTCCTGAGCACTCAATAAGTATTAGTTATAATGAAAACATGCTCAGACATCTACTTTCAAACAAAACGTCTCTGCCTTGACCTTTGCTTTCCACTGACTTCTGTCCAGCCTCTCATTTTCTCTCCTCTTCTGAATTCTATCAAATAACTATCCTCGGTAAAGTTAAGAGTGTGAGCTTGGAGATAAGCTCTGGCTGGCATTGTTTTACCAGGTGGATGGTGTCAGGGCTGGTGTCTCTGCAATTACCTTGGCTTTTCCCTCTTCTTTACAAGATAGCTGCCAAGGCTCCTGACATTTCATCAGCATTCACATTTAAGATGAGAAGGAAGAGGGATGATTAAGTTTAGGGTTAATTGAAAGCATTTGTCCCTTTTTATCCTGAAGAACTCACACCCACCCCCAACAAGACTAATTGGCCAGAGCTGTGTTACATGACCACTCTTGGCTGCAAAGGACAGTGGGAAAGTGAGTCATGTATCTTTTCCATTCTGTGAAGTGGAAGGCAACAGCAGAGAGGGGGATTAGGAATGGCAGATAGGTGGGTCAGCTGGTGTGTCTGCCACTCCTCCCCAACCTCTCCCTAGCTCCAACACTCCCAGGCCAGGCTCAGTCGCCTTGACCTCCCCCCTTTCCCACCAGCCACCACATTCCCATTTCTCCTTGGAAAGTGGAGCTCAGACCTCTCAGGGCCCCCACTTGCATAAGGCAACAATCTGTTGATTCTGATTAGGGCTGCCCTTTTAGGTAGAATAGGACTCTGTTTGCCACAGTCCCTTATCCCTTCCTAAAGTCGATGACTTCACTCATTCATTTTTTTTTTTTAAGATTTTATTTATTTATTTGGCAGAGAGAGATCACAAGTAGGCAGAGAGGCAGGCAGAGAGAGAAAGAGGAGGAAGCAGTCTCCCTGCCGAGCAGAGAGCCTGATGCGGGACTCGATCCTAGGACCGTGAGATCATAACCTGAGCCGAAGGCAGAGTCTTAACCCACTGAGCCACCCAGGCACCCTCATTCATGTTTCTTGCCTTGCCCTTGATGGTGTTGGAGTTCGAGCCCCCATGTTAACATATTTATTTCCCTCTTCCTGCCCTCATTCAGGGAGTTAACACACAGAAGATCCCTTTTAATTATTTTATTATTATTTTATTCATGATCCCTGAGCTGAAGGCAGACCCTTAACCTACTGAGCCCCCCAGGCGCCCACTCCCTATACTTTCTATCCTCCCATTACCCCCCTCTTTGTTTTAAGTAAACTCTAGGACTTGAACCCATAACCTCAAGATCAGGAGTCACTAGCATCACTGACTGAGCCACCCAGGCACCCCCTCACAACAATCTTCTAAAGGAGATGCTCTTATTATCTTTATTTTACAGAAGGGGAAACTGAGTCACAGAGCCGCTAAGAGACTTGCCTGGAATCACACAGCAGAGAGTGGTCAGTTGGGATGTTAGCCCACACAGCCACCATCCCCCAACCCAGGGCTGACCACACATGTCCAGCTGAGCTCTGGGGCTCAGCGGTCCTCAGAATGAAGGGGGCCCCACTCTGGGAGGAGACCTCCAGAGCTGCATATGTGTCTATGCTCAGAGCAGGGCTGAAGTTTGGGGTCTCTTCATCCCTGCTTTGGGGCTGGGGCACTCAAATGACCTTAAGGACCCAGACTGCTCATTCCCAGCTGTGTGGCTTTGGATAAGTCATGTCCCTCTCTGAGTCTGTTTCATTTGTTAAAGGAAATTGGTAATCGTTCCTTACTCAGGGTATTGTGGGGCATTAACTGATTGAAGAAATACATACATCACTTAGAAAAGTTCCTGGGGGGCGCCTGGGTGGCTCAGTGGGTTAAACCTCTGCCTTCAGCTCAGGTCATGATCTCAGGGTCCTGGAATTAAACCCTGCATTGGGCTCTGCTCGGCAGGGAGCCTGCTTCCTTCTCTCTCTCTCTCTCTCTCTCTGCCTGCCTCTCTGCCTACCTGTGATCTCTTTCTGTCAAATAAATAAATAAAATCTAAAAATTAAATAAAAAATTTTAAAAAGGAATAAAGCAAATCCTTCAATAATGAATAAACAAATGAACTTAAAAAATAAGAAAGAAAAGTTCCCAATATAGAAACACCAAACAAAGCCATTATTATTATTTATTATTCTTGACATTTTACCTAGAAACTCTAGCATTAGGAAGCAAGAGGGACAGTTTGCTGGGAGTGGGCCCCTAGGAGCCAATCCCTCCTGCTGACCTTGTACCCAGGGCCTGGAGGGGGCCTCAGACCTCCACTGGAGCCCAATTCTACAGGCAAGGAGACTGAAGCTTGGGTAGATGCAACCCCTGGGTCCTGGCCACTCAGTGAAGCCATCCAGGGTGTCTGCCCCCCTGCCAGGCTCTGTGGGAGGCACCAATGTCCCCACACTCACAACAGAGACCATGAGCACCCAGAAAAGTCTAAATGCTGATGCTCCCAGGAAGTGTCAGGGGGCCTGGTGTGTGAACAGGGCTGGGAGAGCCTGCCCAGCCCTTACTCTGTATTTCTAGTATCTCTGCCCGGAGACCCATTGAGGCCGCTCATGCCTTCCTGACCAGATCATGGCCCCTGACCAAGTTGTACTTAACTGGTGCTAGAGATCTGCCGGGGTCTTTACTGTCCCCTCCCCACCAGGAACCCCCTGTCCTTCTCAGACTCCACCTCCCACATATTTTTCAGGATAGGGTTAAAAACTCATCTCGTGGGAAGACTGTCCTCATCCTGCTTCCCTCCACAGGCCGGTAAAGCTCTTCCCAGGAGCGCCCATAACGTCACTCTGGCCTCCTTGTCCCCATGGCGTCCCCACCCGTACCCCTCTGCTCCCTTTTCCTCCACGGGTTCAGCCCACCGGGCTCCTCCGGGGGCACCGACGCGTGTCGGCAGCGCCCTCTAGCGGCGGCTCCCAGATCGCGCCGCAGTCTCCGCCCGCCTGGAACCCAGCCCGCCTCTGGGCTGGAGTTTGGACCCTGGAGTCCAGAGGGACCAAATAAGTCCAGAAGCGGGGCAAGAGGGCCAGGGGGATCTCGACCTTGGGAGCCCAGGCCTTACCCGAATCCCTGCCCTGCCCTCTCCATGTAACCTCTGGCAAATCGCCTTCTGTCTCCACCTATTTCTCCTTTCTGCCAAGTGTATTCCCCAACCAGTTCCTGTCTCCTGTGATAGTTCAGATCCCGGGCTGGATACCGGGAACATAGCAGTGACAGCAAGGAGAAAGTTACTGCCTCAGGAAGCAGACACGGAGGGGACAGACAATAAACAAATACAGAGCGCAATGGCAGTTATAGAGCTTTATAGAAGTAAGCTGGGAGGGGGACCCAGCGCGGTGCAGGTGATACTTTGGGTGGGATGGGGCAGGGGTGGCTTCACAGGGAGGGGAAGACATCAGTGGCCAGCCAGTGGGCGGTGGTGGGATGGCATGGGTGTGCAACACGCTGGCCCTCCTTACAGTGGTCTCTCCTCCCAATTCCCTGGGGGGTGGGGGAGGGGTGGTCCTTGGCTCGTTCCTCCTTCTTTCTTTATTAGTGTTGGGGCACCCCTGGGCACATCCTGCGTCTTTTTTTCTGTCTGCACTAACTCCCAGGGTGGCCTCAATCTGGAGACTTTGAGCACCAACTAAGCCCTGATGATTCCTAAAATACCATCCTCAGTGCCCCCATACCTGCCTCCTTCCCTCAACCTGTGCCCCAAACCTCAGACCCTCCTGTGCTCAGGACCCTCTCTCGGCTCCCAGCTCACTCAGAACCTTCCCATCTTCTACAAAGCCATCACTTGGGGGAGAGCAAGATTTTGTGGGGCCTGAAGTTTCCATAAGTTAGGAAGCCATCTATAAGAGAAAGGATATAGGGGTGCCTCGGGCTGAAGGCAGGCGCTTCAGTCGGTGAAGCGCCTGCCTTCAGCTCAGATCATGATCCCAGGATCCTGGGATTGAGCCCCACATCAGGCTCCCTGCTCAGTGGGGAGCCTGCTTCTCTCTCTCCCTCTGCCCCCCCATGCTCTCTCTTTCTCTCAAAAAAATAAATAAATACAATCTTTAAAAAAATAAAGAAAAGAAAAATAATATAACCCTACAAGCACAAAATGAGAGATTCTGGGATGAAGGGAGAGTCAGAATGGAAGGAAGTGTTCTTCAGCAGCTGTGATCAATACTGCTTCTTTGTCTGGTGTGGGCACTTTGGGAAACAACTTGGCAGCACCCTCCCACCCCGTGAGGGAGAACCCATGGCCACCCTCAGAGCCAGCTGTTCCACTGTGTCAGCACCAACAGAAATGAGCAAGTGTGCGTACCGAGAAACATGTTCTAGAATGTTCTTGACACTATTCTGGTCAGCTCCACACTGGAAATGGCCTAAATGCCCACCAGCGGAGGACAGGAGGCGAATGGTGGCTTTTTCATACCACAGACAATGATGCCGCCACAGGAACTAGTGAGGTCCACTCATGTGAATTTCAAGACCAGACAAATTAGTCTGTGTGGTGAGAAGGTGGGCTAAGTGGTCACCCCTGCCGAGTGTCAGGAGCTGGTCACCCCTCTGGTTTTCGATCTGGTGAAAATTCATTGAGCTGGATGCTTACGACACGAGTCCCTTTCCGTGTGCATATTATATTTCAACAGGAACATTGCTCAAGAGGATAAAATGAATTAAATACAGTAAATCAGCTGAACGTTAGGAAGTGGAGTGACACACATTGCAACACAGTAACTGACCTAGGTCTCTCAGAAAATGTTTAAATTGGCTTTTTTTTTAACACACAGAGTCTGAGAAGAGGCATTTAACCTACTTTGGCAGATTTTACAAAAAGCCTGTGACCGGGCGCCTGGCTGGCTCAGTCCGAGGAACGTGCGACTCTTGAACTCGGAGTCGCGAGTTCGAGCCCCATGTGGGGGTGTAGAGATTACTTAAATAAAGAAAACTTAAAAAAAAAAAAAAAAGCAGGATCCCATCTCAAGACGCCTGCCAGTGCCGTAGATGGCCTGGCAGAGGAAAGGGACTGTGGCTTAAGCTTTGCTGGCTTCTCAATGAATATGCCGCATCCTGCCTCCCTGTTACCTCCCACCCTCTCTCCCTCACCCCGCTCCAGTCCCGGGCCGGGGCAGGATGGCGCCTCTCCCTCAGCCGTCTGCTCCTCCTCCCACATGTCCAAATGTTTGCTGTATCCCTGGTGTTTGCCCATCCTCATGCCAGCCCTGGGCTGGGCAGTGCGGGGACTCAGCGATGGGGACCCCCGCCCTCAGACGGAAGCAGCCCATGTAATCATACGGAGACAACTGGGAGCTCATGGAGCTCAGAGGAGCCTGACCAAGCCTGGGGTGGGTGCAGATAGAGCTTTCTGGAGGCGGTGGTGCATACAGAAGGGAGACTCGGAAGGGGCAGCTGAAGGGTGTTCAACGCAGAAGGAATAGAGGTGAAAAGGCACGAGTTCCTCCAGATGGTTCAAGTTGGCTGGAGAGGAGCGGGCAAGCCGCAGGGATGAGGTCAGGCAGGGACCAGGTCAGGAAAGGCCTAGAGGACCAGGCCAAGGGGCTTGGGTTTCATCCTGGGGCTTGGAGAGGCATTGTGGTGTCGTGTGGGTAGCAGTGGGCCTCCTGGGCTGGAAACCTGCTTCTGTTGCATCCCAGCAGTGAGAAGTTGAGTAAATCACTTGATGACTCCGTGCCTCAGTTTCCCCCAGGTGTAAGACCAACTTAATGACACCTCAGAGGGGTGTTGGTGAGAAAACACACCTGGAGCAGGTATCCAGTAATTGTTCAAGAAATGTTAGCTGGGACTGTTACGTTCCTCTACTGTGAGAGAAAATAAGTCTGAGTAATTCTATTATTATTATTATTATTATCATTATTATTATTATAGTTAACCTCTATTGAGTTCGTACTGTCTCAGTTCCGGTTCTCCTAAAACTGACCCCGAGACAAGAATCTGGGTTCAAGGAGTTTCTTTGGGCGGTGACCCTCGGGAGCACCAGCAGGCGTGGGGGGAGGGCAGTGGGGACAAGAGGAGAGCATTGAAGAAGCAGGTCTCTATTGCACACAGGTGCTTCTCTGTGCCCCTGGGGGCCTCAAGAAATGGTGGAGCCTATTTCAGAATGGTCCCATCGAGGTCTGTGAGGGGTACTATCTGTCCTCATTGGTTGAAGTTTGTCCCTTTGCCTTTCATGGGGGCAGGGGGTGGTGGTGGTGGTGGCAGGGGGTGGGGAGGGCATTCTCTTGCCTCTAGAGAGAGCCCTCAGATCCTTGAGGTATAGGGTTGTGCCTGTAGCAGATAAAATACAGGACTCCCACTTCCATTTGATCCACAGGTTAATAATGAATAACTTTTTAAAAAAGATTTTATTTTGAAGTAGTCTTTCTACTCACCATGGAGCTTGAACTTACAACCCCAAGATCAAGAGAGTCACACGTTCCACTGACCAAGCCAGCCAGGCACCCCAATAATGAATAATCTTTTTAAAAGATTTTATTTGTTTATTTGAGAGAGAGCAGAGAGAGAAAGAGAGAAAGAGAGAGAGAGAGAGAGAGAGAGGATGAGCAGTGGGGAGGGGCAGAGGAGAGGGAGAAGAAGGCCCCCCACTGAGCAGGGAGCCCAGCTCAGGGCTCGATCCCAGGACTCCAGGATCATGACCTGAACTGAAAGCAGACGCTCAACCTACTGAGCCAAGCAGATGCCCCTAATTTTTAGCATAAGTATATCCCTTGCAATATTTGAGCCATATATATACTAAAAGATGACCGATTGTCTCTCTGAAAATCAAACTTACCTGGGTGTCCTGTGACTTATCTGGCAATGTGTTCATGTGGGAAGCATATATGGGAAATATGGAGCTGGCAGTTGGTCCTGGCTGGGGCTGCTAGCTTACAGTGGCCGTTTCCCTCCACATGGATATTTCTTCTTGGCTTTCCCTACAATGTGGTGGCTCATGCCAAGAAGGGGGCATCCCAAGAGGAAGGAATCAGAAGCTTCTAGTTCTCTTGAGGTCTTGAATCAGAGATCCCATTGAGGGCACTGGCTGGCTTAGTTGGTGGAGCACACAACTCTTGATCTCAGGGTTGTGAGTTTGAACCTCAAGTTGGGAGTAGAGATTAAAAAAAAAAAAAAAAAAGACCCAGAACAACATTACTTTAGTGCATTTCATTGGTCTGGGCTAACCCGGATTAAAGGGAGGGGAAATAGTCTTCACTTCTTCTTCTTTTTTTTTTTTTTTAAGATTTTATTTATTTGACAGAGAGAGATCACAAGTAGGCAGAGAGGCAGGCAAAGGGGTGGGGGGGAGCAGTCTCCCTGCTGAGCAGAGAGCCCGATGTGGAGCTTGATCCCAGGACCCTGAGATCATGACCTGAGCTGAAGGCAGAGCTTTAACCCACTGAGCCACTCAGGCACCCCTAGTCTTCACTTTTTTTTTTAAGATTTTATTTATTTATTGGACAGAGAGAGATCACAAGTAGGCAGAGAGGCAGGCAGAGAGAAAGAGGAGGAAGCAGGCTCCCCACCAAGGAAAGAGCCCAATGTGGGGCTCGATCCCAGGACCCTGGGATCATGACCTGAGCCAAAGGCAGAGGCTTTAACCCTCTGAGCCACCCAGGCACCCCTAGTCTTCACTTCCTGATGTGAGAATCAAGTATAGTGGAAAAGCTTTTCCCCCTCCTCCTCCTTCTCCTCCTTTTTCCTCTTCTTTTTAAGATTTTATTTGTTTGGGGCACCGGGATGGCTCAGTCGTTAAGTGGCTGCCTTTGGCTCAGGTCATGATCCCAGGGTCCTGGGATGGAGCCACACATCGGGCTCTCTGCTCAGCGGGAAGCCTGCTTCCTCCTCTCTGCCTGCCTCTCTGCCTACTTGTGATCTCTCTCTGTGTCAAATAAATAAATAAAATTTTTTAAAATTTTTATTTTTATATTTATTTTAGAGCGGGGATTGAGAGAATCTCAAACAGACTCTGCACTAAGCAGAGAGCCTGATACAGGGCTTGATCCCAGGACCCTGAGATTATGATCTGAGCCGAAGTCTGATGCTTAACCAACTGAGTCACCCAGCTGCCCCACAGCATTTCCTTCTTAGTTCTCTTTCAGTCTGTTGATTATGTCCAGGTGAAATTTCTGCGTGGTGTTAGGGTGATTTTAAATCTTCTCAGAGGATTTCCACTTATGGGTCGTGACCCTAGTGAGTTGTAAAATCACTGTACTGAATACAAACCGGTAGTTCTTAAATTTTTAATCTTTTTAACTTGCAATTTTTAAAAAGATTTTATTTATTTCTTTGAGAGACAGAGTGCACTAGTACATAAGCAGGGGGGAGGGGCAGGGGGAGAAGCAGGCTCCCCACCGAGCAGGGAGGCCAGTGTGGGACTCAATCCCAGGACCCTGGGATCAGGAGCTGAGCCAAAAGCAGACGCTTAACCCACTGAGACACAGATACCCTAATTTGGAATTTTGATCACACCCCAAACCGGAAGGCATGAGCCCCCATGAACCATCAAACAACTTCAATACCCACCCATATTTTTTATATTTCTTTATCTACCTGCCTTTGAGCGCTTAAAAAATAAAACAAAAGACACTGAATAAAAGAGAATAGAAAATATCAGAAAAATAAGGATTATTTTGTGAAATCTTTATTTTATCTTTTTATTTGTCTCCTGGGTTGGAATGTAAAATGTGTTTGAAAATCCCTTCTCTGATACTTGGCTAATCTCCCTGTTGAACAAAAACAGGCTTCACACAGCTTTTGCGAAAAACAGTATCCAGTTGCATTCAATAACATTGTTTTGTTTTTATCTTACTTTCATTGTTATTATGTATAAAGTGGCACTAATTTCCACTTAAAAGTAGCAACATGCAAGATCTCCCTTTAAATATATTTACTGATGGGGGCACCTCAGTGGTTAAGCCTCTATCTTTGGCTGGGGGGTCATGGGCTCAGGGTCGTGGGATCGAGCCCTGTGTCTGGACTCCCCAGGAGTCTGCTTCTCCCTCTGCCCCTCCCCCTACTCGTGCTGTCTCACTCTCAAATCAGTCAATAAAATCTTTAAAAAATACATTTATTGACCTTTTCAAAGACGTCCTTGCAGAAGAATTTTAAGTTTTACCATAGTAATAGTTCAGGGAGGCGAGGTGAAAGCATGCAGAGTGTCAGGAGAAGGAAGGGAGGGGACGGCTGCAGGCCTGGACTGGCTCAGGCACGTGGCGGGGAGCTCGGGGTCCGGGGCTCAGCGGTGAGACAGGGTTCCAAAGACCGGGTTACAGGTTTGGCTCTGCTTGCAATCGCCCCGCTCCGCCCAAGGACATCCCTTCTTCCCTCTGCCTCCGTCTCTACATCTGTGGGAAGCAGAGAATGGGAGGGACCGTCCTTCTCTTGGGGTCTGTGTCTGTGTGGCCTGGGAACTGAGGAGTCCCTTTTCCCTAGCTCAGCCCAGACCTCTGACCCCTCATTTCTAGACAGAAAGGGGACCTGTCGTTCCGAGAGCTACCGCAAGGGGGCAGAGGCGGCCACAGACTGAGACGCTGCCTGAGGGCGCGGGCCTCTGGATGAGGATGAATCAGGAGACCCTGGGAAGAACCTCGAATTCAAATCCGTGTCCTTCCAATCCCGGGGCTGTCTCTTCATTTCTCCCCCAGTACAATGGGTCACTGTTAGGGTTAAATAAAGTACCAAGTATACGAACCTGTATTTCCCTAACTTCATCCCAGATGGGGACTGTGGAATTCCCGCAACACCTGCGGGCCATTTAATAAGCTAGAAGAACTGAAGGCATTTTTGTTTAGCAGTGTGTGATATGGGAAGCTTGTGAGCAGAGAAATGGTGTGATTAAAAATTGTGGGGAAAACAAAAAAGAAAGAAAAAAATGCACTTAAAAAAAAAAGCTACCTATTACCCTATCATCCTGGTATAAAGAGATTTGCAATCTCTCTCTCTCTCTCTCTCTTTTTAAAGATTCATTTATTTATTTAACAGACAGAGATCACAAGTAGGCAGAGAGGCAGGCGGGGTGTGGGGGCGGGGAAGCAAGTTCCCTGCTGAGCAGAGAGCCCCATGCTGGCCTGGATCCCAGGACCCTGAGATCGTGATCTCAGCCAAAGGCAGAGGCTTAACCCACTGAACCACCCAGGCGCCCCTGCAGTCATTTTTTCCACTACAAACACATATATACCAATATAGATATATGAACACCTGCCCACGAACTCACGGGTGCAAGAAATGTCACATTACTTTATTAAATTTTTTTTACTTTTTAAAAAATATTTTTATTTATTTATTTGATAGACAGAGATTACAAGTAGGCAGAGAGAGAGTAGGAAACAGGCTCCCTGCTGAGCAGAGAGCCAGATGTGGGGCTCTATCCCAGAACCCTGGGATCATAACCTGAGCAGAAGGCAGAGGCTTTAACCCACTGAGCCACCCAGGCGCCCCTTTATTTTACTTTAAATAGTGATTTTTTTTTAAGGGAGTTATTTATTTATTTATTTATTTATTTATTTATTGAAGAAGGGTCCACACCCAAGATGGGGTCCTACCAAGGACCCTGAGATCAAGAGTCGTATGCTCTGGGGACTGAGCCAGCCAGGCTCCCCCTAAGTGGTGATAGTTGGTTTATTAAAAGAATATATTCGCAACAGAGAACAATCCAAACAATTTCGAAACTACAAAGAAAGTAAGCAATAAATCATCACCATACGTGGGATTCCTTTTTTCTTTTAAAGAGAGTGAGCGCCCAGGTGCAAGGTGGGGCTAGGTGGTGGGGTGGGGGGCAGGGTCAGAGGGAGAAGGAAAGAGAGAGAATCTTAAGGAGGCTCCATGCTCAGTGTAGAGCCCATCTCAGGACCCTCAGATCAGCACCTGAGCTGAAACCAGGAGACCCACGCTTAACCCACGGAGCCACCCAGGTGCCCCCATAAGTGGGGTTTTCTATTTTATGAATATCATTATAGAATCCTCCCTACATAGCCTCATCATGTCTCTACAGGATGAAAGCCTAGATGGACAGATATGATTATGAGATCATAGTCCATGCTATTTATTTTTTCCTATGTACAGCCTGTGACTTGCTTGCTTGTATGTGTGGGTGTGTGAGTTTAAAATTAATTGATAGATGTTGAGATGCCAGCTTTAGTTTTCCAAAAAAAAATTGAGCAGAAAGCACAGAGAATTCCTGGGGTGCCTGGGTGGCTCAGTTGGTTAAGCGCCTGCCTTTGGCTCAGGTCATGATCCAGGAATCCTGGGATGGAGCCCCGCATGGAGCTCCTCAAATAAATAAATAAAATCTTAAAAAAAAAGTACAGAGAATTTAAAAATAAATAAAATCTTTCAAAAAAAGTACAGAGAATTCACACACACCTGCACACCCCACTTTCCTATTATCCACATCTTGCATTATATTGTGATACATTTATTATAATCGATGACACAATATTCATATGTAATTTTTTTAAAGATTATTTATTTGAGAGAGAAAGAAAAAGATAATAAGAAGGGGGCAAGGAGGAAGAGCAGAGGGAGAGGGAGTAGCAGACTCCCCACTGAGCAGGGAGCCCAATGCGGCACTCGATCCCAGGACCCTGAGATCATGACCTGAGCAGATGCTTAACCGACTGAGCCACCTGGTGCCCCTTGATATGTAAAGATTTTTTTTTAAATTTTATTTATTTATTTATTTATTTATTTATTTGACAGGCAGAGATCACAAGTAGGCAGAGAGGCAAGCAGAGAGAGAGGAGGAAGCAGGCTCCCCACTGAGCAGAGAGCCCGATGTGGGGCTCGATTCCAGGACCTTGGGATCATCACCTGAGCTGAAGACAGAGGCTTTAACCCACTGAGCCACCCAGGCGCCCCTAAAGATTTTATTTTTAAGTGATCTCTACACCCAACGTGGGGCTCCAGCTCACAACCCTGATGTTACATGAGTCCCATGCTCCACAGACCAAGCCAGGCAGGCACCCCAATATACAATTATTAAAGTCTAGAGCTTACATTGGATTCACTCTTCATGTTACGTATTGTGTGGATTTTTGAAAAAAATATAATGATATTACATACAATTAAAGTATCATACAGAATAGTCTCACTGCCCTAAAACCCCTGTGTTCTACTTATTCATCCCTCTTTCCCTCTGAACCCTTGTCAACCATTGATTTTTTTTACTGACGTCATAGTTTAGAACCTCCCAGAATGTCCTAGATCTGGAGCCACATGGCCATCTGGTCATTTCTTCTCTGCTATCCTCTAAAAGTTTTAAAATTTTGTGTTTTACATTTACATCTATGATCCACTTTGAGTTATTTTCCAGAAAGGTGTGAGGTCTGCATCTGGATTCTTTTATTTATTTATTTATTTATTTTTTGTATGTTGATATCTAGTAGTCTGAGCACGACTTGTTGAAAAGACTATCCTTTCTCCATTGAATTACTTTTGCTCCTTTGTCAGAGATTGGTAGGCTGTGTTTGTGTGGGTCTGTTTCTGGGCTCTCTATTCCCTTCCATTGATTTGTTTGTCTATCCTTCACCAATAACACACTCTCTCTTTTTTTTTTTTTCTTTTTTAGAAGATTTTATTTTTAAGTAATCTCTATAGCCAATATGGGGCTAAAACTCACAACGCCAAGATTAGGAGTCACATGCTCCACTGACTGAGCCAGCCAGGTGCCCCTCATTGTCTCGATTCCTGTAGATTTATAGTAACTCTTGGAGTCAAGTAATTTCAGTTTCCCAACTTTGTTTTTCTCCTTCAGTGTGGTGTTGACTATTCTGGGTCTTTTCCCTCTCCATATAAACTTGAGTGGCAGTTTCTTTGGTATTCACAAAAGAACTTGCTGGGATTTTTATTGGGATTACATTGAATCTAGAGCTAAAGTTGGGAAGAACTGACTTTTTTTTTAAATTTTATTTATTTGTCAGAGAGAGAGAGAGTGTGAGCACAGGCAGACAGAATGGCAGGCAGAGGCAGAGGGAGAAGCAGGATCCCTGCTGAGCAAGGAGCCCGATGTGGGACTCGATCCCAGGACGCCAGGATCATGACCTGAGCTGAAGGCAGCCGCTTAACCAACTGAGCCACACAGGCGTCCCAAGAACTGACATTTTGAAGTTATTGAGTCTTATATTCATGATCAGGGAATATCTTTTTATTTACTTAGATCTTCTATAATTTCTTGCAATAAAGTCATATAGACTTCCTCATATAAATTTTATACATATTTTGTTAGATTTATACCTAAGTATGTATCTTTTTTGGTGCCACTGTAAAAGGTATATTGTTTCTAATTTCAAATTTCAATTGATTATTGTTGGTATATTAAAAAAAAAAAAACTGTTGGGGCACCTGGTTGGCTCAGTAAGTTAAGCCTCTGCCTTCGGCTCAGGTCATGATCTCAGGGTCCTAGGATTGAGCCTTGCATTGGGCTCTCTGCTCAGCGGAGAGCCTGCTTCTCTCTCTCTCTCTCTGCTTGCCTGTCTGCCTACTTGTGATCTCTCTCTGTGTCAAATAAACAAAATCTTAAAAAAAAAACAAAAAAAGCCTATTGATTTTTATATATTAACCTTGTATCTTGCATCTTTGCTTTAATTGTTTTCTAGTTGCAGGAGTTTTCCTTGTTGATTCTTTGGGAATTTCTTGGATTTGCTCTTTTAAAAAAAAAAGATTTATGTATTTATTTATTTATTTATTTGAGATAGTGAGAGAAAGAAAGAGAGAGCATGTGAGCAGGGGAGAGGCAGAGGGAGAAGGAGAGAATCTTGAGCAGACTTCAGGCTAAGCACAGAGCCCAATGTGGGGCTTGATCCCATGACCCTAAGGTCATGATCTGCACCAAAATCAAGAGTCAGTCACTCAACCAACTGAGCCATGTAGGTGACCCATTCTTTAGGATTTTCTATATAGAAAATTATGCCATCTGTGAACAATGACAGTTTTATTTTTTCTTTCACAATCTGTATATCTTATATTTCCTTTTCTTGTCTTATTGCATTATCTAGAATTTCCAATACAATGCTGAATAAGAGTAGTCAAAGAGGTTGTACTTGCATTGTACCTGATCTTAGAAGGAAAGCATCTAGTTTTTGACCCTTAAGAATGATGTTAACTATATGTTTTTTGTAAATGTTCTTTATCAAGTTGAGGAAGTTCTCCTCTATTCCTAGTGTGCTAAGATTTTTTTATTATTTTAAAAAAGTTTTGGATTTTGTCATATGTTTTTTCTACAACTATTGATATGATTATATGTTTTTTCTGCTTCAGTCTATTGATATGATGATGAGTTATACTAATTAATTTTCAAATGTTGAGCCAGCCTTACATACCTGGGATAAATCCCACTTGGTCATGATGTATAACTAAGTTCATGAGCGATATCAGTCTGAAGTTTTCTTTTTTTATAATGCCTTTGTCTGGTTTTGGGATTAGGGTAATGCTGACCTCATAGAATTAATTGGGAAGTATTACCTCAACTTCTCTCTTCTAGAAAACAGTCTAGAGAATTGGTATAATTTCTTCCTTAAATGTTGGCAGAATTCACCAATAGACACACCTGGGCTGCTGCTTTCTTTTTTGGAAGGTTATTAATTATTAGTGCAATTTCTTTTTTTTTTAAGATTTTATTTATTTATTTGACAGACAGAGTTCACAAGTAGGCAGAGAAGCAGGCAGAGAGGAGGAAGCAGGCTCCCTGCTGAGCAGACAGCCCGATGTGGGGCTCAATCCCAGGACCCTGGGATCATGACCTGAGCCGAAGGCAGAGGCTTTAACCCACTGAGCCACCCAGGTGCCCCATTAGTGCAATTTCTTTGATAGATATAGACCTATTCAGATTGTCCATGTCTTCTTGTGTGTGTTTTGGCAGGTTGTGTCTCTCATGGAATTGTTCCATTTCATCCAGGCTATCAAATTTGTGGACATAGAGTTGTTCATAGTGTTCCTTTATTATCCTTTTAACATCCATAGGATCAGTAGTGATGGCCCCTCTTTTGTTTCTAATATTAGCAATTTGTGTCTTCTCTCTTTTTTCCTTAATTAACCTGAAAAAGGTTTATCAATTTTATCCATCTTTCAAAGAATCAGCTCTTAGTTTCATGAGTTGTCTCTATTGATTCCGTTTTAAGTTTTATTGATTTCCACTCTAATTTTTATTATTTCCTTTCTTCAGCTTCCTTAAATTGCTCTTCTTTCTCTCATTTGCTGAGATTTCTTATTTTGCTTAGATTATTGATTTTAGAACTTTCTTTTTTTCTAATATATGCTTTCCATGCTATGTATTTCCCTCCAAATACAACTTCCACTGCTTCCCACAAGTTTTGATGAATTGTATTCTCGTTTTCCTTTAGTCCAAAGTATTTTTTAAAAATATTTTATTTATTTATTTATTTATTTATTTATTTGTCAGAGAGAGAGAGGGAGAGAGAGAGAGAGAGCACAGGCAGGCAGAGGGGCAGCAGAGGCAGAGGGAGAAGCAGGCTCCCGGATGAGCCAGGAGCCCAATGCGGGACTCGATCCCAGGATGCTGGGATCATGACCTGAGCCGAAGGCAGCTGCTTAACCAACTGAGCCACTCAGGCACCCCCTTTTAGTCCAAAGTATTAAAAAATTTCTCTTGAGACTTCTTTGACCCATGTGCTATTTAGAAGTGTATTGTTCAATTTCCAAGAATTTGGGGGGAATCGACCAGCCATTATTCCCGTTACTGATTTCTAGTTTGATTCCACTGTGGTCTGAGAGCAAACTTAGTTTGATTTCTATTTTTTAAAATTTGTCAAGAATCCTAGAATGTTGTCTGTCTTGGTGAGTGCTCCGTGAGAGCTTGAGATGAGTGTGTATTCTGCTTTGCTGCATGAAATATTTTATAGACATAATTAGATCAGTTGATTGATGGTGTTATTCAGTTCAACCATGTCCTTACTGGTTTTCTGTCTGTTGGATCCATGAAATGCTTACAGTGGGCTCTCAAAGTCTTCCATATGATAATGGACTTACCTATTTCTCCTTGAAGTTCTATCAATTTTTGCCCCATGTATTTTAATGCTCTATTGTTAGATGCATACACATTAAGGAACATTATTAGGTCTTCTTGAATAATTGATCCCTTTATCATTATGTAATGTCCCTCTTTATACCCAGTAATTTTCCATGCTCTGGAGTCTGATCTGTCTGACATTAATACCACTACTCCAGGGGTGCTTGGGAGGCTCAGATGGTAGAGCGTGTGACTCTTGATCTCAGATTTGTGAATTTGAGCCCCACGTTGTAGAGATTGCTTTAATATATATACATATATATTTACTCTAGCTTTCTTTTGATAGCAAGTGGTATATCTTTCTCTATCCCTTTACTTTTAATCTCTCTGTATCTTTATATTTAAAGTGAGTCTCTTAAGAGGCAAAGACTTTGTAAAGAAAATCAAAGTAAAATAATTTGGCAATTAAACAAATGAAGTGAAAAAAAGCGAGTTTCTTGTAAACAACACATAGTTGGGTCTTGCTTTTTATTCACTCTGAAAACTTCTTTTCTTTTAAGATTTTATTTATTTATTTGACAGAGATCACAAGTAGGCAGAGCAGCAGGCAGAGAGGGGGAAGTAGGCTCCCTGCTGAGCAGAGGGCCTGATGTAGGGCTCGATCCCAGGACCCTAGGATCATGACCTGAGCCGAAGGCAGAGGCTTAACCCACTGAGCTACCCAGGCATCCCCTCCCTCCCATTTCTTATAACACTGCTGCCATTCATTTCACTTATCCACAAACTATAATTACCAAATATATTATGGCTATAATTGTTAATTAAGAATAATGAAAATAAAGTATTTTATTTTCATTGATTCCTTTGAGTCTCTGACCTATATAATTTTTCTTTTTTCTGAAGAATTTTGGTTTTTAATTTTTAATTTTTAAATTAACATATAGTGTATTATTAGTTCCAGAGGTAGAATTTAGTGATTCATCAGTTGCATACAACACCCAGGGCTCATTACTTCACATGTCCTCCTTAATGCCTATCACCCACTTATCCCATCCCCCCATTTCCCCTCCAGGAACCCTCAGTTTGTTTCCTGTAGTTGAGTCTCTTATGGTTCATCTTCCTCTCTTTCCCTTCCCTTATGTTCATCTGTTTGGTTTCTTAAATTCCAAATATAAGTGAAATCATGTGGTATTTTTCTTCCTCTGACTGATTTATTATTTCATTTAGCATAAGATCCTCTAATCCATTCATATCATCGCAAATGGCAAGATTTCATTCCTTTTTATGGCTGAGTAATATTCCATTGTATGTATAAACCACAACTTCTTTTTCCATTCATCCGTTGATGGGCATCTGGGCTCTTTCCATATTTTAATTATTGTGGACATTGAGACTATAAACACTGGGCTGCATGTGCCCCTTTGAATCACTATGTTTGCATCATTTTTTTTAAAAAATGATTTTATTTCTTTATTTAAGAGAGAGAATGAGCAATGGGGTGGGGGCAAAGGGAAAGGGAAGCAGACTCCCCACTGAGCAAAAGCTCAACATAGGGCTTGATCCCAGGACCTGGAGATCATGACCTGAGCTGAAGGCGGACGCTTAACTGACTGAGCCACCCAGGAGCCTCTGTTTGTATCCTTTGGATAAATACCCAGTAGTGTGATTGCTGGGTCGTAGGGTAGCTCTATTTTCAACCTTTTGAGGAACCTCCGTACTGTTTTCCAGAGTGGCTGTACCAACTTGCATTCCCACCAACAATCTAAGAGGGTTCCCCTTTCTCCACATCCTGACCAACATTTTTTGCTTCCTGACTTGTTAATTGTAGCCATTCTGACTGGTGTGAGGTGGTATCTCATTGTGGGTTTGATTTGTATTTCCCTGATGCCAGAGTGATGTTGAAAACTTTTTCATGTGTCTTTTGGCCACTTGGATGTCTTCTTTGGAGAAATGTCTGTTCATGTCTTCCCCTCATTTCTTGATTAGATTATTTGTCCTTTAAGTGTTGAGTTTGATACATTCTTTATAGATTTTGGATACTAGCCCTTTATCTGATAAGACATTTGCAAATATCTTCTCCCATTCTGTTGGTTGTCTTTTGGTTTTGTCGACTGTTTCCTTTGCTGTGCAAAAGCTTTTTATCTTGATGAGTCCCAGTGGTTCATTTTTGCTTTTGTTTCTCTTGCTTTTGGAGACATGTCTAGCAAGAACAAAAGAATTTATTTTAAAATTTCTTGCAGGGATGGTTTACCAGTGACAGGTTCCCTCTATTTTTTGTTTCTCCAAGGAAAGTCTTTATGTCTCCTTTGCTCTCGAAGGATAATTGTGCTAGATAGAGAATTCTAGGTTGGTGGGATTTCATCAACACTTGAAATATCTCACTCCACTCTCTTCTTGCTTGCATGGTTTCCAAAGATAAGTCTGATGTAATTTTTCTTGCTTCTCTATAGGAAAGATGGGTTTCTTCCCATCCCTCTGGCTTCTTTTAGGATTTTTTTCATTTTCTTTGATTTTTATGCTATTTAAATATGATGCAGTTAGATATAGATTTTTTTGTATCCTGCTTTGTGTTTCTAAGCTCTCTGGATCTATAGTTTCATATTTGACATTCATTTTTGGAAATTTTTAATCATTATTGCTTCGAATATTTTCTTCTCTTTCTCTCCTTTTTCTCCTTCTGGAGTTCCAGCTATGTGTATGTTACACCTTTTGGAATTTTCTTACAGTCCTTGGATACTCAGTTCTGTCTTTTTTCATTTTTCTCTTTGCATTTCAGTTTTGGAAGTTTCTACACTGATCTTTTCCCCCAGCCATGTCCAGTCTATTGATGAGCCCATTCTTCCTTTCTATTCATGTTTTTGATTCTTTCTTAGAATATCCATCTCTGCTTGCCTTACCCATCTGTTCTTGCATGTTGTCTAAATACTTTTTTCATCACAGCCCTTAGCATATTAATCATAGTTGTTTTAAATTTCTGGTCAGGGGCGCCTGGGTGGCTCAGTGTGTTAAAGCCTCTGCCTTCCGCTCAGGTAATGATCTCAGGGTCCTGGAATCGAGCCACGCATCAGGCTCTCTGCTCAGTGGGGAGCCTGCTTCCCCCCCCCACCCCCGCTTGCCTGTCTGCCTACTTGTGATCTCTCTATCTCTGTGTCAAATAAATAAATAAAATCTTTAAAAAAATAAAAACAAATAAATTTCTGGTCTGATAATTCCAACATCCCTGTCATATCCGAGTGTGGTTCTTATGCCCATTTGGTCTCTTCAAACAGTGTTTTTGTCTTTAGTATACTTTGTAATTTTTTTTGTTGAAAGTGAGACATAATATGCTGGGTAAAAGGAACTGAGGTGGCTAGGCTTTCAGTGAAAGATTTTACAGTTATCTGGCTAGAGGATAGGCTGTAATTACTATTTGTTGTAGTTGTAGGTGTCAGAGGCTAAAATAACCACTAGTGTCCTTGCTTTTATCTTCTGTGTGGTATTTGGGGTTCCCTAGAGACTAACTAATTAGTTAATTGAACTTATTAAAAATTTTTATTGAAGTAATAACTTTTTTAAGACCTTATTTATTTATTTGAGAGAGTGAATGAGAGAGAGAGAGAGGGTAAGACGAAAAGAAGCAGACTCTCCCCCTGAGCAAGGAGCCCAACGTGGGGCTTGATCCCAGAACCTGGGATCCTGCCCCAAGCTGAAGGCAGAGGCTTTAACCCAATGAGCCACCCAGGCACCCCAAAGTATAGACTTCTTAAATAAAGTCTGAGAAGTGTTGTATTCCTCTGTTATTATACAGGAGCCCTATTTATAAATGATAGGCCTTGTTAAAATAAGTAGTTATAAGCCCTTGTTAGGAAGAGCAGAACATTCTGGCATATTTCAAAATGGCTAATTTTGCCCTCCTCCTGCCAGAAACATGAGCAGATTTTTTTCTCTAATATTCACTGTGAGAACCTGTTCAAGATCCTGGAGCAGTGCCTGGGTGGCTCAGTTGGCTAAGCATCTGCCTTCAGCTCAGGTCATGATTGCAGGGTCCTGGGATCGAGCCCCACATTGGACTCCCTGCTCAACAGAAGAGTCTGCTTCTCCCTTTCCTTCTGTCCCCCATCTGCTCCTGCTCTCTCTTGCTCTTGCTCTCAAATAAACAAATGAATAAATATTTAAATGACTGAGCCACCCAAGGGCCCCAAAAAATGAATTTAAAAAAAAAAGATCCTGGTGATAAAACTTGAGGACAAGGTCCCCCTGGAGATTATGACTCTTGAACTTGCCCAGTGGGCTTCCAGCAATTCATCAGCTATAGTTCTGGCTTCCTGAACTTGGTAGTGGATCCACTGAGGTTTTTGTTCCTGGGCTTCTGCTTTGGTGAGCTGTGGTTCTCTGTATCTGCCTGTCTTTATCTCCAATCTGTGATCTCAATCCTCCAATAGGTCTAGGGAGAGTTCTGGGAGTTTATCTTTCTTCTTGCTCTGAGATCAGATGTGACAGTGACGACTCCTGAGCTCCTTACATGCCCAACCACAAACCAGAACTCAGTCTATTTGTTCTTAAAATAAAAGCCTTAAAATTAATTTTGTTGGAATTTGCAAGATAAAGAAAAAAGTGAAACTGAATAAATCCTGGACTTTATATATATATTTAACCACAAGAAATGTGGGTTCCAAGCGGCGCCTGGGTGGCTCAGTTGTTAAGCCTCTGGCTTCGGCTCTTGTCATGATCCCGGGGTCCTGAGATCGAGCCCACTCCCCCTGCTTGTATTCCTTTTCTTGTCTCTCTGTCAAATAAATAAATAAAATCTTTGAAAGAAAGAAAGAAAGAAAGAAAGAAAGAAAGAAAAATGTGAGTTCCTTAAAAAGAATCGTCTGTGGTTAAGATAGAGTTCATGAAAGTCATTAACAAGTTAGTGTCTTTTTCTTTTTTAACCGTATGTTTAAAATTTAGATGATATGAATGGCTCTCGGCAAGGAAAGATAAGGTGACTGGTTTTTGTTGTTTTCTTTTTTTACGCTGAGCCTTCAACTTTAGTTGCTTTTAACTTTGTGAACAGTCTGTTCTGTAATCACACATCTCCCAGTTGAATTTTACCTCTGTGTTGAAGTGGATTCAATGCACACCTCCACTCCTTTTAACATGGCTTTTCTGTTTCAGAGTTCTTTCTTTTGATTCATCCATGGGTTGGCTAGATTTTATTATTGAGTAATTTTTTTTAAAGATTGTATTTATTTATTTGACAGAGAGAGATCACAAGTAGGCAGAGAGGCAGGCAGAGAGAGGTGGGGGGAAGCAGGTTCCCTACTGAGCAGAGAGCCCGATGTAGGGCTCCATCCCAGGATCCTGAGATCATGACCTGACCCAAAGGCAGAGACTTTAACCCACTGAGCCACCCAGGCGCCCCTTATTATTGAGTAATTTTTAAAAGGTCTAAAGGGTGCAGTATTTACTGCAGGTAGCAGGTAGGGTCTAATCAGGAGATTGGACACCATAGACTAAGCAGGGAAAGCTTGCTCTGGGGGGTCACTATGATAAAAGAGTAACTATAGGGGAACTCTGTCCAGTACCCTAGTGCTGAAGGAGAGTACCCAAGGATGGACAACCTTGGAAGGCGTGCAGATCTCTGCAAGGAAGGTGTGGTTCAACCAGCGGATGACAGAGAAATTCTCTGGGTTAGCCAGACTGGTACTACTGGGCTAAAAAGAGGGCAGTCTCCGAAAATGGTGGGGGACCAAGGGCTCAGAAAACTGCAAGTGGAGGGCACGACTCTTTTTTACAGCATGTGTCCTCCTAGGGCTTGCAAGGGGAGTAACTGCTTGGTGCATGACCCTCCAGGCCACAGGCAGCCACGTGTAGACAGCAAGATGTCTTTGGTTTCCATTTTCAAGAGGGCCACGGAAAGGTTATCCCCAGACTGGGGCTGAAACAGGTTCAAGTAGGGATCACATTCTGGGTCCGAGGCTGGGCCAGGCTCCATCAAATGTCCTCATGCCCGCAGAGCTGACCCTCTGCCTCCCCTATGCCAGAAACAGGCGAGCGTGGTATCTCCCTTTCTAGGAGAAGAGTCTGAAGAAATCCCTTCACTTGTCATAGAGCCTATCTTACAGGTGCCTTTGCAGCCGTGAGCCAAAAGTTGACAGCTGACCCACTGATCCTTCACGTTTGGGCCCCTCTGCCTGCCACTTGCGTGCTGGCTTGAGATTCTGGCTGGTTATGATTGAGGAGTCCAGCTCCTGGTTAAAAACCTTTGGGTGACTTTCCAGGCCTGACCACAGGGGATTGCAAAGGCTTTCCCTGTCGCATCTCACAGGAGAAGCTCCCCCTTCACACCAGGCTTGGGCCACTGAAGTCTCCCAGGGGAGTAGCAATCAGGGACTCAGGCTCCCTGACTAGCCAGGCTCTTTGTGACTTTCCATCTCCGGTGTTGCTATCTTCATTCCTAGGTCTCTTTATCTAAGACCTGAGGCAGTGGTCTTCTCCAGGCACCTCTGTGAGGCCTCATTATGGATGAGGGGATGCCTCCAAGGCACTTTCCCTGCCCCAACTCGGTACCCAGTACTTCTCTACCCTGAGCCCTCTGCCTCACACCCACCCCTCATCCTTGGGTCCGTAAAACATCCCAGACCTTCTACTGGGGCTCCCTGGACAGTTGCACGGCTGGAGGTGACCCTCCACAGGGGCACCGTTCCAGGGGGGAAAATGGAACAGGAAGAGTGAGAACCTTCTCTGGTTTTAGATTCTTGCTTATATCACAGTAAGTGATTAAACCTTAACACTTTCATTTTTGGCTTGGTGCTTTTAATCGGCCACTCTGACACCTGACAGCTCAGCTCTCTCTCTCTCCCAGCTCAGCTGAGCTCCTGACAATGATATTCTTGGAGCACCCTTGCCCTCCAAACCTCATGGCTTTGCTGCAGGATTTTCTGGCATGAAGTGTTGCTTGGGAGAAGGCTGAGAGCAGACTATTTTTTTTCCTGTTTGCATGACTTCAATTTTAAGTTTGGATAGGCAAAGAATTTTTTTAAATTCTTGCGTTCTTACTGAGGTATGTTCCTATTGTTATGTACAAATTTTCTGTATTAATTTTTTTGTATGCGGTATGTCTTTACTATCAATAATAGAGGGGTTTTTTTTCTTTATTTTAGGAATTTTTTCCTGCTATGCATGTCCAAGTAGGTTTTTACACCCATTTGGTGTCTCTTTTTCAGCAATGCCGATTATCCTTATTTTGGATCATCCCTACGTTCCACCGTACTTATCACTTCATGCTTATTGCATTAATCTCTTTATCTGTTGCCTCTGAATTTACTGTGACTTTCGCAACCCTTCTTCCACATCCCTGATCTTGTTTTTATTCCAAGTTTATTTCATTTTCTGTTTGTAATTCATTTGTTATGTCTGTGGTGGAGTCCTCTAGACTGATTTCCTTGTCTTCCATCTCTCTTTCTGTCCCTTCTGTCATGTGATCACCTCGTCTTTTTTTTTTTTTTTTTTTTTTTGAGGATTTTATTTATTTATTTATTTGAGAGAGAGAGAATGGGGGAGAGGAGCAGAGGAAGAGGGAGCAGCAGACTCTCCACTAAGCACGGAGCCAGGGTTGGGGCTTGATCCCAGGACCCCAGGATCATGACCTGACCCAAAGGCAAACACTTAACTGAACCACCCAGGAACCTCCCTTGTCCATATTCATGTAAAGTTCTTTCTTAGTCAAGGCACTCGTGTAGAGTCTGCTTTTCATCATGTAATGTTTTCTTTCAGACCAAATAGGTTGTGTTTGTTTCTATTGTTTCAATTTGTGGATTGGGCCCTAAGTGTACATAGGCTCCCTGGGTGTGTGGCTACATGATTTCATTTCATCTTTCTGTAGGTGACTTGGGCATCTCTTTAAAAACTTTCCATCTGATCTGCCCTGGGGCTTCCTGCCACATCGCCTCTCCCTGCACTGTGAGGTAGGGAGAGGTCTTTCTTGAGCCCTGAGAAGGGCAGCAGTAAGTCCCACTTACACTTGGGCTGCTTCCATAATTTGGCTATTATTAATAATGCTGCTATAAACATAAGGGTGAATGTATCCATTCAAATTAGTGTTCTCATATATTTTGGGTAAATTCCCAGTAGTGTGATTAATGGATCCTAGGGTAGTTCTATTTTTTAATTTTTTGAGAAACCTCCATACCGTCTTCCATGGGGCTGCACCGTTTGCATTCCCACCAATAGTGCACAGATTTCCTTTTTCACCACATGGTCACCAACACTTTTTTTTTCTTGTGTTTTTTATTTTAGCTCCTCTGACAAGTGTGGGGTGGGATCTCATTGTGGTTTTGATTTGCATTTCCCTGATGATAGGGATGTGGAGCATCTTTTCGTGTGTCTGTTGGCCATCCGGATGTCTTCTTTGGAGAAATGTCTGTTCATGTCTTCTGCCCACTTTTTTTTTCTTAAGAGAGAAAAAGAGAGAGAGCATGACTCAGGGGATCAGAGAGAGACAATTTTTTTTAAAGATTTTAGTCATTCATTTAAGAGAGAGAGACAGAGAGACAGAGAGACAGAGAGAGAGAGAACCCAAGCAGGGGGAAAGGCAGAGGGAGAGGGAGAACCAGACTCCCTGCTGAGCTGGGAGCCAGACATGGGGCTCAATCCCAGGCCTGAAGATCATGACCTGAGCCCAAGGGTCTTTTGTTTTAAAGTCTAGTTTGTTCAATATAAGTACTGGTACCCTGGCTTTCTTTTCATATTCATTTGCATGATAAATGTTTCTCCATCTCTTCACTTTCAATCTGCATGTTATCTTTAAGTCTGAAATGAGTCTCTTGTAGGCAGCATATAGATGGATCTTGGTTTTTTATCCATTCTATCACCTTGTGTCTTTTGATTGGAGCATTTAGTCCATTGACATTCAAACTAATTGTCAGTAGGTATGTATTTATTTCCATTTTGTTACTTGTTTTGTGGTTGTATTTGTAGTTCTCCTCTATTCCTTTCTTCCCTTGCTCTCTTCTCTCACAATAAGTTGGCTTTCTTTAGAGACGTACTTGGATTCCCTTCTCTGCTTTTTTTGTGTATCTATTATTGATTATTGATTGTGGTTATCATTAGGTTTATATACAACATCTTCTGAATTTAACAGTCTATATTAAGTTGCCCCCGCACCACGTTTTTGGCATATGGTGTCATACTTTATACAACCTTTTATTTTGCGAGTTCCTTGACTGATTTTTTCCTCATATACTTATTTTTACTGCTTTTGTGCTTCCAAGTTTTCTTACTCTTACTTACGGTCTTTCCTTCCCATTCAAAGAGTTCCCTTTAACGTTTCTTATGGGGCTGATTTAATGGCCATGAATTCCTTTATTTTTTGTTCGTCTCAGAAACTCTTTATAGCTCTCCTTCTATTCTGAATGAGACTCTTGTTGGCTAGAGTACTCTTGACTGCAGAATTTTTCCTTGCAGCACTTTGAATATATCAAAGTTTCTGATGAGAAATCCACTGATAGCCTTCTGGGGTTCCCCTTGTATGTAACTGTTCTTTTCTCGTGCTGCTTTAAAAATTTTCTATCACTATTCTTTTCCATTTAATTACTATGTTTCTTGGTGTGGACTTCCTTGGGTTGATTTTGTTGGGGGATCTCTTTGCCTCCTTCATCTGGATATCTGTTTCCTTCCCCAGATTCAGGAAATTTTCAGCTATTATTTCTTCAAATAAATTTTCTGCCCACTCTCTCTTCTCCTTCTGAGATCCCCTGTATTGCAAATGTTATTATGGTGTCACTGAGTTCCCCAAGTCTATTCTCATTTTGCATATTTTTTTTCTCTCACCTGTTCAGCTTGATGACTTTCCATTACTCTGTCCTCGAGGTCACTGATCCGTTCTTCTGCTTCCTCTAGTCTTCTGTTTATTCCATCTAGTATATTTTAAATTTCATTTATTGTGTTCTTCATCTCTGATTGGTTCTTTTTTTATCTCTTTGTTAAGGGTCTCACTGATGTCCTCCACTCTTTTCTCAAGTCTAGTGAGTATCTTTTCAGTCATTACTTTAAATTCCCTATCAGGCATATTACTTATCTCCATTTCACTTTGGTCTTTTGCTGTAGTTTTTTTTTTTTTTTTTAACTTGTCTTTCATTTGGGACATACTCCTCTGTCCCCTCATTTTGCCTAACTTTCTGTCTGTTTCTCTGTGCTAGGAAAGTCAGCTGTATCTCCTGCCCTTGGAAGTAGTGGCTTTATGACACTGCTCTTCAGTGTCCCCTGTTCACCACAACCTAGCATTTCAGGGTTGTCTCCTATGTGTGTTGTGCACACACTGCTGTTGTGGCTGAAACTCTTTTTCCTCCTGTCTAGTTGTCTGCATTGGCTCTATGCCTGTTGTGGGCAGTGTTTGCTCCCTGCGGTATTGTGTTCTAATCTGGGGTTGAGTTGAGTCAGACCAAGCATTTTACAGGGGTGTGGTAGCCCTCAACTTACAGGCTGCTTTCCCTGTGTTGTCCCCTGAGCAGCTTTCCTTGATGGGTGAGGTCTGCAAATAAACCAGATATCTGACCTCAGCCTCCCACTGGGGCCACAGTGTGACTGGTGTGTGTTTTTATCTCCCCCTTTCCTGGGCAAGAGTCACTCTGTGGCAGTGCTGGTCCTTTTCAGGGTTGCTTGCACACTGCAAAGCTTGTGAAACCACTTTGGATGGGCTCTGGCCAAGAGTGTATCGGAGGGGGCAGATCTGCAAAGCACTTGGGTCAAAGACGTGGTGTTTGCAAGTTTTGCATGCTGGTTTTCCAAGAGAGGGGACCCACCACCACTGTTGGAACCAAAGGCAACCAGGCCAGAGGGGGTGGACCCACAAAATGCCTGGGTCAGAATATATGGTGCCAGCAAGGTTTATGCCAGTCCTTGGAGGGGACCTGCAACCTGCAACCTGCAACACTGGGGCTGGGGCAAGCCTAGCTGGAGAGGGCAGAATCGCTGAATGGGGCGGGGCCGGGGCGGGGGGGGGGGGGGGAGGGCAGGGCATGATGTTAGCAACTCAGGTAGGAATGTTGGCACTACACTGGTTCCCACATGTGTCTGTGTGTTTATGCAGGCATATAGGGGAGGGAAATGGCTTCTGCCAGCTCCTTTATTCCTGGAAGAGTCTCCCAGGGATCTCTGTCGCTCCAGACAGCTCTGTGATTAGCAGCTCTCCCTTCTGTACATCCCAGGTGCTGTGTCCATGCTGTATCTGCATGACCTCTTTGTTGTGCTGTCTCTTTAAGGTCTGGTACTCAGTTTCTCTTACCCTCCATGCTCTGGGCTCTCCCAGAGTTGAGCCCACTGAATTGTTGTTGTTCTGTTTTAAAGATTTTATTTATTTATTTTTTTGAGAGAGAGAGAGAGTGAAAGTACGAGGGGTGGAGGGGGTAAGAGGGAGAAGCAGATGCCCTCTGAGAAGAGATCCCAGAGTGGGGCTCGATCCTTTGGCTTGAGCTGTAGGTAGATGCTTAACGGACTGAGCCCCTCAGGTGCCCCGTTCACTGCATATTAAAATTCCAGGGGTTTTTTTTCCCTCTCTAAATAAATAAATAAATAAGGGAGGGGCACCTGAGTGGCTCAGTCGTTAAGCATCCAACTCTTGATTTCGGTTCAGGTCATGATCCTACGGTAGTGAGATCAAGCCCAGTGTTGGGCTCCGCACTGGGAATGGAACGTATTTAAGATTCTCCCTCTCTATCAGCCCCTCCCCTTTGCGCATGCTCTGTCTCAAAAATTAAACAATAAATAGATAAAAATAAAATTCCGGTTTTATGTCCTGCTTGTTGTAAAGAACTCAAGAAATTTGGCCCCTCTGGTTTTCAAAGTCAAATGTTATGGGGATTTATCTACCCTGGTGGGTTCCCCAGTGTGACAGTCTGTTTCTTTCCTCTCCACCTGCAGATGATCCCGCAGGTCCATTTAGCTCCCCATCATGTCTCCATCCTTCCTACTCTCTTCGATGTGGCCTCTTCTCTACCTTTATTTTTTTTTTTAAGATTTTTTATTTATTTGACAGATCACAAGTAGGCAGAGAGGCAGGCAGAGAGAGAGAGGAGGAGGAGGCAGGCTCTCTGCTGAGCAGAGAGCCCGATGTGAGGCTCGATCCCAGGACCCTGGGATCACGACCCGAGCGAAGGCAGAGGCTTTAACCACTGACCCACCCAGGCGCCCTCTTCTCTACTTTTAGCTGTGGAGTTTGCTATGCCAGTCTTTGGGTCATTTTCTGGGACACTGATCAGCGACACTGACACAAGTGTCATCTAGTTGCATCCATTGGATGACGTGTGCTTAGTGTTCTCCTACTCCACCATCTTCCCTTATATTTCTTCTAAACTATTCTTCTTTTTCTAGATTGTTTTGACTGTTCCAGGCCACTTGCAATTCCATAGGATTTTCGCTTTATTCTCCATATGAATTTTAGGATAAGCGCGATAATTTCTATACGAAGTCAGCTGGCATTATTGTCCTCTTAACAGTGTTAAATCTTCTAATCCATGATTCCTGAGGATGTTTTTCTAGTTATTTTGATCTACTTTAATTTTTTTCAGCAATGTTTTATAGTTTTTAGAGTAAGGATCATGACCTGAGCGGAAGGTAGATGCCTAACCAACTGAGCCACCCAGGCCTCCCTAGTTTTTTTTTTTAATTGAAGATTTTATTTATTTATTTGACACAGAGAGAGATCACACAAGCGAGGGGAGCAGCGCAGGGGGCTGAGCAGGGAGCCTGATGTGGGGCTCGATCCCAGGACCCTGAGATCATGACCTGAGCCAAATGCAGATGCTTAACTGACTGAGCCCAGGCACCCAAATTTTCTCATTTTTTGTTTATCTAGGAAAATCTATATTTCACCTTCATTTTTGAAAGACAGCTTTGCTAGGTATAGGATTCTTGGTTAACAGCTCTTCTTCTCAACTCTGTGGTTTTTGCTAAGAAGTCAGATGTTAGTCTTTTTCAGGTTCTCTTGTATGTAAGAACTTGGGATGTTCCTTGCCATTTTCAAGACTTTTCTCCTTGTCTTTGACTTTTAACATTTTTGCTATGTAATGTTTGTTTGTGGTTCTTTCTGTATTAACTTGGAGTTTGTTGAGCTTCCTGGATGCACAGGCTACTAATATTCCATAAATTTGGGAAGATTTCTGCCATTATCTCTTTGAATATTTTTTTCTGCACATTTCCCTCTTTTGTTTCCTTTTGATAATCCTGTTATGTGAATGTGATGTGTTCAATGGTGTCCCAAATTTCTCTGAGGCTCTCTTAATTTTTGTTCATTCTTTTTTTCTCTCTATTCTTCAGTCTATATAATCTCTATCAATCCATATTCAAGTTCACTTATTTTTTTTCTTCTGCCAGTTCAAATCTACTGTCAAGACCTTCTAGTGAATTTTTCATTTTAATTACCGTACTTTCCAACTCTGTAATTTCCCCTTGGTTCTTTTCACAATTTTTGTCTTTTCATTGATATTCTCTATGTGAGGAGACATGTCATCATGCCTTCCTTTATTTCTTTAATCATGGTTTCCTTTAGTTCTGTAAACATGTTTAAAATGATGACATTAAAGTGTTTTTCTGGTCAATCTGACAGCCGGTCTCCCTCACAGGCAGTTTATGTCGCCTGATTTTTTTTCCCTCTGTATGGTCATGCTTCCTTGTTTTGTTTTGTTTTTCCATACATAATATGTACACACACATATGTGTGTGTGTGTGGTGTATATATATATATATATATATATATATGTATATATATATATAAAGATTTTGTTTATTTATTTGACAGAGATCACAAGCAGTCAGAGAGTCAGACAGAGAGAAAGAGGGAAGCAGGCTCCCTGCTGAGCAGAGAGCCTGATGCGGGACTCAATCCCAGGACTCTGAGATCACAACGAGAGCCAAAGGCAGAGCCCTAACCCACTGAGCCACTGAGGCATCCTTATATATTTAAAAAAAATTTTTTTAAATAATATATTGTAGCAACTCTGGGTATGGGTTTTCCTACTCTGGGGCTTGTTATTGTTATTTTCTTATTTGCTTAGTGACAGCTGGATAATTTGGGGGGAAGGCTCTACCTCCCACAGTATTCAGCCTCTGAAGTTTTCTTCATGGAGTCATTGCTTTCGAATGTTCATAGTCACCCTGGGATGACAGTGGTTTTGGCAAGTCTCTCATTCTTTCTTTCCCTGACCACACCCTGCCATTAAACTCCACTAATTTCCAACTGATTTTTCTGTTGTTTTCAGTACCCTGGGGCATACATTGCTCTACCAAAAAAATCCAGTGATCCCTGGCCCCTTTGAAGCAATAGTGTAAGGTCCATAACTGATGATTTGTTCTGACCCCAGAAGGGTTCCTCCCACCCGTATTGGTCCCTTCTTCTCTGCTGCAAACCAGCAGCTCAGCCTGTGTCTTGAGTCTCCTCCCAATTGTCTTCCCCTAGAACCTCCACTATCCTTGGGAGCACCTTTAGGCTTGGATTTCTTCACTCTCTCGTGTAGATGAGGTCAGTTCCCTCGGGAAGAAAGGAGTTGCTGTTTTATAGCCAGTTTCTATCCCCCAGGCAAATCTCTGAGCTGGGGTTCTGGAACCAGGGATGAGGACAAGGGCAAGCTTCTCTCTGAATAATACTCCTGCTTTAGGTGGGGAGAAATGCTGACCTTCTGCTCCTCCAGGAAGATAGCCTTCTTACTGGGAGCTAGGGAGAGAGGATTCCTGTGTTGTTGGTCTAGGGGAAGGGAGGCCATGTTGTTGGTCTGGGGGGAGGGGCCCTGTGTTGTTGGTCTGAGCTGGGAGGGTACAGAGGCCACTTTAGGCCAGGGCCTAGAGCACTGGAAACCTAAGCTAGAAGGGTCCGTGGAGACGAGCCGGCTTTGCTGCTGCCATTTGTCAGGACCCTCTCCTTGGTGGAATGTTCAGGTAGAATCAGTCACCCCTCATAATGTCTGGTCCTTTTTCAGGTCAGTGGGACACCCTGACTGAGATCGTGACCACAAGCTGGGGCTCCATTCTCCTTGGAGGGACGTCCCTTTGGGAGCCGGCAGCTGGTCCTTTCCACTACGGAACAAACCCTCTCTATTCCTTTGGACTCTCCCTTGGGCTGTATTCTTAAAAACTGGAACACATTTGACCCCCAAGGCCTGAGGGAAAAAATATCTCATCTTTTCATATAATGTTTGTGGCCTCGGGACAAACTCCCAGATCAAGGGGTATGACCCCTCCATGGAACTCTGTCTTACGCTGTTTTCCAGATTGACCTCTGTTGCTGGAACTCCTCCAAATGGCCAAAGGTCTCATGGCATTGTCCCAAAACTCTGACCTCTGCAAGAACTAGAATGTGTCTTGCTCAGCTTTATGGCCCATCTGACCCATGGACATTCTAGATGACCCTCTTTTATTCCATCTTGTTATCTTTTTCCTCCCCTTGAAGACCCAGAGGCTCTCCCGGTTCCTACTAACACCCTAGGGTCCCCTGCCATTGCCACCACAAGGTCCCCTCTCCACTTCCCATACCTGGTCTGGCACTAACTATGAGCCCAAGGACCTGACTTCTGTTTCTTCACAAAATGTCCTGCCCTTGGTGAGGCTGTGAATGGGGATACAGGGACCATGGGGGTCCATGTTTCCTTTCTGATATCTGATCTGTCTCAGATAGAAACAAAACTTGGTTCCTTTGGCCAAGATGAAAGTCACTCTAATACCCCAAAATCTACAACCCATCTTAGTCCCTTCGAGGTTCTTTCTGGGAAACCCTTCCTCTAGACAGATCTTTTATTAGACCCTGAAAGCCACTACCTCGCACAGTATGTTACATCCCCTGGGCAAACTGTCTCTGCCATTTACGACCATCAAAACCAGTACAGTCCGAAACCTGACCCCTCTTTCTCAGGGAACATATACCCAAAACTTACATCCGGGGATTGGGTATACCTTAAGTCTCTTCCATAGGAAAGCAACAACAACAAAAAACTCTTGAGCCTGTCTGGACATGGTTATCAAGTTCTCTTGACCACCCCAACAGTGGTAAGACTTCATGCCTTCTTCCTATGTATCTGTCTTTCCAGAGTCAAGACCAAGCTGGCCTTAGGTGAGGAACCCTCCGCCGAGGATGGCTGTAAGCCCATTGGAAGGCTTTGTTCAAACGAGACAAAGGTGATACACACCCAGAGGCCCAGAGACCCATGAACCTGGTCCATTACCAATCCCCATTCTCTCACATTCAATCATTCTATGAATTTATCTTAGAAAATTCTTAGTATTAGAATATATAGTATTAGAATTATATAGTATTAGAATTATATATACTGTATTATATACATTATATATAGAATTATATATATAGTATTAGAATTAGAATTATATAGTATTAGAAAAATCTTAGTATTAGAAAGAATACTTTCCTCCCAAAACTCTCACGATTTCCCCTTCCTAAATTCAAGACTTCATTCTTGACCTTTTCCTTTGGTGTGACCTCTCCAAATTTACTTGGTCAGAAATCGTAAGTTACCTGGAGCTGCCCCCCTTGAAGTCCTGCTCTCACAACACAGTCAATACCCCTGGTTGGATTAGTCTTTGTTGGGGCACCTGGGGGGCTCAGTGGGTTAAGCGTCTGCCTTCGGCTCAGGTCATGATCCCAGGGTCCTGGGATTGAGCTCTGCATTGGGCTCCCTGCTTATCCGTGAGTCTGCTTCTCCCTCTCCCACTCCCCCTACTTGTGTTCCCTCTCTCGCTGTCTCTCTCTCTCTGTCAAATAAATAAATTCTTTTTTAAAAAAATCATTGTTATCGTAACATTCTTTTGGTGCATATCTGATCCTAAACATAGATTTCCATGCTCACATAATTAGCTCTAAGTCCAAAGAGCAAAAAGACTTTCCCACCGTTAGACATGGCCCCTCTTCTGTTCTTACGTCATTGCCTGTTGCTTTCTGTTCCCCATTTCCCAGTCCTCAAGGAGTCTCAATGCCTCCTCCAAACAGCTAAGGCAACCTATTCCTCCAATTGTTGGCTATGCATAGATGCCTCCAATGGGGGACTTGGATCCCCTTACCTGGCCACCCCTAGATAGTGGACAGCAATGAAGGTCTCCTTAGCCTACACTGTAACCATATTTCCCAAAGTTGATCTGCCCCAGGCACCCTTAGATGATGTACAGCAGTCTCAGGCCTTACATGGCACCAACCCCATTCATCTTGGAGCCCTCTTTTTCAGCCATTCAGTTACCCTTATTTGCACCCATTTGCATTGACCCCAGGACCACAGGGAATACCGGTAGGAAGGTGACCACCCAAAAAACGCCATCTCGCCCTCACTATCACAGATTCTCAACACGCTACCTCTACTCCAGGGTCGCAGGGACAAGTTAAAATCTCTAGTGCACCTAATTTAAATCATTCCCCCTCAATCCTTTTGGATGCAGGAAACATCACAGTTCCGCTAAGGCAGACCTCAAAACTGCCCAACTCCTTCACTTTGGTTACAACCCACAAAATGGGGCCCCTTCCAGTCCTTTCCCCAATTTCCCTCAAATTCAGAACTCCTAGATGTCACCGGACATGTGTTTTTCCAGAAAATTGTTCTGCAGGAGCCATGCAAACCTCATTCCCTCGTGTCGCTCCTCTACTGACAGCCATGCCAGCTGCCCACTATCAAATAGCTGGGACACTAGGATGGTATCGGTCTTTCTTTGGCCCCGACTTGGCGGCCTTTTCCCTTCCCTTCCCCACAGGTGGGCCTGCTTCTCCACCTTCAGGATACTTCTTCCTCTGTAGAAATGCTGTCTGTATCTGTCTCCCTGCTGATTGGACTGGAACTTGCACTATTGTAAAGCTCTCTCCAGATTTTTTTTTTTTTTTGAGTGAAAGAGAGCAGTAGTGGGGGTGTGGCCTGGCAGAGGAGAGGAAAGAGAATCCTCAGCAGATTCCATACCCAGTGCAGAGCCTGATGCAGGGGTTCAGTCTCATGACCCCGAGATCATGACCTGAGCTAAAATCAACACGCTTAACTGACTGTGCCTCCCAGGTGTCCCTCCAGGATATTTTTATTTTTTAATATTTTTATTATTTGTTTTTCCTCCCAGATATTCTTATAGCCCCAAGGGCCATTCTAATGGCCCCCTTCCTTAATTGGACACACCTCACCCCAAATGAAGTATGCTATTCACATAGTCCCCTTTCTCAGTGGCCTAGAGGTAACTGCAGGAATCAGCACTGGGGTGGGAGGTGTTGTAAACTCATCTAGGGTCTATCATAATCTCTCTCTAGAGGTTGCAAAGGCCTAGAAATAATAGTTAAATCTGTCCTAACTATACAAATTAGCCACCCCTGAACCAAGCCGACATGGTTTAGGTCTCCTAGCTACAGACCCAGGGGGCATCTGTGCCGTGCTAAAGTGTTTCAAGAATTTTCTCCATTGGTGCCTGTGGTTCTTGGTAGACCAGACAGATGTTCTGCTGATGCGCTGCAAAGCAAGGTTTATAGAGTGATAGCAAAGTGATAGTCCAAAGCTAGCAAGGAGGGAAGGGACCCGAAGGAGTCACTACCGGAATTTCTAAGTCTAGGGATTTTTCTGAGCTTGTTGGTGGGCTGTTCTAATCTGATTAGCCCCCCTCTCCCCCTCTCCCGGCCTGCCATCCAATCAGATTTTTGTCACCTCTCTATCCTTTGGGAAAGGGTGGAGGGCTCTTTCTACAGTGGATTAATCCCTTAATCCCTTTAAGGGTGGCTTCTTCTTTGGGTGGAGACCCCTTTTCCCTGCCTGCCTTCCAACTATCCTTCATCTTTGGATCAATGAGGGCAAATACAAGAAAATGTCCATACTTGGATTCAACAGGACTCCCTCCAGGACCGTGCAACACAAGGATAGTTTTCCTGGAAGGAATCCTGGCTCACCTGACTCCTTCCCTTCTTAGGAGCCTTGGCCTCCATATTCGTATTCCTGATTATTGGTTCCCCTGTCTTTAATCTCTTGGTTAAATTCGTCTCTTCTAGAATCCAACAGTTCCATGTACGGATATTGGTGTGACAGTATTCCAGCCCATCCCATCCCATCAGAGGGGCCCCTCCCCCTAAATCTCATGGCCCTGGCAGCCAAGGGATGTCACTCAAATCGCCTATCGGTGCGTTAAGCGGCTACCATGCACTAGTCCATGATTGCACAGAACCCCTGACCGGCCTGCAAGTTTAGGGAGGGACGCCTCGCCCCTGCCCCGCACTGTTCAGCAGGAAGCAGCTACTGCAGACGGCCACCCAAATGCCAAAGACCTGTCCTTGTCGATCTGTCTGGGGGGAATGCAGAGACCACTTTTAGGCCACAGGCTTGAGCACTGGGAACCTGAGTGAGGTGGGAGGGCCCATAATGACCACCAGGCTGGATGCGAGCAGGTCTGTTAGGGGACCAGCCTCAAAACAGCCATAAGCCCAGGCTGACCAATGGGCTCCTTACACCTGGACACAGGTACCAAAAAAGGAAAATTCCATATGTTTCTATACCTCCTCACCTTCCCCCTTAACTCCAGCCCTCCCTCACAACTGCCTCCTTGTGGACAGCCTCTCCCTTCTGTTCTGCCTGGGCTCTGTGTTGTTGGTCTGGGGGAAGGGAGGCCCTGTGTTGTCGGTCTTGGGGGAGAGGGGGGCCCTGTATTGTTGATCCGGAGAGCAAAGGCCCTCTGTCCTGGGCCACGGTGGTCTGGAGCGGAGTCTTTACCTCAGTGAACCAGAAGGAGGGTAAAGGGAGGGAGTGGTCTTGGTTCAACTACCACAGACTCTCACCTTATTTATTATTTTTTTTAAACAAAAGTTTCATAAGTGTTCTTTTTTTTTTAAGTTTTTTTGTTTATTTATTTGACAGAGAGAGGGGGATCACAGAGGCAGAGAGGCAGGCAGAGCGAGAGGGGCCGGGGAAGCAGGCTCCGCGCTGAGCAGAGAACCTGAGACGGGACTCGATCTCAGGACCCTGAGATCAGGATGTAAGCGGAAACTAAGATCCGGACACTTTACTGACTGTACTAGTGAGGCACTCCACGATCTTTCTTCGTGGAGTGCCTCGAAGGTTCTTGAGTGAACGGGCTTCAGAAAACAATTTGATCCTTTCTCTCCCATCTCTTGTTAAACTTTCCCTGACAGATGCTTCCCTCCCTGCCCAGAACCAAAACTCGGAGAGGTCCCTCAGATGTCTCTCATGCCTCCGTCCTGCCTCCTTGCAGTGTCAAGGGTATGGTCCCGTCTAATGACGACAGAACTCCAGCTTGCATTGAAAACTGCAGTTCCCTGAGCCCCGACCCCGGCTCTGGACCTGGAGCGATTAATTCTCTGTCCTCCGTTCCCGGTCTCAAGCTGCAATTTCTGACTGTCCTCCCCGTAGGCCAGCCCCGAGGGAGGTGGGTCTATCTGTCTCCTGTGGCTTCTGTACCACGTCATTACAATTCAGTGGCTTTGACAATGTGAGATTATTCTCTGCAGTTGTGGAAGCCAGAAGTCCCAAATCAGTCTCACTGTCAAGGCGTGGGCACCCTGGTTCCTTCTGGAACCTCCCGGGGAGAATCCGTGGTGGCCTCTCTTAGCTTCCAGAGCCGCTCCCCTCGTATCCCTTGGCTCGCGGCGCCTTCCTCCCTCTTCGAAGGCAGGAGTCCAAGCATCGGGCTTCGGTCACATGCCTGCTGCTTCTGCGTCGGATCTCCGTCTGTCTCCCTCTCAGAGGACACTCGAGGTCACACTGAGGGCGCCCCCTGAACAATCCAGGGTCGTCTCCCCATCTCAAGGTCCTTACCTTAGCCACATCTGCGAGGTCCCTTTGCCAGATGAGGGAACCTTCACAGTGTCCAGGGATAAGGCCCTGGATGTCCTGGTACCACGAATCGGCTGGCCACAGGGAATTAGGGCCTCTCTTAGGACAGAGAGTCACATGTGGCTGGTTCTGCTGTGGCTGGGCGTGGCTAGTGACCAGTGCTGATTTTTCTCCTCCTGTGGGTGGCCTTTGAGGGATTTCCCTGGGGACCCCAGCTATAATTCCCACCAGAGGCTTGATGCTGTTCCAGCTGCCGAATCTGATGCCCCACCCCCATTCTAGGCCTCACTAGCTACCGTCAGCTGGGGTGCCTGATGTCCCCAAAGGTCCTCTCAGTCAAGTCCCATTTGGGGGTCCTGTGTGGTCTCTGGGAACTGGGTCCATTTGAACTCCTGAATCTGTGCCTTACCCCCAGCCTGGCTCTCTTTGCTCACTCTGTGTGCTGCTCAGGCTCCAGGCCAAGGTCATGGGCAGCACTGGGGTCATGGCCCCACCTGGCTCAGGTCTGCCCAGGCTTGACTCCCCGCCCTCAGCCCGGCCACATACTATCCGTGGGCCCTTTGGAGAGCCACTCACCTTTTTGTGTGTGTGACTTGGCACAGAATAAAGACTCTGAAAAATACCAAATAAGCCAGCCTGCTGGCCCCCCAAGCCCCAGGGGACACATGCTCCGCTTCCTAAGAAGAATGCTGCCCACGCCTGCCTCTAGGCATCTCAGGCTTGGGGAGGGGGTGCCCCCCAACCCCCAGCTGCCCCATTCTGAGGCTTTGAAACCTCAGCTGAAACTGAGCCGGAAAGAGCCTTGTAACATCCTGTCACACTGGGGTCTGGGCGGAAGACAGGGAGGGGCCTGGAGTGGAGACTGGCAAGGGGCTGTGGGGAGCTGGCCAAGCCCTAGGGGCTCTGGGGCGGGTCACGGCGTTTGCTGTGTTCCTCTTTTTGCCCCATGACTTTTGTTTGTTTTGTTTTGTTTCGTTTTTAAAGATTTTATTTATTTATTTGACAGCCAGAGACACAGCGAGAGAGGGAACACAAGCAGGGGGAGTGGGAGAGGGAGAAGCAGGCTTCCCACTGATCAGGGAGCCCCATGCGGAGCTCGATCCCAGGACCCGGGGAATCACGATCTGAGCCAAAGGCGGACCCTTAACGACTGAGCCACCCAGGTGCCCCTTGTTTTTTGTTTTTGTTTTTGTTTTTTTTACATAAACCTTTTATTTTGAGCTAACTATAGTTCGCTCACATAGTTCACATAGAGCCTATCCACTTTCTACATAGAAAATTTCCAGCCTTCCGCAAAGCTGTAGGGAGGGCAAAGGACAGGCTTCGACCCTCCCCCGCGCTCACCAGTTCATATCTGCTTGAGTTCACGGTTTTTAATCTATTATCTGGAACTAGACAGACACACAGAGACATGAACGTAGAAATATGGACATACTCTGTCCACAAGGAAATATATTTCTTGAGACTCATCTAGAATGAGCTCTCTCTTTCATATCAACGTATGTAATGAGTTCATATAGGAGTGTATTTATACATGAGTGTGTATGTGTGTGCGTGTGTATGTGTGTGCATGTGTGCGTGTGTGTTTCTCCTCCCTAGCTCTGCATTTCCCTCTAGTGTGTCTAGAAGCACTAACACTCTCAGCTAACACCAGCTCGATCCTGGTGTTAGGATCCTCTCCGAGGCAGCTGATTCCAGGCTGACGCAGAAGGCTTCGACAGGCCTGGAACATACTGGTCGAAGGGAAGTGCTCAGAGAATGACGGGCACTTGGCAGAAGGACAAGGAGGCAGCTTGAAAGGGGTCCCATGGGCCAAATCCGGGACGGTTTGAGCATCCCACATCAATCATCGTAGTAATGGATTCGAACCCATTGACGAAAATAGGAAGGCCAAATGTAACCACATTGATATAAACAAAGGAGGAAAAACTCCTTTACAGAAAAAAAAAAAAAAAAAAGCATGCTTTTTTTCCAATTGAGCCATCCAGTTCCCATCCAACGCCACGGGGCTCTTCCTTGCTTTGCCTTTCCCGGTTTGTGTCTCCTTTCTTTCCCAGAAAGAACCAGGGTTTGGAGCAACGCCACCGCATTTATCCACTGATGCTCTTTCCCGTAATACACAGTTGTTGCAGAATTGTTACCCTGATACCACGTCCCGTGACAAACCTACTAACGAGAGGTCAAGATTTATTGGCAGTTCTTTTTGACCTTAGGATCTCAATCGCACGGAGGACGTCCAGTGTTTAAACCAAAAGAGGCACCTTTTGAATTGGGCTTTGAGGGATGCACAGGAGTCTCCTGGGAAGAGAAAGGGGAAGGTCACATATGTGCAGAGGAAAGGGGCATGAAAGAGCAGGGTGGAGCCCAGTGTGTGTTCACAGGGCGAGGGGATAACAAAGGTTGGATCTGGAGAGGAGGGCTGGTGGGTGGGGGTGGTGGCTTGGGAGAGCCTTGAATGTCAGGCAAAGAGCTGGGGTCGGGGAGGCAGGCCCTGGGGAGTCCTGAGAGGCATCAGAGTTCAGAAAACGTGGAGGGCAAGCCGGTGGGGGTGGCTGGGCCCATGAGACATATTGCCTGAGCTGCCAGGAAGGCTCTCGTTCTCTGCAAACCTCCTTATCTCATCTGTGACATGGGTGGAAGAGGGGACCCACTCCCGGGGCTCCCTGGGGACTCCCCAAGAGTCATACCTGGCCTTTGGGGGTCCGAGGTAGAGGCCTAGCCGCTCACAGGCTCGCCGCCGTGCTCCGTGACATGTCAGCTTCCTGTTTCCCCTCCCTCAGGGGCAGCTTCAAAAGCCCAGCACGCTCTCAAAACAAAGGAAGACGGGTCCTTGGGTCCTCGACTGCAGAGGAAGCAGGAAGAGCCGACCCCGCTCGGAGCCCAGCTGCTGGGGCCTGGGGACAGCGGGATGGAGTCTGTGGCCCTGTACAGTTTCCAGGCCACGGAGAGTGATGAGCTCGCCTTCAACAAAGGGGACACGCTCAAGGTAGGGGGACTGGGCTGGGCTGGGCTGAGCTGGGAGGGTGTTAAGAATCAGGGGCCCGGGACACCCCCCCACCCCAGACACCCCAGACAGAGTCCGGCCTCTCCAGGTACTGGCTGTGTGATTCTGGACAAGCTACCTCCTCCCGCTGAGCCTCAGTGACCCCATCTCGGAAATGGGGAGATAACTATGACCCGTCCTTCACGGGCGGGGGCGTGTTGTGAGGATTCAAGGAGACCTTAGCATGGTGCCTGGCAGGAGTCTGTTCAACCCCAGGCCTCCCAGTTTTCCTGGGAAGAGTTTGAAAAGACAGTTGCAAAGAGGGAGGGAGGGAGGGATAGAAAAGCTTTCAGGATGGGGGCGTCTGGGTGGCTCAGTGGGTTAAAGCCTCTGCCTTCAGCTCAGGTCACAATCCCAGGGTCCTGGGATCAAGCCCCACATCGGGCTCTCTGCTCCACGGGGAGCCTGCTTCCCCTCTCTCTCTCTGCCTGCCTCTCTCCCTACTTGTGACCTCTGTCTGTCAAGTAAATAAATGAAATCTTTAAAAAAAAAAAAAGCTTTCAGGATGAAGTGTACGCACTCTAGGGGGTGGGGGGGAGATAAAAAGGCAGAGAAGGAGCTTCCCAGCAGCGTGAAGGAAAGAGCAAAGAAAGTCATACCACCAGTTGATTCTGGAACCTTTGTTCTGTCCCCGTGAGACTGAACAGCCTGGGTAGGGGTTCAGGAATGTGATGCTCCACAGGGGGAACCATGTCCACTTATGGAATCCCCTTCCTCTCTCTGCCAGGATGCCAGCACCTATGTCCATGTGAGTGGCTGGCTGGGCCTCCTGGGGACATGTGGCCTGCAGGGGACATGGGTAGCCTTAGCACCAGCACTACCTTGGTCAGGACAGGAGACATCCTGTGAGAGCTGGGTCTAGTTCAGAGACCTCACTGACTACTCTGAGAGCAGTTTTCAGACTCAGATTTGGGGCTCGGTGGGGAGTGGGACAATGAAGAAATAGGAAAGGGGTAGGGGTCGAGCTCCAGCTGGGGATCAGAGTGACCGCTCAGTGGGAGGCTTGGGGGGATCAGTAGGGGTCCCCCAAGGCAACTGTGTAAAGAATACGACATCTCCACTTCCCTCCCAGATTCCTGCACCCATGCCCCCCCCCGCAAGATGAGTCATGTTTCCCACTAACTTTTGGTAAAGCATTAGGCAACTCCCAGCATGTTTGCTTCTAACAGAGGAGCTCGCTAAGGAAGGAGTGAGCTCACGAGGCCTGGAGCACACCGGAACACCTGGACGTAAAGCAGGGCCTGGCCCACAGTAGGCTTCTAATAAAACATGGGAAATGGGGATGCCTGGGTAGCTCAGTTGGTTGAACATCTGCCTTTGGCTCAGGTAATGATCCCAGGGTCCTGGGATCGAGCCCCGCACTGGGCTCCTTGCTCAGCAGGAAGACTGCTTCCCCCTCTCTACCTGCCCCTCCCCCCCCAATCTCTTTCTCTGACAAATAAATAAATAAAATCTTAAATAAAGCAAACAAATGTGGGGAATGTTGCAGAAGAGAAGAAAGGGCAGAATCATTAATGTGTTAGCTGAAATGGGAGCATCCCTCGCAGTGGGATTTGCATCTCGTGTCTGCAGAGACCGGGGAGGGTTAGGGAGGGGACCCTTTAGGCTCAAAGAATGTTGGAGGAATGCCAGGCGGTGGGAAGACCTGCCTTTTTTTTTTTTTTTTTAGATTTTATTTATTCACTTGACAGAGATCACAAGTAGGCAGAGAGGCAGGCAGAGAGAGAGGAAGGGAAGCAGGCTCCCCGCTGAGCAGAGAGCCCGATGCAGGGCTCGATCCCAGGACCCTGAGATCATGACCCAAGCCAAAGGCAGAGGCTTAACCCACTGAGCCACCCAGGCGCCCCAAGACCTGCCTTTTTCTTCCTTCCCTCCGCAAACATTTGTCAAGCTATTGAGCACGTACCCTGTGCCAGGTGTTGTTCTGAGCACTGAGGCTATAACAAGGAACCAAGTAAAGTCTCTGCCCTCTGGGAGCTGACATTCCAGAGAGTAAGTGATGTAGGGCAGTGATGAATGGACTGAAGAAATCACACAGGGAGATGGGATGAGAGTGACGGTGAGTGGGAGGGGGCAGGGGGACAGGTTCAGATGGGGTGGTCAGGACAGTCTTTTGAAAGAGTTAAGATGTAGGAGCCCCTGGCTGGCTCAGTCAATGGAGCATGAGACTCTTGATCTCAGGGTCATGAATTCGAGCCCTACACTGGGCATAGAGCTTACTTTAAAAAGAGAGAGAGAGAGAGATAACACCTTAGCCGAGCCCTGAAGGATGAGCAGGAATCAGCCATGCAAAGAGCCGGGGGAAGAGAGCACCAGGTGCGGGGTGGAAAACAGCTGGTGCAAAGGCCCTGTGGTAGGACCATATTAGTGTGTTTGAAGAGTTGAAAGTTCTGTGGCTAAAGAGCAGTGAGTGAGAACAAGAGGGTAAGGATGATGTTGGGAGGCAGGCAGGCATCAGGGCCTGTGAAAGATTTGTATTTCATTCCAAATTTGAGGTATACTCACTGAAAGTTTTTACTGGAGGAAAAAATGTGATCAGATTTACATTTCCAAAAGATAACAGATTGACAGGAATGGAAGCAGAGAGGGACACTTGCAGTCTACTAGGTAAGAAATGAAGATGGCTAAACTAAGAAAAAAAGTCATGACAAAATATTAATGTCCTTAATATGTAAAGAGCTCTTATAAATCAATAAGAAAATCACAAACAGTGTACTAGAAAAGTGGGCAAAGATATGAACGGGGAAATTGCCAAAGAAGCAATGTAAGCAAGTAAGTGCCCAATTTCACCAATAACAAAAACCATGCGACTTAAAGCAAGTAATTGTTTTCCATTTGCCAGATCAGCAAAATTTTATTTTAAAAAGAATCTCCCAGGTTATTGAGGGTGTGGGAAAATGTGCACTTTTACAGGGGAGTGGTGGACACGTAAAGTGACACAGTCATTCTGCAGGGAACTTGGGGAACATATAAAAAGCTAAGACTCTCCATGCCCTATGACCCAGAAATTCTGCCTCTGGGAAACTGAGATATGGTCAGAGATGTATGTGTGTTCTCTCACGGGGACTCAGGGAGAACTCAGTGTGTCCGTGGACCTCTGCTAGGTAGTGGCGACTCAGCAAGGAGAAAACGGGCACAGTTACTGCTCAGGAAGCTGAGATTTTGGTGGCAGACGAGGGCCACAAACCAGATTAATAAGTAACATACAGAATTTGTCAGACAGAGACAGTGCACGGGGAAGAATGAAGCAGGCAAGGGGTAGGGAATTGGGTGCAAGTTTGCAGTGTGAAATCAACCTAGACTGCCCACCTAGGGATGGTATCAAATATCGTACAGCCCTGAAAATGCTATTTGGGGAGGGCATTTAATGGCATAAAAAATCTCATGATGCAATGGCAAAAAGCAGAATGCAAACGTATCCACATGGGGGGTCAACTCTACACAGATAATCAATAGGTATTCATTTTGTGGAGGGATGAATTTTGTGGAAGGAAAATTGCCCATCGTGCACAGGATTTGTACCCCCACCCCCAAAAAAGAACTTTCTAGAAAGAAATGATCTGAAAAACTAGCAGTGGTTGGTTTTGGGACGTGAGCCATGAGCTAGTCCCATTTTCTTTTCTTTTCTTTTTTTTTTTTTTTTTTTTAAGATTTTATTTATTGGACAGAGAGAGGGCATGAGTGGGGAGGAGAGGGAAAAGCAGGCTCCTTGCTGAGCAGGGAGCCTGGTGCAGGGCTCGATCCCAGGACCCAGGGATCATGACCTGAGCCAAAGGCAGAGGCTTAACCTACTGAGCCACCCAGGCACCCCTTGCATTAACTTTTAAATAGATTTTAATTTTCAGAACAGTTTTAGATTTGAAGAAAAATTAAGGAGATACAGCACAAGGGGATTTGGACCCATCCGTCCCAGTGGGTAACATCATACACAATGAGCACCCTACCTACCGCTGTTTCGTTAATGGATTGATCTCGATAGATTATTGTTAACTTATGAATGTAATCGGCTTTTGCATTTTATGCATTTTGCATAAAAAACTGATTTTTTTAAAAGATTTTATTGATTTATTTGATAGCAGAGAGGCAGGCAGAGAGAGGGGGAAGCAGGCTCCCCGCTGAGCAGAGAGCCGGTTGTGGGGCTTGATCTCAGGACCTTGAGATCATGACCTGAGCTGAAGGCAGAGGCTTAACTCACTGAGCCACTCAGGTGCTCCTGATTTGATTTTTTTTAACATCTTGTCTTAAAATATTCTTTATCTTGATGCCTGAGTTTCTTGACGCCCCTTTAAATTTTGTCCCCGAGATGCTTTAGCCACCCCACTCCTGTGAAGCCCTCTTTCTGTATAACAGTAAAAACATGACTGGGATGTCATGCTGTGTCCCCTCTTCTCCCTGGCCAGGCTTCAGCGTGTGGGTCTGCTGGCCCCCCTTTACCTGGCTGGGCTGGGCTGGGCTGGGCTGGGCTGGGGTCCGGTGAGGGGTTCCTCCTAGAGCCATCCCACTCACTCTTCCAGCGAGTGTTTCTCATGCACCCCCTGTAGGCCGGACCCTGTCACAGCAGGGCCTGCAGGCAGATCCCAGCCCACCAGAGCCCCTGTGGATCAATAAATCCGAACTCTGATATTGGAGGAAGTCTAGGTGGCAGGTGCCCCCACTCTGGACAAATGGCCCCCAATGGACATATGGCTCTGGAACAAAGCATCCTCCCTGTCAGACCAGGGATCTCTGGGGACACAGTACCCCATTGCTCCCAGCTGGAGGAGGGACGTGGCTGGTGGCTTCACCTCCATCTCTTGGTGGATGACCTGGCCTCCAAGACCCAGACCCCGGGAGCCCACAGCCTCCTTGGCATCTCCAGAGGGAAGGCCAATGGCACCTCTGACCCAGGGCAGTCGACCCTGAGCCCCCTAACCTGCTCCCTGGAGCCCTTCCCACAGTGGTTGATGGCCACCATTGCAGGTGCCAACCCCTGGACTTGTCCTGGCCGCGCCCTACCCGTCTCATGCACAGCCCGTCGTTGAGCCCTGTCAGCGACTCTGCTGACACCTCTCCCGACCCTGACCACTTCTCCACACCCCCACCCGCGCTGCCCGCCCCTTGGGGTCTCCCCAGCTCCCAGCCAGGCCAGGGCAGAAGCTCCCCACCGCCCCCACTCCCAGCTGTCCCCATTCCCCCACAACAGCCATGACTCAGAGCCCGAGCCTCTCCTGATGCCCCTCCATGGCCTCTCTTGGCTTTTGAAGTAAGATCTCTCTCACCTGCTTCCCGAGGCCCACAAGACCTACATCCTCTCACCCTGCCCGCCTTCCTCACTTAACCTTATAGTGCTGCCCTCCCGCCTCAACTCCAGGCACACTGGCCTCCTCTCTGTTCTGAGAACAGCTCCCACCTCAGGACCTTTGTACTGATTGTTGCCTCGGCCTTGGATACTGTTCCCCATATCTTCTCACATCCGGTTCTGTCCTATAAATTGGGCCTCAGTTCACACATCAGCTCCTCAGAGAGGACTTTCTTGACCACCCCATCTACCCCCTGTTAACAGTGCCCAGCCCTCAATCAATTTCAGAGCACTTACCACTACATTGAATTACCTGTGAACTGGTTTCCTTCCTTCTTTATTGTCTTCCTTTGCCCTCCACCATGGAAGCTCCTTGTTCCCTGCTGTGTCCCTAGGACTTTGCACAGTGTCTGACACACCGTAGGTGCTCAGGGCATAGCTGAGAAGTGAATGCCTTGGCCAGGGAAGGGGGGTACTGGCGGGGGGTAGGACAGCCTCCCGGGTGGAGGGCGTGGTGGGAAAAAAAGGCTTGGGGGCAGCCCATGGTGTGGATTTCGCCCGGGGAGGAGCTGGTCCCTTTCCTTTGTGCAGATTCTCATGTCTCAGAGGGTTTTATAGCTTTTGAACCACGTGAACATTAACAATTCAGCTCCTGGGGCACCTGGGTGGCTCAGTTGGTTAAGCATCTCCCTTCGGCTCAGGTCACGATCCTAGAGTTCTGGGATCGAGCCCCACCTAGGGCTTTGCTCCACAGGTGGTCTGCTTCTCCCTCTCCCTCTTCCTGCCACTCCCTCCGCTTGTTCTCTCTTTCTCTCTGTCTCTCTGTCAAATAAATATCATCTTTAAAAAAAAGAAAAAGAATTCCGTTCATGTGACCAATGAGAACATTTCTGGTCCTCGGATCGGGATGGCAGGAAAACAAAACAAAATAAAACAAAACAAAGATTCTATTTGAGATAGGACATTCACACGGCCACCGGACTTTGTAGTTCCAAGACACTGCTGCATTCAGCATAGGCCATGAATGTGCCCATTTCACAGATGAAGAAACAGAGGGCAGGACTGTGGAAAGAGTCAGAAGGCAACAGAGTAGGGTAGCCCCAGGGTCCCAGGCATCATCCTTGAAGTCGTGTCCATGGAAGGCAGCTGACAGGTTTTAAGCGTCCTATTAAGTCGGAGAATTGTTTTGTTTTGTTTTCAGCAAAAGTTGTCCTGAGTAAGCCACCTGTTTCCGTCCACCCCCTCAGGGCTGTTGACCTTGCCCAGGCTGCACAGTCAGGAAGGAAGGAGCTCAACGGGGCCTGGCAGACAGATAAGGGGGTGCCTGTCTGCAAGGCCTGGGCCCAAGGCAGCGACTCTCAGCTCTTCCTGGCAAAATCGAACTAAGTTGATGGCTTTGCGTCAGCCTGCCCCTGGGCCTTTGCTCCTCCAATGCCCTCTCCTTGGGATGCTGTTGTATATCTGACTTTTTTTTCTTTCCCTCAACAAATACCCACTAGGATTGCGCCAATGTTGGCACCTGCTCTAAGACCGACAGGACAGATGCTCCCCTGGCCTCGGGTCTGGACACAAGTGGGGAGTGGAGTGGGGTTAAAATTCCATGGGCCATGGTCTCCCCTAGGGCAGCTGAGTCAAGAAACCCAGACCCCAGGCTTCTGGCTTGCTGTACAGGCTCTGCCTCCTCTGGGCCTCACGAGCCTCATCTGCAGCCTTTGGTGATGAACTGTCCCATGTGGGAGGCTGGCCCAGGGGAAGGAGGAAGGAGCCCCAGGGTTCATGCTGTACCCACTCCCCAGGCCCGGCCCGTTCCTCCCTGTGGCCGCTTGGTCGCTCAGCCACGGCAACACTCACCCCCCACTCGGCTGTTTCAGTTCCTCTCGCCCACCTGTGGGGCTGCAGAGGCCTCACGCCATGGACAAGGGGCCCATGTGACTTGAGCAGGCTGGGCTGCAGCCTCATCATAGCCCAGAGGCCTCCCTTGTCTGCTCACTGGTGCCTGAATCCCCACCGACCCGAAATGATGCCCGCGAACTCAGATAATAGGGGCTGTTTAAAGGCAAGTGACCCCTGGTGAACCATCAGGAGGAGCCGAGCTCAGGCTGGGACTCCCCAACCTCCCGGGGGACCTCAGACCACGCTCAGTGCGTGGCATACAGATGCTGTGGAGTCCCCATGCTCAGGGGGACAGCTCGGGAACTGAGGCACCCTGGGGTGCCTGCCCCCAACACTGTATGGTCTGCCAGGGCTCTGGGGGGACAGATCCTGAGAGTCCAGCTCCAGCCCCCACAAAGTTCAACCCACTGACCCACACTCTGGGTCCCCAACTGTCCAGCCTGGGGAGTCTGTGACCCTCCTGGGGACAGGCCTGTGACATCAGACTTGGCCCTTGTGAGCCTGGGCAGGTCCCTAGCCCTCCTCTGTGAAATGGGTCCTGGGACCCCCTACCTGGGGTCTCTGAACAACAGGACCTCAGCAGGTGGCAGCTGCCCGAGTGAGTGTCTCTACTGCCCGCAGATCCTGAACATGGAAGACGACCAGAACTGGTATAAGGCTGAGCTCCGAGGCGCTGAGGGCTTTATTCCCAAGAATTACATCCGCGTCAAGCCTCACCCGTGAGTGGCTATATCTCTATCCTAAGGGCTCCCCCACCCCAACCCCTGCAGCCAGTGTCCCCACCTGGCCTGGCCCAGGCTGAGCCAAGCTGCCTGAAAAGCTCGGTCCTGGTGCACCCCTTAGGCATGGGGACTCCTCGCCCTGCTTCCACTCATCTGCCTGGAGCTCCCTGTCTTTACCCTGAGCAGGGGCAGGGACAGAGATGGGAGTACCAGATGGTGGCAGAGTCAGGGCCGGTCCAGGCCACAACCCTGAGGATCTGCGACACCGGGGAACATCCAGGAGGGTCCTGGAGGGACAGGGCCCCTGGCTGTGGGCTGGCTAGGCTGCTGGCTGCCGTGTGGTCACTCTGGGCCTCAGTTTCCCTATGTGTAACACAAGAAGGGCCGAGGCTTCAATCTGCAGAGGATTCTAGAGCTCTCTCTAAGAGGCTGGCTCAGCCTGTGTGAGGATGAGTGAGGGGGACAAGGGAGGGGCGACGGGGGTCGGGCAAGGGAGGGAAGCAGATCCTGTAGGTCCTGCCTTTGGGGTTTGGAGGGGAGCTGAACACTAGCTGAGCAGACCAATGCTCTGGGACTGAGGCAGAGTGGGAGTCATGTGTGGGGCCTAGGGAAGCCCCCATCAGGATCACAGCAGGTGGCATCCCAGCCCGCCGCTCTGGGAATGGCTGGGGCAGAGCCCAGTCCCAGAACAGGCCCTAGTGGCCAAGAACCTATGGAAAAACCAACTAGATCTTCTTGAGATGCTGACGGAGGTAGTCTCTTACTCAGTCATTCATCAAACACTAGCCACCGCCCTGGGTGGGGGGGTCGCCCGGGTGATGCTGGAGACACAGGAGAAGCGGCTGGAGTTGGAACAGCCCTATCCCAGGGGAAAGACGGGATATAAAGAAAGTACAAGACGGGAACACAGTCAACCCTGAGGTCACTGGGGAAGGGTTCTCAGAAGAGGTAGCACCGAATGAGGTTTTGAAGGGTGCGTAGGAGTTAGCTAGGTAGAAAAGGAGAAAGGTATTCCTAGGAGAGGAGACAGGGAGGACGGTGAGGGCAAACCCATGGCAGTGGGACCACCAGGAAGGCCTCAAATGGCAGGCCTGGGGTGGTGGGGTGTGCAGAGATGGCTGAGCCGGGGAGGGACTCAGTTGAATGTGGACCATGACCCCGCCACGCGGCTGGAGCGGACCGGCCAGAGACCACGAGATGTGTGCGGGGGTGGGGGGGGGTGGAGACAAGAGGCACAGTGCCTGGGCGGGCCTGGGGGGTGTTTCCTCTTCATCTGTCTTCGAGTTATTTCCAAAGCCGCCCCCGCCTCCAGCTTCCTGTACTGGGGAAACCCCATCCCACCCGGGTCCCCGCTACGCCCCCGCCGGGGCTCCAGGCATTTCGGGCCTCGCACACAGAGGCTGCCGCCCCTAGCCGGTGCGCTGGGCTGCAGCTCCCAGATCCAGGCCCCACAAGCAGCCCGCTACGCCAAGTGACAGGGTCAGGGGTCTGCCCCTTTGGCCTTTTACAGCCTTTCTGTCAATAAAGGGAAGGCACAAGTGGAGGGACACGGAGAGATGCCAGGAGCCCCTGGGAACAACCACAGGCGGAGTGACCCCTCGCAGTCCGGCGTGGTGGGGGGGCGGTATCAGGAAGACCTGATATTTCCAGGGGCAGGAAGTGTCCCGGCCAAAGCCGGAAGCCCAGAAGTCCCAAAGCTGCTGGGAAGCCTTGAGCAGATGTCAGCACAAGGCCAGGACTTGGGCGCTGCTGGGGGTTGAGACGAGACTCCACCCATAGGAAGCCGTGGAGGGTCCCAGTGTCCGATCTCTTGGGGGTCCCTGGGATCAGTTCTGGTCACTGGTGTCTGGGACAGAGCAGGGACAGAGCTCAGGCCCCTGACCCACCCATCAGAGGCCATGCCTGGGTGCCTTGTCCGCTAACCTCAGCTCCTGTCTGGGGCCCCGAAATAGCGAGGGGGATATCCAGCTTAGTATCTGACTCAGCCCATCAGGCCCCAGGGTGTGGGGTTGTGAGGGGAGAGCCGGGGTCCCAGAAGGCCTTACTTGGCCTACATCAGCCCCGCTCCTTCCCTGAGGACTCACTGTCTCCCCTGTCTGGCCAGGGAACCAGGTGCCCCAGAGACACCCACCCAACCGTGCGCCAGTGGGCGGCAGGGAGGGCTTCCCAGAAGAAGGGCATGGTTCACTGGGCCTGGGCGTTAGAGTAGAAGTTTGCCAGGGAGGGCCTAAGGGAGTGCTGCGGGAGAAGGGGTGTGAGATAGTTCATGAGGGTCCCCAGTCTCCCAGGGGCCCTTGCAAGCTGGGTGCCACCATCACCATCTCATGGACAAGGAGACAGGCACAGAGAGGTTGAATAGCTCTTCCAGGCACACACAGCCGGCAAGAGTCTGCATGGGATTTGCAGCCCTGTGCTGTGGGTCCCCACCGCCCCCCCCAGGTTGTGCCCACCAGACATGGGGAGGGGGTAGCCCTGGGGGAGGGCCTGAGGCTAGGGACCGGCTGGGCAACATTTTGGGGGATCCCTGCCCTTCTCCAGGCCTCAGTTTCCACATCAGGGAAATGGGGGAGGATACGAGGTGGCCCTAAGAAGAGTTGGCACTGGCATGGTGGAGAGAGCCAGGGTTCAGGGGGCTTCTGGACATGTTGCTCCTGCTCTCTGTCCTTCAAGCCACCTGAGGACCAGCCCTGCCTTGTTCTGATGGGGGCAGGGCTGGCCGCCTCAGAGGGTGTGTTTGCAGAAGCCTTTGAGGGTGATGGGCGCCCACACACTGACGCCTCCTGTGGGGTTTTGTGGGTTCTTTGTAGACACCCAGGCCCTCAGGAAACGCCCACTTGGGGCCCCACTGGGCCCCTGCTCCTGTGTCCTTCTGGGGCTCCTGGGTGGAGGAGCTCCCTTCCCCCGGCCCCCAGCTCAGCCTCTGTCCTAGAAGCCTCCATCCCAGCCTCCCGAACTCCAGGGACCTGGACTGAACTTTCCAGATGGTGGCCTCGAGCCCCCACACTCAGCAACCGTCTTTTACCACTTCTCCTCCCAGGAAATCCATCATGAAACGGGCTCCGGGGTCCCCACATCTGGGTGTCAGCTCCCCGGAACCAGGGCTTGAGACACAGTGTGAGGACAAGGACTTCATTTTGGAGTGGGAAGTGACCTGGGAAGGAGCTGGCCATTAGGGGTGTGTTAACAGGACAGCTGCTGCTGGCGGCGACAGGCACCGGGGATGGCGGGGAGAGAGCACAGTCTCCCCAGAATGTTCCATCCGGGACAGGGGAGCTGAATGTTTACCCACCTGCGCCCTTCCTCCCCTCCCCACTCGGTCATCACTTGACAGTGTTCTGGGGGCTCAGCACCCCCTGAGCACAGGCCTCTGTTAGTTGCCAGAAAAAAGCCCCAGGACAGAATCCCAGCATCCTCCTTTGGCAGGTGACATAGTGGGGAGTGGGGACAGGGCAAGACACCGCGGGGTGCTCCCTGCACCTGTCGCCCCTGCCCTGGGCTTCAAGGGCTCAGCAACATCCTGAGACAACAGGAAAAAAGTCCCACCTCACATCCGCCCCCGGTGCCAAGCTCAGACGCAGGAAACATTTGCTGAACGAGGGAAAGGAAGCCTTACAAGGAACAGAGTCTCTAGACCCCGCCCCTGCTTGGCCATGGTGCCCCCATGTGACACTGACTGCTCTGGGCCTCAGTTTCCCCATCTGCACAATAAAGGGTCCAGTCAGAGACCACCTGGACTCTGTGAGGGGCGGCAAGACCCACAGAGGCTGGGGGGTTGCCTGGGCCACACAGCAAGATGGGCAGGACTGGCAGAGAAGCGGAGTCCCGGCCTTTCGTCCCCGGTCACGGGGCGGGGCGTGGACAGTGTGGGGTCTTACAAGACTCTAAGCATTTGCCAGGCACTTCTGCATTCCCAGTTCTGTGTGGTCATCCAGATAAGGGACTTGTACCTGGGAGAAAAAAAATCCAGGTGGCCTCCGTTTGTGCATCCGTGAAATGGGTGCAGGGTGAGATCCTTCCTCATCAGACCAAAGCTGCTATTGCTTTTGTCATCCATTTTTGTTTGTTTGTTTGTTTGTTTGTTTGTTTTTCCACTTTTAAGAATGTATCATCTAAAACAGAAGAGCTCAGCTGGGGCTGGCTGGGTGGAGGTTCACTAAGGTTTGATTTCTCTCTTTTCCTAAGGGGATGTTTGCCTGGCATGGTGGGAAAGGCTTGGGCTTGGGAGCCAAAATGCTGGGATTGGGTCCCAGGTCCTGCCTGAGGCAGCGTGTAACCTTGGGCCTGTCGCTTTGCATGTCTTTGCCTCAGCTTCCTCATCTGTGAAATGGGTGCAATCATCCCTCTCGTGTCTCGGCACTGCTGTGAAGATCAGCCCCGTCGGTTACCTGGCACACGGAGAAGTGGGCAGCCTGGCCTTCCCACTGCCCTCACCTGTCCCCTCTCTCTGCAGGTGGTACTCGGGCAGGATTTCCCGGCAGCTGGCCGAAGAGATTCTGATGAAGCGGAACCACCTGGGAGCCTTTCTGATCCGGGAGAGTGAGAGCTCCCCAGGGGAGTTCTCGGTCTCTGTGAAGTGAGTTCTGATCCCTGGGGGAGTGCAGAGGAGGGTGGGCAGGGAGGCGGCATTGGAGCTCAGCGTGGAAGCACAGGACATGAGCTCCCAGACGGTGGTGCAGGGAGCGGCATCCTTGGAGGAGGGGCAGCCGGAGCCTGGAAGCAGGTCGGGGAATGACATGCACCCCGGGGGGGGTGGAAAGCAGGCTTGGGTCCACTTCAAGGTCTCAGGTGCCAGCAGGAAGGGTCTGGCTGGTATTCTATGAACAGTGAGGAGCCATTGAGTACTCATCCTGAGGAGAGGAAGAAGGATGCCGGGGTTTGAGGTGACAGGAGCAACTGAGGGCAGGAGAGTACCAGACCCCCAGGGCAGGGGTCCAGGATGTGCTGCAGTCGGGGTCAGGGTCCCGCCACATGGTGCCATAAATGGACTTAGGCACCCAGGCTGCTTGGGCCTGTATTCTCGTTCTGCCACTTCCTGGCTGTGTGACCTTGGGCAAGTCACTTAACCTCTCTGGGCCTGTTTCCTCTGATGTGAAATGAGTCATGACAAGGAATACATGAGTCAATGTATATATTTTTTGAGTCAATAGATGTAGAGTGATGAGAATAATGCCCGGTTTTGAAGCAGGGTGGCCGTGCTGGAAGGGTGTGTCTTTGTGATGGGCAGCCCCTCGAGCATGATGTGGCAGCCTCTGGGTGGTGCGGAACCAAACCTAAAGGCCTTTAGGGAAATGGAGGGAAATGGAGGAACCCAGGCTGGAAAGTAGAAAACAGGAATTGGGAGTCAGAGGGGAAGGGGTTTGGTCTCTGTCTTTCCTGTTCTCAGTGCCTGGAATAGCAGGGTGTAGAGGCAGAAATTCACGGATTATTTACTAAGCTTCATGTCATGGGCCAGCCTATTCTAGAGGCTGGGGAAATGCAGTGACAATTGCCCTTATGAATTTCTGTCCTAGTGGGGGAGACAGACAGTGAACAAGGCATCCAGCAGGAGTCAAGGTGGTCAGAGATGGTCGCTCTGAGGAGATGGCCTTTGAACAAAGATCTGAACCTGGAAGCAGAGGCTGCCCAGGTCTCCGGGAATGAGGATCTGGAAGGAGAGACTTCTAGGCAGACAGAACAGCAAATGCAAAGGCCCTGGGGTCTGCAGGATGCACTGGGGGTGCATTGGCATCCACAGGAGGTGGCGTAATTGGAGCAGAGAAGCTGGGTGGAGAGAGGTGGGGGATCCTGACAAGGAGGTGGAGTTTTTCTTCCAAGCAATAGGGATCCACGGAGGGTCTGGAGCAGGGGGAGATGTGACTGGCTTCCATTTCTCAGCAGATCCCTCTGGCTGCTGTGAGGAGGAGGGATGGTTGGCCAGTGAAGAGCCAGGCAGGAGGTGATGGTATCTCGGACTCTGGTGGGGGCTGAAGGCATGAAAAGTAGCCAGATCAGGGAGTGCTGTGGATCTCTGATGTCAGGGCCGACATCCATACCAACAGTTAGGGTCTCCGTGGGCAGTGGGCACAGAGCCTGCACAAAGGAGGCACTCACTGTCACAGACAGCAGTCTTGGGGTGGCAGGCTTGCAGCTGGAAGGAGGCACAGGTGCTTGACTCTGGAGCTTGATGGTGTGGCCGCTAAGAGTTCATTTCCTAGGATGGAGTTGGTCCACAGCCGATGGCTTGATTGTCCAAAGGATAAATGAACACAAGACCCCTTTGATGGTTAATGCAGGGGCTGGGGGTGAGGAGGTAGGTCAGTGCCTTCCAGGCTCTTCCGGACCCTGGGGTGAGCTCTGTGATGGGTGTGATGTGCGCTGGTCCTTTTCTATTTCTGATGGTAGAGTGCGATCTGCATACCGGAGGGTCGTGTGGTGGTGAGCTCCCTGTCTGGGCCTGGGGCACACATGTAGAGCAGACTGCTGTGGTCAGGAAAGCTGCTGGTGGGCGGGGGGGAGGTTGTAAAAATGATCCAACATCATGAGAGGTCACCACACTTACCTGATGCTCTCCAAACTCTGCATACAGCTGTGGGCTCTTTTCTCTTCCCTCCCCCAACGCCCACTTCGGGGAACAGGCTGGTTACCCTAGGGGATGGGAATGGCTCTGGCCCTACTTTAGCCTGTATTTTCCCATCTTAAAAATGGGAGTACCGTCAGTGTGCACATGTGTGGGAGATGCTGTGAGTTCTTAGTCCTGACCCCACCCCGCCCATGGTTGTGGACACCTGGAGTAACTTCCTTCCCCACTTCCCCCTCCCCGTCACCTTCCCACCTCCACAGCCCAGCCCCCACTTCCCTCTTGGGTCCCTGCAAAAGCAGGAAATGGCAATTTTACATGTGCTGGCTGTCCAAGGGCCTGGTGGTCTGGGAATGGAGCCCACCAGGTGGGCTGGGCCAGCTCTGGGTTCTTCCAGGAATCCAAAGTCCAAGATCACCCAGCAAAGAGGGGCACAGGGGAGTCACTGGGATAGCTTCTGCAGCCCTAGCTGAGGGGAGGTGGTGGCCCTCCCAACCAGCCCCCAACAGCCCCCCCATTCCCCTTCCTCCTCTGCTAACAGATCCCGATGCCTGAACTTCCAGCATTAAGGCCCTGTGCACTGCCCTCTTCTGGTGCTTCTCGGTAAATGCAGCCCCGCCCGTGCACACGCACAGCTTCCAACCCAAACATCTCAACCTACCTGTGTGTGTGTGTGTGTGTGTGTGTGTGTGTGTGTGTGTGTGTGTGTGTGAGCGAGCGCCACAGAACAGAACCGGGAAAGGAGTCAAACCAAGTGTGGTGGAAGAGTAGACACAGCCTGGCCCAGGGTCTCCACAATGAATGAATAAATAAGGGGAATTCAGTGACAGGGGACACCGACACCTGGCGAAGAAGGCGACATCTGAGCTGGGCCCTGAAGCCTGAGTAGGAGTTTGGTGCACAAAGATTGGAGACGGAATGCAGGCACAGGGACCAACATGGGCAAAGGTCCAGAGTTGGGACAGTGGGGGGTGGTTTGGATAGCAACAAGTTTGACCAGAAGGGGCCTTCATAGGATGCAGTGAGCGTTGGTGAGCAGGGGGGCCAGCACCAATGTCCTGGGAAGAGGTCTGCTCGTGTCCTTCAGAGAAATACTGGTTCATGCCCCTTGGTGCCTCCCCCAAGGTATCCTGCCAAGGTCAGAACCGGCAAGAGCTTCCTGGCCTCAGCTAGCTGTAGTTTGTGCACAGCACCACCAGGTGGCAGCCTCCACCGTTGGTTTCGTCCCAGTGGAGCCAGGGCTCCTACCTAGGTCCTGCTTCCATTCTTGGTCCATTGTCTCTCACGAGGGTGTTTCAGTGGCCCTTGGAAGATCACTGGGCAGGGATTAGAGTAGGAAACAGACCCAGAGGGCGTATATGGCTACGAGTGTAGGCTTTTGAGCAAGAATCTCAGCTCTGATACCTCCTACCTGCCTAACCCTGGGCAAATTTACCTTCTGAGCCTCAGTTTCCTCATCTACAAAATGGACATCTGTGTCAAGTGCTTAGCATGCCGCCTAGCACATGGTAAGTGCTCCGAAAATGCCAAGTGATAGTAGTTATCATTATATTTCCCTGTAAGGGCCACACAGTGCCTCCCAGCCCCCTGTCCCACAAATCCAGGGCTCTTCTGAAACGGGCAGTGACACGGAGTGGCAGGGGACCCAGTTCTCGTCCTGACTTTACTCAGAACTTGCTGCAAGGCAGATCCTGGCTTTCTTTTGGCAGTAATGTTTTCATCCACAATGTGGAGACAGTAACCCCAGGTGTCACAAAGTCCAGGGACCCAGTGGCCATCCAGAAAAGTGACAGCTGTGCAGATTCATGTGTGAGAAGATTTCCGCCCTCGCTGACTTGGCTTTTGAGGACTCTGACCCCACAACACATGGCATCTCCTGCATGCTCATGCCAAGCCCCATAAGGCTGTCAGAGGTGGGGTTTATGGGCCTCGGACTGCCTCATGGAGGATAGTGGCCACGCTGGCTGCCTTTTACGTGGTTACAGAGGGCTCTATCCTCTCCAGCTGCAGGGGCACATCTGAGCGCACAGCCAGCAGACCGGGGACCAAGGCTGGGGCACAGTGCCTGGGCTGTGTGACTTTTGCCCCATGCTTCCATCCAGGCTCTTCTGCTGTGAATGGCAGCTGGTTCCCCAGTGCCTTTCAGGCCAGAGGTGCCCTGAAGTCAATGCATGTGTGTTTGCTTTGGCCACAGAGTACCTACCGCGCACCAGACCTTGTCCCAGGTGCTGCAGATGCAGCCATGAACAAAATAGGACCAAGCTCCCTGTCCTTTAAGCACTCGTTTCCACTGGGGTGACAGACAAGAAACAATTAGCAGATTATAGGAAATCTTGGGAGATGATAAAGGCTCTTGGGGAAATGAAGCAGGAGAGAGGAAGTGGCAGAAGGTGGAGGGTGCTCCATTAGGCAGGCAGACGCCGAGAGGGAGAGGAAGCCATCCCCAGAAGCCTGGGTGGCAGGAAGCTATAGCTCAGAGAGGTGCAGTAACTTACCCAAGGTCACACAGCAAGGAAGAACAGAGCAAGGGCCCATGACCTTCTGTGCCTGGGCAGACCTCTTCTACCTTCCATCCTCATTTCCTGAGTCCTGACGACCCATGGGTCCCTGCCAAGGTCACTGTGATCCTATTCACACCGGCTGTACTCCTAAGTATCCCTTCCCCCCACTCCAGCCGTTGTCACAGTTGGGAAAGCAGAGGTTAAAAGGGCCATGCCTCGTGGAGATCACCCCGTGGACAGTTAGCACACAGACCTCCGCCCGGGAGGGCCCACCATAGGCCCTAGCTGGGGCAGTCCTGGGCCTCCTGACCTTACCCCAGCCTTCTTTATCCTCCCTGCTCTGTCACTGTCCCCTTAGCTGCTGTGGCCGTCGCCACCAGGCCAGAAAAACCTGCTGGGCAGGACAGGCTGCTGCTAGCATCGGGCCTCAATTGGTCCTTGAGGGACAGCCCAGAGGCCAGGCCCATCCCCTCTGCCCCTGGGTAGGTGGCTGTGGGGGTCACACACAGAGACAAACACACCCATGGCTGTGAAGAAAGGGACCCACAGGTGTTGTCATTGTGGCAGAGCAGAGAGAGAAGGACCCCCCAACACACACACACACACTCAGACACATGGGGCACACAGGCCAGGACATACACATGAACCTCCCAGGCACTGGCCCGCTGTCAGGGACTAGCTCCCCTCTCCTGGCCTTGCCCAGGCTTCGACCCCTATCCTGGCTGCCCTTTCCTTCTCCAGCTCAGGAGGGCTCACCCAGCAGGGTGTCTAGGGTCATCTGGACACAGATATGGGTCCCACTCTGTGCCCTGTAGCTCCCCAGGGCCTGGGGGTGAGGGTTTGAGGTCTGGAGAGCCCACAGAGGGTCTAAGGGGCTCTCAGACCCCCTGCCTTGAAGGATGGCTAAGGCCAAGACCAGGCAGAGTGAAGGGACAGCGATCCTGGGAAAATCACAAGTACAGGCCCCATGAGGCCGCACATCAGCTGGCTGGAGGTGGGTGGCTGCCCCAGATGCTGAGTCCTTAGGGTCGTCCATGGAGATGGCCCTGCTTGGCCTCAGACAGGTACGGTCACTGATCAGAAGGGGCCCCGCCCAGGTTCCACGCAGAGCAGCATCCCCAGCATGGCCGATCCTGGCTGTGGGCAGGCCTCTCTCCTCTCTATAGGACAGGATGCTGGGACCAGGTGGGAGAAGGGACAAGACCTGCCGTTTAGAGCACTGATATGTACCACACACAGGCAAGGGGCCTGGACCATGCAAGCTTCTCCAATGTGAGAATTCTCCAATTCTCAGATAGGAAGGTTCTAGAAGTCCTGGGTCCCTTGCTCCTTCCCTGCCTCATCTCCGGTTCTCTACTCGCTGATTCTCCTGTGCGAGCAGGGAATACTTCATTCTGGCTCACTTTCCAGGTGGTCACTTGGGGGTTGAGATCTCCTTCACAAACCTACAACGCATCTCTCTGCCCCTTTACCCGAAGGGGAGGGGCTGCCCATACCCCAGGCTCCTCCCTGGGGACCGCCTGGAGTCAGAGCCTTCTGCCTCTGCACTGGATGGCTGAGACGCGGAGTCCTTGGGTTCCCTGGTTTCCTGGCTTCTCACTTGCACAGCCTTTAGTTGAGAGACACTCCTCCCTGTGCACCCGCGCCAAAGTCTAGGGGCTGGGGCCGCCCTGATCTTGCTGGGACAGGGCACCCAGGAGCCATTGGGCTCAGAGGTGCCTCAAGGAAAGTGAGTGACCTCTGGGAGGCTGTGGCAGGCCAGACAGGGCAGGAAGCACCCTCCGCCTGCCCGCCCTAGTTCCGTCCCAGGAACACAGACCTGCATGTCCCCTGGCTCACAGCGGCAGCCGCTTAGTCACCTGGGAACAATGCTTGCTGACAGCACTTGAGTGGCTTTGTCTCAGGTTTGGGATCTTTTCTCCACTTGGTCCCAGAGCCTCCTGGGGTCGGGGAACTGGCTCCCTTTGGAGCTAAGCTGCCCTGAGATCTGGATCTGTCTTAGAGGGTCAGGTCTATTTCAGGACCCCTGGAGGGCTGGATCACAGCTCAGAGCAAACAGGAGAGGGTTTTCAGGAAAAAACCACCCTGATGAGCACTTAAAGCCTTGGGCCATGACTCTGCATTCCCCAAGTCCAGCCTTTCCCACCTGGGCTAGACCCTCAGGGCCTAGTCCTGCCTCCCTACCTTTTCCGTGCAAGCCATTAAGAGAAGTGGGTTGGAAGGAGAAGGCTGTATGAGGGTCTGAGAAACCCAAGAAGACCTCTGCCTCTGAGTTGGGCCATTTTACCTGGGCTTTGAAGTATGAGTAGGAGTTTAACTGGAGAAGAATTTAGAGAGAATCATGTATGCAAAGGCCTGGAGAAGGGATATGTTTAAGTGCAGAGAGAGGGGTTCTATGTGGTTTGGACCCCTTAACATGGGAACCCGGGCTGAGGGCAAACCCTGGCTTATAAAACAAGATTTAAACTTAGAACCCAGGAGGTGCTTTTGCCTTTTTACTATCAAATCTCCACACCACTGTTTGGTTCTCACTTAGTCTTTCACAGAATGAGAGCACAGCCTGTGGCTCAGGTGGCCAAGGGGCCAGCGCATGCCCAGTGGCCCGCCTGTGACCCCAGCACACATGCGTTGCCACGCCCACTAGCCCCAGGCTTCCTGGGCTCTCAGCTCCCTAAACCAGCTTCTTCCTACTGGGAGCTGGGTATTCTCCCTGCAGCTGCCCGCAGTCTCCCCCTCACTCCCTCCTTGGGCAGCTGAGGACACTGAGGCCCAGGTGAGCTGACCAGAGACAGGAAGGATGGTTGTGATTTGACCAGGCACAGAGGCTGAGAGAGGGAAGGGCTCCTGGGGACTACAGCCCAGGGAGTAGTCCTGGACTTGGGATGACAAGGTCTGGCACATTATCAATACCACAATTGGAATAATTATTCTTCCTATTGTTATACGGTGAGAACAGGGGAGTGTGCTAGAATGACACTTGACATGAGGCCCCAGTTCTGGCTTTGCTGCCATGTGACCCTGGGAAGGTCATGGTTTGCACTTGGAATGTCAGTTTCCCCACTGTACAAAGGCCCCGATTTGCACCTCCTGGGCCATGCTGTGGGCCCCGGCCACTTCCGGAGCAGTGAGGGGAATCATAGTGGTTTGTGCTGCCCTTTGTCAGAACCCGTGCCGGCACCACCTCCGGTCCCAATCCATCGTGGCCTGTCCTGGCATGGGACATGAGGCATGTGGGAAGAGAGTGTATGAAGTGTATGAAGGAAATGAGGCTGGGCACGTAACCGGAGCCAGATCTTGAGTCCGAGGTGTTAAGATTTTATCCGGAGAGCAATGAGCCATAGCTGGTTCTTGAGGTAGGGGGCAGGAAGAGACATGAAGCACCCAATACACGGGCAGGCTTTGTCTGAGTCAGGATGGCCTTAGGACTCATTCCTCAGGAGCGACTGCGAGGCCCGGGAGAGGGATGGGGAGAATGTCACGGCTGGGGGAGAGGAGGAACTGTCTGACCACCTCCTTCTCAGAGGAACCCATTTAGAGCCGTCAATCAACCATAAGCAGCATTTTCTGAACACTTATCTGGAAGGGAGTCACTACCATTATGAAGAAGCTGAGGTTTAGAGAAGTTCGGTGATTTGCCCAAAGTCGCACAGCGGCCAAGGGGTCTGTTCCAGGGCCCACACCCGTAATTCCACACCCCACCGCCGAGGGGGAGTCACCAGGTCTCCCATCCAGGCCAGGTCAGCGGGCCCGGGCCCTGTCCCTTCTCCCACCCGCAGGTGGCACCGGGAGCCAGAGCGGCCAGCTTCCCGGTGAGGGTGAGGAGGGAGGCCCGGAGCGGGGTGCGGGGGGCGGGGGGAGTGCTGTGCGAGCAGGGACAGCCCCCCACCCTCCCGGCGACCCGGCTCAGGCGGCGCCTCTCCCCCAGCTACGGCGACCAGGTGCAGCATTTCAAGGTGCTACGCGAGGCCTCTGGGAAGTACTTCCTGTGGGAAGAGAAGTTCAACTCCCTGAACGAGCTGGTGGATTTCTACCGCACCACCACCATCGCCAAGCAGCGCCAGGTCTTCCTGCGGGACGAGGAGACCCCGCTCAAGGTAGGCGGGCGGGCGGCTCCGCGGGGGCGGAGACACCTGCCGGGGCGGGGCGTGGGCGTGGCCTCCCTTCCTTCCCTGCAGCCCCGCGTCGGGAGAGGGGGCCAGCCCAGACTCTGAAGTCCTATCCTGGGGGCGCCGCGGGAGGACAAGCAAGGGTGGAAACGCAGAGGGAAAGGGAAGGAGCAGAGTGGACATTGCAGGGGGCACCCCGTGTCTGGCTTGTGCTCAGGTACCGGCGCCGTGCGTGGTCACAGGTCCTCCGTGCCTTCTGAATGCACGAGGGTACGACACCCTGCCAACCCTCCTGAGTCCGCTGGGGGCCTCATCGTCGCCATTGTACGATTGAAGAAACTGAGGCTCACCCAGGACCACCTGTGGGGTTGGCTCCGTACCAGTTTCTGCCCCCAGGAGCAGGGCTTGGGTGGGGTTGGGGGCAGTGTGAGGAGAGTTCGTGGGCGACGTGCTGGCCGGGCTCAGGGTGTGATTAGAATGATGACAGCAGCCAACGGGGTTATTAGCTCCGACAAGTGCTGTTTTCTTCGGGAAGGGGATGTCGGCAAGGCCTGGGGCTAGAGGTCAGGACCCTAGGACTGCCCACATGAGCTTGGGCTCTGCAGAGGGTCCAGAGTGCAAATCCTGGGGAGGGGATGCAGGGCTGCCCCAGAGAGGCTCTAGTCCTGCCTGTTCCTAGACCCCTAGCACGTGTGACCTCAGGGTCAGTTCAGTCCTCAACTGGGCCTCAGTTTCCCCACTGTCCAATATAATGAGCCCTAGGATCTCATGGGCCAGGAGAGTCAAAGCATGCCTTGGGAGACCCCCCATTAATGCCCTCTCTGTGCCCCCAGCATGTTTGGCCTCCTCAGCCCATGGGGGCTGGGTTAGCTGTGAGCTCGCGGTCTTAGCAAACTGTTCCCCTGCTAGGCCTCTGTCCCCGATCTCCATCTTCTCCCCTCCACTGCCTGGGCCAGATCTGCCCCTGGAGAATGTGACAGAGTCCGATAGAGCTGGCCAGGGGCGGGAGGCCGGCGTGGGGGTGGGGGAGGCGGCTCTGCCTGAGGGCTCCCCACGCCCACTGCTTTCCTCCAGCCTAGGCTCTGGGGTCACCCACCCTGTGGGATCACTCCAGAACTGGCTCAGTCCCCTAGTACCCATGCTACCGCCTCCTCCTTCCTGGGCAGAGAACCGCTCATTAGAGCCCGTCTGCTGATCCTATCACCCATCCTGGATAAGATTCCACAGGCTCAGGACAGAGATCCTGGTGGGACAGGCAGGGCGGGGACACTGGGTGTAATCGTCATGGCGCCAGGCCGACGTGCCTGCAGAGAGCTTTGTCCCGCTGCTATTTGCAGTTTGGGGAAACTGAGTCCTACAAGGGCAGAGTCTTATCCCAGGTCGCCTTGGGGTGTAGATAGGGCAAGAACCCAGGCCTGAGAGCTGGGAGCAGCTGTGGGCGACATGCTCTCCCAAAGCCCGGTGAAGGGCAACAGCAGTCAACTCCGTTCTCAGCTGCCGGCACTTTAGAGTTTGTAGGGCCTGCTCCTGGGACCAGACAGTCCTGGGGCTCCATGCAGACACAGTCTCTGCGCCGCAGACATTCAGGGACAGGCAGCTGGGGGCTCATGGGGTTGAGGGGCCATCTATCTGGATCTGGAGTGAGAAGCGAATTCAAGTTCAATTCTGCCCTCCCCCACCTGAAGCCAATCACTTCTCTTCTTGGGGCCTCCTGAAAATTCCCCACTAACCACCTCCTCCCCGCACAGGCCCCCCAGGCCTGCTTTGCCCAGGCCCAGTTTGACTTCTCGGCCCAGGACTCCTCACAGCTCAGCTTCCACCGCGGGGACATCATCGAGGTCCTGGAGCACCTTGACCCCCACTGGTGGCGGGGCCGGTTGTGCGGACGCATTGGGTTCTTCCCTCGGAGCTACGTCCAGCCGGTGCAGCTGTGACCGGGTTGCGGCCCGGGGGTGGGAGCAGAGCCTGCAGTCCATCCATCCACAAGACACTGAGCTCTGGAGAGAAGACGTGGACGCCCCATCCCTGGGTCCCACGGGGCTCAGCCGAGGGTCTTGGACCAGAACGTGGGCCTCGTCACTGCCGGGCCCGGGCACCTGCTGCTTTGCACAAACTGGGACAGGCCCCGGGGCCCAAGAGCCACTGTGAAATTCGGTGCCCACCAGGCAAGGTGAGCTCCCAGGGCTTCCCACTGGCCTCTTCCCATTGGCCACCAGCTGCAGGGTGCCCTGGGGCAGGGGCGCAGAAGCCCCCCAACCTCCCACCATCAATGGCCCCAAACTCAGAGAGACTTGAGGACTCCTATGTTGCAGGAATTTGGGGGCTCTGCCCAAGGAACCATGCATATGCTGGATGGGTTCAAATTGGGTTGACCATCTGCTGGGCCTGCCTGCCCCCCCAAAATGGCCCTTGAGGGGTGCTGGCTACTGGGAAACTGGCTTAGTGAGGAGGGATAGGACAGGGGCTGCACACCTGTTAATCTGGACTGATGGAATGACAACAGGTGGAGACTGACTTCTCGGGAGCCCCATGAAACTTGGGGCTCCACTTGGGTGTCCCACACCCCTGCCCCACTGTGGACACTTGGAAGAGGCGCTGCAGGCCCACAGGAAGTGTGCAGTGATGGACACGGAGGGAGCTGCTCCTCTCCTGCAGCCCCGACACGACGGACAAGCTTCACGGGACAGGCCTGGGGCGCCGGACCGTCGGAGGACCTGCCCGCCCTGGCTCTTGTTCACCTGGGTCCAAGTTCTGCACAGACTGGGGCCCTGGAACTTAGGGAAACCACAGGCCACAGGTGGGAAACCACAGGTGGGATGTCAGGGCCGAGGCTGGACTGGGAGTTCTCACATCTGGAGTGGTTCCCTGGCTTGAGGAAAGGCAGGATGTCCCGTCCACACAGAACGTGCAACCAGCAGCAGGAGCGAGGGCCACCTGCCTGGGGTCTCGGCACCTTTGGGACTCAGAAAGCGCTTTGGATGCCAGGCTAGTGGTGGAAGGGGCAGTGAGAGGGGAGGGAGGGAGAAGTAGATCTCATGGCAGCAGGGAGCAGGGGGGATGGGGGCAAGAGCCCAGGGAGGGGGCCGTAGGCTCATCCTCTACCCTGGGCTGGCCAGCGACCAAGTCGATCAAGTCCGGAGCTGCTCCTGATCCGGGCCCGTGTTTTCAAAATAAAAACAGTAAAATGAGTATCAGGCTATTCATCACAGATCTAATTTTCGTTGCCATTAGGAGGACTACTTTGCTCGATTCTTGAAATATCACGTTCTTTCTGTTCGTTGCGCCCCTACTTTTCCGGGGCTCCTGCTTTGCTGGCTCAGCGAGTCCCTGCATGCTGACCGGCCATGGAGTCGTGAGGGGAGTCCACACATCTCTGGGCCTCGGTGTCCTCGTTAGTGAAAGCGAGGGGGACCTGAGGACTCCAAGGGTTTGGGCTTCCTGCCCCCAGGGCGAGTGTCAGGCAAAGTAGGCGTAGAAGAAGATATTGACACAGATGAGCAGGATGGCATTGAAGCCACATACTCGGGCCCAGAAGGCGTGCTTCTGGGGTATCCGGCCATCGCCTGGAGGAGGGGCGTGGAGGAGAGAGATGAAGGCCCCAGGGCCACACCTAGTGCCCCCCACCTCCCGGACTCTTTGGGTTGGGGGTCAGGGTCAGAGCCTAGGGTCACACACATACCTGCTTTGGCTCCCATGAGTACATCCCGAGCCAGGGTCCACCAGGTAAGGTTCTCAATCTGGAGAGAATGATCGGGATGGGGGTGTGGCAGGACAGGGCTGGGCCCAGACAGGGGCAGGGGTCAGGGATGGAAAGTGAGCAGCTGAGTTCTAAAAGGGACAGGGGTCAAGAGCTAGGAAATTCCAGAGTCGCAGAGGGTCAGGGGTCAGAAGGGGAACCGGAGTCAAAGTTTGTTAAAGGTCAGGGGTCACGGTCAGGGGCTGGGGTTAGGCTCACCTGAGCCCTGTGCGGGGGTGGCGTCAGCAGGCTCCCGGCCACCACCACGACACCACTGAGCAAAAAGAGTGCGACGGCAAAGTGCAGGTAGTGGATACTGCCAAGGATGGCCGGCCGCGTGTCCGGGTCTCCGCAGGGGGGCGCAGGGTGCAGGAATTCCAGGACCAGCCTTGTGGCGCCCACTGCCAGCCCCACCATGAGGCCCCAGAATGCCCCCTGGGAAAGAGGAGGCAGGGCAGGTGCATGGTGACAGGGAGGCCAGGGTTCCCCCAGCACACACACAAGCTGGGGGAGGGTGTTGGGGGAGACAGGAAGCAAGCACAGCTTGTCCACGGGAAGAGAACGGAGCCTGCCCCCCAACGTCCCATCTGCAGCCCTAGCTCTCCCCATTCCCCACATACCTGCTCGTTGGCGCGTGGCCAGAAGATGCCCAGAACAAAGACAGCAGTCACCGGGGGGGCCAGGGAGCTGGTCACCGACTGCATGTAGATGAACAGCTGCCCACTGTTGGAGTCCTGCAGGACGGGGATCCAGGCCACACTCACGCCGATGAGCACCACGATAACCAACCTGTGGGCAAGCAGCGTGTGCGCTCGACCCTCAAGCCCCTTCCTCAATTCTACCCCATCTCCAGGGATCACTAAGACTTCCTCTCCAGCTGCCCCCTGCCACCCCTGCTCCAGCCACCACCACACACACCCCTGCCGCCTGGCTCCTCTGGGGAGGTGGCCAGCCCCACCCTTACCCAAACCCTCTGTGTCTTCCTGCCGCCCGCAGGTACAGCCCCCGATGCAGCCTCTCTGCTCCTTCTTGTCCCTGGGGAGGGCCCCCCAGGTCCCCACCAGGCTCTCCCCTTTGTCCTCAAGCTCTCGTCCCACTTGCTTACCGTCTGTCTCCCCTTCTGGGCTGGACGCACCAGCCCCTCGCACACAGTAGGTGCTCAGTATACATTTGTCAGTTTCAAGAATGACCTGCAGCCCCCATATACCAGCGAAACTCTCCCCTTGGCAGTTTCTCTAACACTGGTGGGATCTGGCAGGAGTGGGGCCTGTGGGGGTCACATGCCTCATCATGCCAGTAGCCCGGGCCTGCTGACCTGTGCCCATTGCAGGGTGACCTCTGTCCTAAGAGGGCAAGGGCTGGGGCCAGGCGTCTGGGTCTGGGTTTGGTTGGGATGTGGACTCCTCTGCCCTGAAGCCTGAGACCTCTGACCAGAGGAGCTCCTTTGCCTCCCTACCCTGTGGGGACTCCTTCTGGCTCTTGCCAGCCTCCCCTCTAGGTGGGAGCCCTCCGCCACAGGGACATGCTGCCCACAGTCAGCAGCCACCCATTGGGAGCCCCCCGCCCCGGCCCCGAGTGCAGAGCACTGGGCCAGAAGCCCAGACTCAGTGACGAGTGGGCCCTGGTCCCTTCCCAGCACTGAGAGTGGAGCAAAGAAAGCAGATGAGCCCATTACCCTGTGGTAAGGACAGGGCTGAGGGGGACCCAGAGGAAGCATTAACCCAGGAGGGCTTCTAGACAGAGAAGGACCTCCTCCAGTCTTTTTTTTTTTTTTTTTTAAGATTTTATTTATTTATTTGAGACAGAGAACAAGCAGAGGGAGAGGGAGAATCAGGCTTCCCACCAAGTGGGGAGCCTGATGAGGGGCTCGATCCCAGGACCCTGGGACTATGACCTGAGCCAAACGCAGATGCCTAATGACTGAGCCACTCAGGTGCCCCAGACCTCCTCCAGCTAAGAAGAAAGAGCTGGAGTGAGGTGTCCCATCTGTTCCTCCTCAGCTGAGTACCACTCACCCCTGTGTCCTGGCTCACCTGGACACTGCTCACCCCAAGATGGGAGGTGGGCAAGGCCCCCTGGACCCTGGATAGGAAGCAAGGGCGAGAGAGGCCAAGTGTGCTGCTGGGGTGGGTCCTTCCTGTCTGCTTACCCTCCCGCCTCCCTTTCTTCCCTTCCAAGCCTGAGGGCGAGGGCGGGAGGGGAGGAGGTGTCTCCTTGATTAAGGCTTAATTAACCCTTAGCCTGGCAGGCAGGCGGGCACTGCCCTCTTCAAAGGCCTAGGCGGGCTCCATTAACACCAGGCCCACCCTGCCCTCCCCACGCGGGCTCCTGCGTCCAACACTGGACTCAGCATCTCTGTGCAGGGCCTGGTCTCTCCAGAGCGGCCTAGACTGGGGCCCTTGCCTTCCCGCTGCCCTCTAGGGCTTCCCACTTCCAGAGGGACCCAAGCCCAGAGGCTGTTCCTTCTGCCTAGAATACCCTTCTCCAACTCCTCCCCTGGTTAACCCCCTCTTCCCCCAAGACTCAGCTCAAGGCCCTCCTCCTCCAGGAAGCCTTCTAACCCATCCCTTCCCATGCACGCACATTGCCATCAGACCACCATCCCTGGGCCACAGCTGTGGTTGCAGGCGAGCCACTCAAGGGCTCCAGGTGGGGGCTTTGAGATCTCCTGGGCTCCCTATATTGTTCAGCTCAATGCAGGACACCAGGCAGGCATCAGGCACTATTTGTGGACCGAATAATAGACAGAAGGTAGACAGAAGAGGGTAGCAAGGGAGGGACATAAAGGAGCAGAAGGGCCAGGCAGAGGGGCCTGGCAAAGATCAGGGCCCCAGATGTGGGACTGTCACCTCCCCCAGGCCTGCGACAGCTCCTCTCGCCTCACCCCAACCTAATGAGCCTGTCAGGGTCATTGGCATCCCCCTGCCTGTCCCTGCCCCGTGCTGACCTTCTCCCCAGGCCTCTGGACACACTCTGTGACCCCTTTCTCTGTAAGTCCCATATCCGCTTGGATCAAGACTCCAGAGACACAGGACCCCACACAATCCAGGAAACACAGCTTAAATAGTGTTGTTGTAGACAAGAGGAGGCTGGAGGTGTTGGGTGGGGGGGTGTCCCGGTTTTTTGAGAGGGAGACACATTAGAGCTGAACCCTGGGCCAGCACCTAGCCTTGGATCCTTTCCATCTGCACCAAACTGGCAGCTGAGAGATCCGGGACCCAGAGAGGGTGAGAAAGCTGCCCCACATCACACAGCCGCATGCCCACAGCCAGGCTGGCAGGGCCTGGGTTGGGTGGGGCTTGACTTGGTCGGAGAGGTGGGAAGGAGGGTCAAGGGCCCTGTGGCTGGGAGTAGAGGGGAGTCCAGTTTAGGACTTTGGTCTCAGGTGGGAGCAGGAGAGAAGCCTGCTTCCGAGGAGGCCGGGAGGTAGGGGACTCTCAGGGGTCAGGTCCCAGGATGTGAGCCTGGAAGGACTGTGGAGGAGTCTGTCCGACAAGGGCGGGCTTCCAGGGCCACACAGCCACGGAGGAGGGGCGGGGGAAACCACACGGCGGGGAGAAGAGGTCAAGGGGCCAGGACCCGCTGACACAGAAGCCTCCCGCCAGGCAAGAGGGAGAGGCTCCTTGTTTTGGAGGAGGCAGTGAGCCCGCAGATGAGCTCACACTCGCCTGCTGAGTGGCGTGGCCCGTGGCGTGTCCCGACAGGGCCCTTCTGGAAGAGGCTCGGCTGTTTTGCATCCCTGGGACCAGTGCCTGGAGCTCCGGGAGAGACCCCGCCCTGAGGATGGGCGCCTAGGGCCGGGAGCCCGAGGCTGCCCTGTTGGTCGAGCTAGGCACGGGAGGCTGGGCCCCTTGACCTGCGGAGAGGGGGGCTGCATGGGCCTGGAGGGAGACGGGTGAGTGGGACCTAGGAGAGGACCCGAGCAGACACACACATGCGCACACTGAGATGCCAACCTCCCGTCACCCACTGCAGAGTTCACCCCAAAGGACTCCCCGGTACTCTGCCGACACAGCCCCAGCCCGTCCTTGTGGGAGCGGGGGGTGGGAAGGGAGGCATCAAGGAGACATGTGTGCTGTGGGAGGATTCTGATGATGATCCCCTGTGGGAGGCTTAGAGGGGAGTGGGGCCCATTCCTTGTTTGGGGGCTATCAGGGAGGGCTACATGGGCAGTCTAGAAAGATCGTGGGGTGAGTCACTGAGGTGATAAGGAGGGGACAAGCAGGACTAGGAGGAAACGGCAAAAGCTCAGGGAGGCCAGGGACAGCTGTGGCCTAAGTGGGGCACCCCTGAGAACCGGCTCTGGGCCCCCTCTGTCAGGAGGGCTAAGGGCTCAGATTGGGGAAAGACAGAGAGATCTCTGGGATGGCTGGGGAAGGGGGCCTCTCCCCAGCAGAGATGCCCTCAGATGAAGCTTAAAGAAAGAGATACATCAAAGATGAGGGCTGTGACCATGAAGGGGTGACCAGAGCCACGTGGGAGGGGGATGGACTTTTCTCCAACCTGCAAACCCCAACTCACCCCTCAAAGACCCCCTCTGGGAGGGCCTCCTGGGCCATCCCTCACGTGGCTGGGGAAGCCCATGTCCCAGCCTGTCCCTGGGGCCTGGCACCCCTCCCCCACTCCCACCCCAGCCACCATACCGGCCCACCAGCAGCAGTTCCCCCTCGCTAGCGCGGGGCCTCAGCCGCCTCCAGATGTCCATGGTGAAGAGTGTGCTGCTGCTGTTGAAGATGGATGTCAGCGACGACATGAGCGCGGCCATCATCACTGCGATCATCAGCCCCCGCAGACCTGGGGGCAGGGACGGGGCTGCTGTGACCCTGCCCGGGAGCCCCTCCTGCCTGTGTCCTCCTGTCTGAGGCCCCACGGTCAGCAGTGAGCATTCACAGGTCCTCAAGAGCAGAGGCCCGGGAGGAAGGAGGCTGGAGGTGTTCACGGGAGAAAGGGCCAGACACGAGAGGCCCGAGGCCAAGAGCAATTGTGGGGCAGGGGTGGAGAGGTGGGGGGACGGCGGAGGTGGGGTACTTCTGGATTTGCGGCTGGAGCCTGCGGCTTACAGGCCCTATCATCACAACGGGGATGGCTTCTGCTATTCTGGGTGCACTCGGAGCTCCCCGTCTCTGCGGAGCTTTGCAGGCGACAAAGCACTTTCACACCCAGGCCTTTACTTGATGGAAGTATTATTAACCCGTTGACAGACAAGGAAGTGGAAGCTCCTAGCGGGAGGAGAGGTGCCCAGGGACTCACAGTGGCCAGAGGCAAAACTCTGCGGTGGGGTGGGGACAGGAAGGCCTGGGGCGGGACCCTGTGCTGAGAGGTCACAACCCCGGGCAGGGTGAGGTGGCCTGTGTGTGGCAGGCCCCAGCAGGCAGAGGGGGTCCCCTTTCTTGTTGGAAAAGGAGATGCGGTTGGTTCCCCAGGAGAGAGAGGAAAAATCCACGCAGGGATTGGCTGAAAATGAAGGAGGGGTCCCCATCGGGGTGGAGGAGGGTCTGCTTTGCAAAGCCTTCTGGGAGTCGTGGGCTTGAGAGGGGCTGAGGGTCGGGAGCCCTGAGAGACAGAAGGAGGCTCAATTTCCAACTGAGTGCTGTGTGGCATCAGGCTGGTCAGCTCCCCTCTCTGAGCCTCAGTCTGATTGTATCTCCAAGGCCTCTTGTGCTTTTTCTTCAAGTGTCTAAGCACCTCCCCTCCATCCCTGCAGATTCTCTCTGTCTGTCCTCCACCCCCTGCCCTAGTTTAAACCTGACTGAGGGTCCCCTCCCCTGAGGGCTCAGCTGCCCTGATGCTATTTTTGCCTGGCCTTGGTTCTGTGTCTGACCGGCTGTGTGACTTCCAGGCCTCCCGTGGCCCTCTCTGTTCACTTATCGTGCTGACTGGGCCAGGGCCAAAGAAAAGTGAGTTAGATTATGGTTTTCCCCCAAAACGTTTCTCCATCCTGTTTCTCTTGCTCAGGGAGGTGGATTAACTTGGGGTTTATTCTCCACCCACATTTCAGACAGGGAGCTCAAGGCCTAGAGAGAGGTTATGGCCCAGCAACGGCTGGGTGTCAGCACTTGGGGGCTTAGCAAACTCCCCCCACCCCCAGAACAGAAAAGGAAGGTGAGGCCCAGAGGTGGGAACCCACAGCGAGGCCAAGCCTTGTGCCAGGCGGTGTCCTGGCGTTATTATGTTTAATCCCAGCAACAACACGCTGAGGGGTGGGTAGGCGTCATTATCTCAAATTTACAAATGAGGACAATGAAGCTTCAAGCAGAAGTGACACGCCCCAAATATCTCAGCCAGTGAGCTGTGATTCGATCCCAGCTCTGTGAACTCACATCCCCTGGGCCTCCACGTCCCAGGAGGGAGGGAAAGCAGAGGGCCACGAAGCTCCTGGAGGGGAAGCCACGGGGATGGAAGGAGACTCAGGGTCTGGGAATCTGGAGGGGAAACCAGGTCTCAGAAGGCTATCTCCTCTTTTCACTCTGCTGGACAAGGAATGTGGGAAAGTCCAAAACCCGCCCCCTAGTTCTACCTATAGGTGGAGGCAGGAGGTGTGGGGCTTATGGGAGCCGGAGCTCCTGATCCTAGCAGAGTCGGCAGTGGGCCAGACAGACTGGGGTTCGTGTCTCAGCCACTCTGTCATCATGGAGGAGTCGCTTTCCCCACTCTGTGCCTCAGTTTCCCTGTCTGTAAAATGGAGCTGACTACCTCACAGCCGGCAGTGGGAAGCAGGTTGACCTCACTCAGGGGGTAGGATAGCAGGGGGGAAGAGGACAAGCCCTGGAGGCAGATTATCTGGGCTGAGAACACAGCTCTGGGGCTCATTGGCCACGTGAACTTGGGCAGGCCCCGGCAACCTTCCTGGGTCTCTGTTCCCCGTCTCCAACATGGGGATGATGATAGCAGCCCTTAGGGTTCTCGAGGCGATGGAAGGTATTCCCATTAAAAGTCTTAGGATCCTGTGCGGCCCATGGCGGGGGCCCAAGGGAGTATTTTCCCGCATTATTACATTCCTCTCCTCCCTGATGAGTGACATCCCACTTGGATGTCACACTGGATCCAGAATGGCCTCCACAGCACCCCTTCCGCCCACCCGGCCCCTTAGCCTTGCCGGTCTCCCCGCCACCTCCCACTTCCACCCCACACCCTGCCCTGACCCCTCCAAGAGTCTCACCTATGGGCATCAGCTCCATGACCAGCTTGGGGTAAGCGATGTTGGAGCAGCCGATCTCGGCCCCGCAGGCCCGCAGGCACTCGGACGGCACCACGCAGCCCACGTCATCTGCATCAGAGGGATGCCCAGTATATCCCAGCGGGGCCATCCTGCCCTTCCCACAGCCGCGAGCACCTGGGGCCGGCAAGACCCCAGCCCGGTGGGGCCCTGCGCTGTCACCATCTCTGACCAGGAGCTACGTGGTCCTGGGTCCATTTCCCAGTTTCGGTCATGAGGAGGGGGTTGGCCTCAGAGCCATTCTGGCCCCTAAACCCTTGACTCTTTTCCTGCCCGGTGTCCTCCGTCATAACGTCTTCTCCCTGTCCCAGACCAGGCCGGGGGCTCACCTGTGGTGTGGCATTGCCCATGTGAGCAGTCTGCTGTTAGAAGCCATCTGGGGTGCTGGTCTCCCTCACCCCCCCTCCAGCCCCCAGCCCTCCTCCCCGGAGGGGCAAAGGCAGTCTAGAGGGGCACCTTCCCCAACCCCTGGGCTCAGAGATTTAGGCTGGGGCCTGTCCCCCAACACCGCCCCCCCAAAGCCATCTCCAGCAGCTCCTACAGGACCCGAAAAACACAGGGGAGCCCGATCACACCCTGGTCAGAACTCTCCAATAGTTCTGCCGTCCACAAGACCCTCCCATCGTCGAGACAGAGGCTGGGCTCCTCAGGACTTGTCCCCTTCCTTGCCCCCCACCCCCTGCACCTTCCTCCAGCCACACGGGCCTCCCTGTCCCCTGAGGTCTTCCCCAGAAGCCCCTCTGCCCAGGCCTTCCAGGGGGGACCGGCTCAGAAGTGACTCTTGGGTCCATCCCCTGACCCCCCGCCCCTCTGCATTTTTCCTCCTCTCTTTGCTCGGGACCACTGGGGCCTGCTGATTTGTTTCTTCCTATTCTCGGTGGGCGTGGGTGGCGAGCTGGTAAGAAGGGGACGGTCTCACCGTGGCCATCTCCCCAAAGGCAGGAGGGGCGCACACCGCTCATCTGTGGGTGAGTGCCTGGACTGAGCCCTACATCCAGGCCTCCCTAGTAAGCCCCCTCCCGCAGAGCCCTGTTGGGGGGCAGGAAGCGGGGGCCCCACTCCCAGAGCTTGCCCACAGCAGCTGGCCTCCCCAGCACGGTGCGGGAAGGGTGGGCAGCCCCCGTTCACGTGCTCCTCCCACCAAATACTCCTCATCGCCCTGTGGCCCCTGTCCCTCGGGATTTTCAGCAAGGGGCCCACAGATGCGGAGCAAAAGAGAGGAGGGGGACAGCAGGGGAAGATCAGAAAGAGACACAGCTGGACCAGCGCTCCAGGGGGAAGGGAGGCCAGTGTGGGGGCTTATATTTCCATCAGGCAGCGGGCAGTGGCATTCTCGCCGCAGACCAGGCACTCCCAAGTTCACCACGGTCCCCTCCAAATGACTCTACTGAAAATTCCTTCCACGGATGTCCAGCCCATGGCAGTCTCAGATCCCCTTCCTCCAGGCTAGCAAGGCTGGGGAAGCACCCCCCATCCTCAAGGACCTGGCACCCCGGTCTCTTGCGTCCAGGCACCTGCGGCGTCTGCTGCCAGTCATTTGCCTGGTAATGGCTCACTGTCCTTTCTCCTCCCCTCCCATTACCCAGCCCCCTAGCCCCCAGCCCCTTGGCTTCTCCTGCCACACCCCTGCCTGCTCCACTTGGCTCCTGCCCTGCTCCTGGGAACCAGCCCCTCCCCGCCTCCTTCCATGCTCCCCATCCTTGCAAAATCACACCTCCGCTCACACTACTTCCTTCTCAGAAGCCCCCCTCCCCCACATTCCCAGAGCCCCTTTCCACGGCCTTTCAGGTCCTTGTCAACTGGTCCCAGGTCCTCCCACCCAGCGTGCGTGCGTCAGCCACCTCAACCCGCTGCTGTTTTCTCATACACACCCAGCATTTGGCCGCCTCCAGGCCTTTGCAGACGAGGTCCCCTCCTCCCAGGACTCAGTCCTACCCTTGTTTACCTCCTGCTCCCTGGCCCATTGCAAAGGGCTGGTCCTCTGAGGCTTTCTCTGACTCCCTCTGCACCTCCCCGTCCCCCAAGCCCGCAAAGCAGCTTCCTCTCAAAGGCTCCTATGGTGGAGGATTGAATCATGATAGTCTGTCTGTGGATTTCACCTACCCCCACCAGACTGGGAGCTTCCCCAGGGCGGACACTGGGTTTGAATCATCTCCAGGTCCCAGGTATCACTCAGTTCAGGGCTGGGAATATTTGTGAATGAATGAGTGAGTAATGAAGTGAATGGTGGTAGAGAAGGAGGCAGGCACTGGAGGAGAGCAGGAGGAGGAGGAGGAGAAAGGATGCCAGAAAACAGTCATGAAAAGGTCCAGGCACTGCTTGATCCAGCGGCAGCCCAGCAGTGGGCTAGAACCCTTGGGACCAAAAGGGCATAACTTGCCTGGGACACACAGTGGGACCCAGGTCAATTCCCAGGCCCCATGGTGGGACTTTGGGGTGGGGGGGTGGGGTGGGCACTGGGGTCCAGCATACAGAGGGCAGGTGACGGGCCACTCCTGACAGGTTCTGGGCCTGGACCGGCCGGCTCTGACGCCCGGACCCAGCCCTCCTGGGAGAGACGGGTGAGGAGTCACAGCCACATAATGGCTCAGAAAGCCCGAGTCAGGAGATTCTGGCCCAGTTTTTTCAGCCCATTCTAGGCTCTGGGCATGGGCCTCTGCCTCTGGGCACTGCTGGCTCGCTTGCCTGAGTTTGTGCTGAACAGCAAGAAATAACAACCTCTCCTTTATGACAGCAGCAGAGGTGTCGCTATTAAAGTCCCCTGAATGTGCCACCTTCAGCAGTGAGCAGCCTCAGGACAGTGAAGGCCTGGAGAGGGGGCGGGTATGCTTCTGAGCTGGGCAAGGATCAAGCTTCTGTGGGCCTGGGGGCTCCCCAGCTGGGCTCGACTTTTGCATTGGCACCTCTGTCCAGCCAGGGCCACACCAGAAGCCTGGGTGCTGGCCCTCTCTTCGTCCCCGATATCCTCCCTCCCTGTGGCCAATACCAAGTCCAGCCACTGGGCTTGGGGACCAGGTGAATTGCATCACCTCCTTACTGCATCGCCTTGTCCCCTCTAACCCACCCTTCTTGCACACAGCAGAGGGACTTTCTAAAACCACCTGTCTGCTCACCCTCCTTCCTGCTCACATACTTCTTTGGCTCTCCATCCCCTGCAAGAAGGGTCACAAGCCTCTAAATGTGCCATTCATGGCCCCCTACCCACTTAGCCAGTTTTAGCCACACCTCTGGGCGTCCGTGTTTGCTGTTCCCTCTCTCGGGAATACCCTTCCCTCCTTCATACACTCAGGGAATTCATAGGCATTCAGACTCTCAACCTGTGGACATTTGTGCAGGCTTTAGGCAATATCCTCGGGGCACCATTAACTCTGTGACCTGTGACAGCCTCTGCCAGTGTCTGTTGATAGACTGAATGACCCTTTCCCAAGGCGGCCACTGGACAGTGAGGGCTAATCAAGTTGCTCCCCACTCCCTAACCAGCCCCAGCCCATCTCAGGGAGAAAGTCCAGATGTAGATGTTGTAGTAAGGAGTAGGAGAAAAACACACAGACCTGGGTTTAAGTCCCACTATCCCAACACCATACTGTGTGATCTTGGGTGATTATTTAAGTTCTCTGAGGCTGTTTCTTCCCCCATAAAATCCTTCTGGGGGACATCCAGAGACCAAAACTCAACCTCAACCTAAATGTTCCACCTGACACAAAATTAATTCACAATAGATCACAGATTTAAATGTAAGATGTAAAAACTATCAAACATTTGGGTGGGGAAATAGAGAAAATCTTCAGGACCTAGGGCTAGGCAAAGAGTTCAAAGACTTGACAGCAAAAGCACTATGCATAAGAGAAAAAAAATGGATTAAGTAAACCTCAACAAAATTAAAAGTTCAGTGTGAGACACCTGTGAAAAGGATGAAAAGAAAAGCTACAGGACAAAATCAGTAAAGTTGCAGGATACACGATCACTATACAGAGATCAGTTGTGTTTCTATAGACTAAGAATGAACCATCAGGAAGAATAATTAAGAAAACAATACCATTCGTGATGGCATCAAAAATAATAAAATACCTAGGAATAAATTTAACCAAGGAGGTGAAAGACCAGTACAATGAAAATTATAAGACACTGATTAAAGAAGTTAATAATGACACAAATAAAAAGAAAGATATACCATGTTCATGGATTAGAAAAATTCATGTTGTTAAATGTCCATACCACTGAAAGTCATCTGCAGATTCATTGCAGTCCCTATCAAAATTCCAATAGCATTTTTCATACAAATAGAAAAAATATCCTAAAAATTTGCATAGAACCACAAAACAACCCAAATAGCCAAAGCACTCTTAAGAAAGAAGAGAAAAACTGGAGATATCACACCCCCTGATTTTAAACTATGTTACAAAGCTATAGTAATCAAAACCATACAGTATTGGCACAAAAACAGACACATAGATCAATAGAACACAATAGAGACCACAAAAATAAACCCACAACTATATATTGTCAATTAATTTAGGACAAAGGATTTAAGTATATACAATGGGTAAAAGATGGTCTCTTCAATAAATGGTGTTGGGAAACAGGACAGCTACATGCAAAAGAATGAAACTGGGCTACCATCTCAAACCATTCTTAAAAACCAACACAAAATGCACTAGGGATTTGAATGTAAAACTCCTAGAAAAAAACATGGGAGGGGTGGTAAGCTCCTTGACATTGATCTTGGCAATGATTTTTTTTTTATTTCACACCAAAAGAAAAAAAAAACGGGCAGGGCTACAACAGATTAAAAAGCTTCTGCACCGCAAAGGAAATCATCAACAAAATGAGAAGGCAACCTACAGATTGGGAAGAAATATTTGCAAGCCAAAAAACTGATAAGAGATTAATAGTCAAAATATATAAAGAACTCATACAACTCAATAGCAACCCCCCCAAAAAAAGAACCTCAAAACAAAATCCAATTAAAAAGTGGGCAGAAGATCTGAATAGACATTTTTCCAAAGGAAACATACAAATGGCCAATGGGTACATGAAAAATGTGCTCAAAATCACCAGTAATCAGGGCTATGCAAACCAAAACCACAATGAAATATCGCCCCACACATGTTAGAATGGCTATCATAAAAAAAAGAGAGAGAGAGAGAGAGAGAGAGAGAGATCACATGTATTGGCCAGGATGTAGAGAAAAGGGAATTCCTTTTGTGCATGTAGGTGTGCTACTGGTAAGAACCTAGATCAGTGCAGCTACTATGAAAAACAGTACAGAGTTTTCTCAAAGAACTAAAAATAGAACTACCATTTGATCCAGCAATGCCACATCTGAGTATATATCTTAAGGAAATGAAATCACTACTTTGAAGAAATGTCTGTACTCCATGTTCATTGAAGCATTCGTCACAATAGCTGAGACATGGAAATAACCTCAAGGGTCCATCAACAGATGAGTGGATAAAGATATGACGTACACACACAGACACACACACACACAAATATTATTCAGCCCTGAGAAAGAAGAAAATCCTACCATTTGTGACAACATTGGTGGACCATTATGGGCATTATACTAGATGAAGTAAGTCAGTGAGAGAAAGACAAATACTATATGATCTTACTTATAAATGGAATCCAAGAAAGTTGAAGTCAGAAAAAGAGAGTAGAATGATGAGGCTGTGGGATGGAGGAAAAGGAGTGATCTTAGTCAAAGGGTACAAACTTCCAATTATAAGATGAATAAATCCTGGAGATCTAATGTACAGCATAGTGATTATAATTAATAATATTGTATTTTATATATCTATATATTTTAAGATTTTATTTATTTATTTTACAGAGAGAGACACAGCAAGAGAGGGAACATAAGCAGGGGAGTGGGAGAGGGAGAAGCAGGCTTCATGCCAAGCAGGGAGCCTGATGTGGGGCTTGATCCCAGGACCCTGGGATCATGACCTGAGCTGAAGGCAGTTGCTTAACCAACTGAGCCACCCAGGCGCCCCTGTATTTTATATTTTTTTAAAAAGGTACAGACCAGCAGAAAATACTGTGCAGGCCACAGACCTGACAAAGACCTTGTATTTAGAATATATAAGAGCTGGAAGCCCGGGCCTGGGTGGCTCAGTTGCTTAAGCGTTCGACTCTGGGTTTTGGCTTGGGTCTGGATCTTGATTGGGGTTGCGGGATAGAGCCCCATGTCAGGCTCTGTACTGGGCATGAAGCCTGCTTTGAGATTCTGTCTCTCTCCCTCTGCCCCTCCCCACCGCTGCTCACACTGTTACTCACTCTCATTCTTTCTTTAAAAAAAAAAAAAAAGGGAGAAAAAGGCTCTCAAACTCAACGGGAAACACCAAACAATCCACTTAGAAAATGGGCAAAACACATGAACAGGCATTTCACTGAAGAGGACCAACAGCTGGCAAATAAGCGCATGAAAATATGTTCTATGTCATTAGTCATTAGGAAAATAGAAATTAACACCATAGGAAGAGATTATTACACACGTATCAGCGTGGCTAAGATAAAAAAAATTGTGACAACATAAAATGTTGGCAAGGATGTGAAGAAACTGGATCACTCGTATGTAATTGGTAGGAATGTAAAATATACGTGATACAACATGTGTATGAATGAATATGTAAACATCCATATGAAGGTTCATAGCAGCTACGTTCATAATAGCCCCCAAACTGGAAACAACCCATTGTCCTTCAGCAGGAGAGATGGTTGAACAAACTCTGGTCCACCCATGCCATGAATACTAGCCAGCAACAGAAACGATACAGATCGTTAAGCTACAGACATGCACATCAATCTGAACGACTTGCCAGAGAATTATGCTGAGTGGGAGAAAAAGCTAATCTCTAAAGGTTCTATGCTACACTTTCCATTTATATAGCGTTCCTGAAATAACAACATTGCAGAGATGGAGAACAGATTTCGGGGTTGTCAGGGGTCAGGGATGGAGATGTGGGTATGGTGGTAGAGAGGGAGGTTTTGGTGACAGTGGAACAGTTCTGCATCCTAATGGCAGCGGTGGCGACCACACAAATCTACACACGAGGTAAGATTGCGTGCACATACACACACCCAGGAACACTTGTAAACTGGTGAAATCCGAACAGGTTCTGGATTGCACCAATGTCAATTTTCTGGCTATTGTGTTACTGTACTGGAGTTCTACAAGATGATGCCACTGGGAGAAGGCTGCCTGTGACCTCTCTGTTGGTGTGTTGTTCTTTTATTTCTAACAACTTCCTGTGCATCTGTAAATATGGACAGGTAACTGCAAGGTTGGAGGGCTTCCTTTTCAGCCCAGAGAGCCAGGACTCCCTTCATGAGCCCCAGGGTTAGTCATAAGGGCCAAAGGAGAAGCTGAAGCCCAGAGACTCTTGTTCTGGGTCTCAGGTGGCAGTGAGGCTATATAAATCAGCCTTCAGGGTTCCCAAGGCAGTGCTTGCCCCTGGGAGCTGCTGCTTCTCCTCTGTGGCTGAGTGGGGTGGGGAACACAGGGTATACGTGCAAGAGTTGGGTCTGACTCCAGCCCTCAGCAGCCCTCTCTGGCTCTCCCCATCCCAGGGTTCAGGTGGGCACTGCTCATCATGTGGGACCAGTCCTGGGGGGGGCAACCCCTCCCAGTAAGGAGCAGGGCTACGGACTAAGAACTGGGTATCTACCTGCTCTATGTACACCAGGTTCCGTAAAGGCTCCTTCCTGAGTTTGGGTAAGACGGTGCCCTATCCTTGCCATGGGGTCTCCCAGTCCAGTTCCTTAACTCTACTTCCACAACTGGACAGCTGGGTATCTGCACAGACTTCCCGTCCCACCTGGGAAACTGGACACTGATAGGGTTGGACCAAGGTTACCAACCCTGGGAGTCAGGGGGAGGAGCGCAAAGACTTGAGTTCCTGTGTGTTCTCAGTAAGAATACTGTCCCTCTCTGGGCTCCAATGTTCCAGTCGTTGTTGGACTTTGGTCCCTGGGCTTTCCAGAATTCCGCCACCCGGCGCGGGGAGCCGAGGAGGAGGAGCGGCGCACAGCCACCCCACGCCGGTATCCCTTGGGGGTTGGTTTGGCGGGGGGGGGGGTGTCTGAATCAGCTTCCGGCCCCGCCCCTAGGGCGGCACGTGACCGCAGGTGGCGGCGGCGGGGTGGGCGGGGCTGCATTAGTCACCAGCCCGCCGCCGCCGGTGCGCTCCGCTCCGCCTGCGCGCCTCTCCTTGCCGGCTCTGGGCCGCGCCCGCCCGGTAAGCGAGTCCTTGCCCGCCGCCCCGGATCCTGGGCCCGGCCGCGGCGCTTCCTCGAGCCTCCTCCGGGCAGGCCTCTCGCGTTGCGGGTCCGCAGATTTTAAGACCCCGTGCCCTTCCCGGAAGCCGTCGGAATGCAGGGCGCCGCCGAGCTGGGCCAGAGGCCACCCGGGTTGTGCCCTGCCTCCCACTCTTGGAAACTTCTGCCCTGCCTGCCCTGGTTCCTCCCAGAAGTTGCCTAGGACTTTAGGCAGCTCCATAGTTCCTCCGGGATGTGGGTCCCCCGGCCCCTACTGATAGAGGCACACCGCACCCAGGCGTGGGTCCCGCCCCGCCGTCTCACCCACTGCCGCCCCACCCCCGCCCTGTCGCCCAGTCGCCCCTCCCCGGTCCCGCCTGCACACTGACCTGACCTCTGCGTTCACTTGGGCTCTCCCGCAGGCTCCCTATGGGCAGAGTCGCTGAGGCACTGGTGGAGCTCCAGAGCGCGCCGGAATTCACGAGCCTGATCTTGCGGAGTTCTCTGTCGCCCGCCCACCCGGCACAAGCGTCGTCGGGGCAGTGGCAACATGGCCTTCTCCCAGGTGCAGTGTCTGGACGACAGCCATGTCAACTGGCGCTCCAGTGAGTCCAAGCCCGAGTTCTTCTATAGCGAGGAGCAGCGGCTGGCCCTGGAGGCCCTGGTGGCCCGTGGCAGGGAGGCTTTCTACGAGGTGCTAAAGCGGGAGAACATTCGGGACTTCCTGTCGGAGCTGGAGCTCAAGCGCATCCTGGAGACCATTGAGGTGTATGACCCAGGCTCTGAGGACCCGAGGGTTGCCGTCAGGCCCCGGGGACCTGAGGACGATGGCGTTGGTGACAGCGAGGAGGCCAGCAGGGCAGGTGGGGACCCCACCGAGGCCGAGCCACTGCCCTCCCTGGAGTACTGGCCCCAGAAGTCTGACCGATCCATCCCGCAGCTGGACCTGGGCTGGCCCGACACCATTGCCTACCGTGGTGTGACCCGGGCCAGCGTCTACATGCAGCCCCCCATCGATGGGCAGGCCCACATCAAAGAGGTAGTGCGGAAGATGATCAGTCAGGCCCAGAAGGTGAGCCAGCTACTGGGTGGGGGTCCCCTGAGGGGAAGCTGGCCTTGTGCGCCTGAGCCAGCCCCCAGCATCTCTGCCATTTCGGTGTGCGTGAACTCACAGCACCAATATGGAGACCATGACACCATCCCCTGTGGTCTCTTTGCTGCTCCCAGGCTGCCTCTTCCCCTGGCCTCCTGGGGCTCCTCAGTGTCTTTGCGCAGGATTAGGGTACCTGGGTCCTGTGGCAGGTGACCATGGGTGCCCCATCTCAAGGGGCCTTTGTGCATTGCTGGGGGGGGGAGGGGGCGTGTTCTGATTTCCCCCAAAGCCGGCAAGCAGCTTCCCCAGAAGAAAGTGTTGTGATGGGGTGGGGTGGGGAGGAATCTCGGGGTTTTCTCTTACTTACTGTCCCTCGAGATGGCTCTGATTCACACCTGGGAAGCAGGACGCTCCCACGCACACCATGAGACACTGGTGTGGCTTTTCTTGGGTGATGGACATAGTCTGGAGTGGTGCAGGAGGCACGGAGACCAAACACGAGCCCGGGTCCCTTTGAGGCTGGCGTGGAGGTCCCAGTTCAAATGAGTCTATTTCCCGGCCGTGCTGGGCAACGGAGAGTGACTTGCTCGCCCTCTCTGAGCCTCTTTGTGAGCTTTGTGAGGGCAGAATCTTCCTAGGCTGAGATGGTGAAGGGACCTCCAGCGTTGCTTCTTCTTGATCCCAGCCGCGAGGGGCGGTATCCCTGGTTTGGATAGTCATTCTCAGCCGACCTGAGGCCAGGCCTGAGCTCAGTAGAGGGTGGTGAGTGGTTAGCAGTATCTGTGCTGGTGCAGGTGTTTCTAGCAGACTCTAACCCTTCGCCAGGCCCCGAGTGGGGCAGCGGATCGCACGAGCCCAGAACGCTGGCCTCGGCGAGCATCCTGGCTGACGGAGCCTGGGGAGACTCATAGGCAGAGAAACCAGAAGTGGGTCAGGAGCTGACAAGGTGGCCATGGGTTAGGTTTCTAGAAAGGTGGAGTGCCTGTCCCCCGCGGATAGGCACTCTGACCCTGGCAGAGTCGGAGAGCCTGTGTCTCGGAGCTTGGCCCGCATCCTGTTCCCAGGCAGCTTTGGGGTTCAGGTTTCTGATGTATAAAGTGGAGGGGAGCCTGGGGCTGCGTCTTTGGCTGTTGAGGAGATGGAATCGGGTGACCGGAGTGAGGAAGAGTTTCAGGAAGAGGAGGGAAAGTGGGAGGAGGAAGGGCCTTCGTGGCTCTTGGGCAGGTATCCTACCCCACACCTGCCAGGGGGTAGGCAGGTGCGGCTGACGTCGTGTCTGATGAGGTTGTGCAGCCTAGTCCTCTGGGAGGGTCTGTTGGGGTCCCTTGACCCCTTTTTTAAAAATGGGGAAACTGAGGCCCAGGGCGGGGCTTGACCTGCTGTGCCAGGGTTCCCTCTCCTCCCCACCAGGAGTAGGAAGGAGACCGACACCAGATCCCTGCTTGGCATGGGAAGGTCCAGCACGTCTAATCTGCCCCAGACAGGAAGACTGATGGCCTGGCCCAGCGATGGGACTAGATAGGGGCACCCGGGGCCAGGCTAGGCACGAGGCATCCTCCCCACATGTTTGCAGCCCGGTCTGAGACCCAGCCATTCCATGCAGTCCCCTGGGCCTCTTGTAACTTCATTTGCTCCCGACAAAAGCCCCACCAGTTGTTGGCGTTGCCTGTCCAAGGTTACATGGCTGGGGAGAGGTCCATCTCGGGTTGGAACCCTGGTCTGTGTGGTACCCCAGTCAGCGCGGCTCCCTGACCCCTCTGAGAAAGGCAGCTTACTTCTGAGCCTGCCCCCTTGGATGGCAGGGGGCCTCCCAGACCCAGCAGGAGGGTCTAGGGTCTTCCATTAGAGAGCACAGAGAGAACAGGGACTTGTTTGAACCCCACGGCACCATGGTGAGCCATGCCCCTGCTTCCCATCCTTTGTACTTGCTTGTCACATCCATCCAGGGACCCGAGGCCAGCATAGTGTGTGTGCGTGGGTGGGCAGTAATGACAACAGCTACTGGTTTTTGAGCGCGAGGCACTTGGTAATTTCAGATAGTGGGATCTGCCCATTTTCCAGATGTAGAAACTGAGACCCGACTGGTTCATCTCTGCTGATGTCACCTAGCAAGTTGTTGGGTGGAGGGGTGGGGACCAGACCTGCTGTCATCCTAGACTCCAAGATGGGTCCCCTGCCCATCCTGGCCTGGACAGAACACAGTGACAGGCAGGGCAGGGAGGGGCAGCCCAGCCACGCTGCCATCAAGCCTCCCATCTGCCCTGCGCCTGCTGCTTCCCAGGCTCCAGCACCGGGCCGTGCTGCTGACGGATGCTGACGGCCCATGCTGACAAGGTGCTTTCCTGGCCTGCCCGCCCGCTGGCACCGGGAGCTCTTCCTGCTTTATCTCTCCCTGTGAATCACATTTTTCCCTTCGCCCTGCATCCTCTTCTGTGCCCCACCAGCAGTAGTGCGGGGAGAACACTCCCCCCTCCCCAGGCCTGGGACAGGGAGCCCGCTGTTCGGTTGCCTGACGCGAACACTGACCCCCTGCCAACTGGGCACCTGGGCTGGGGCTGCTGGTGCTGACTCAGGGCAGCCCAGCCCGCCACCTCCTCCTCCCCCTGGCCTGTCAGCATGGCAGGCAGACCCTGGGGCTGGGAAGTGACGCAGCACACACTCAGCCCGCCCCAGCGTGGCTGCCAGGGAGCGGCTGTGTTCCCATCAAGGCTGCTGAATTCCCCCCCTTTGCCAAAACATGAGAACGAAACTAGTGGGCCCCAGCACTGGGAGCCCAGGGTCCCAGCTCTGCCTCCACCACTGGGGGACCTAGGACAAGCCCCAGCTGTTTTAAGAGCCCCAGTCATCTCATCTGTAAAATGGGTACAGGCATTGACGATTGGTAAGGGTCCCTTCAGCTCTGACACCCTGTTGCCCTGCGATTCTGGACTCTTCTGGGGGAGGAGACCAGTGGGTTCTGGGTCTAACCGTACTGGCTGTATGGTGCTGGGTAGGGAGCTTGTGCTCTGGGACCCGTCTTCCAGCCCCACAGGGCTCTGAGATGGAACCCCCCACGCTCCCCAAGACCCATGATCTACCTGGGGAAAAACCTCCTTCAGGATTGCAGCTGCATACCAGAGGCCGGGCCTGTAATGTCATGCCTAGGAGGGATAAGCCCCAGCCTCGCTCCCCTGCCGCCTCCAGGAGAGAGAGGGGTGAGGCTGGGCTGGGTCCTGGAGGGGGCTGGGGAGGGAGTGCCCCCCACCCCCCATCCACGACCTTGGGGAAAGGCCCCTAGCGGGACCCCTGCGCCAACCCCAGACAGTCCGGGGAAGGTCCCAGAGCTGGGGGTGAATCGTGGACAGGCGAGGACACCGAGGGAGCACGAGGGCGAGTGAGTGAGCACGACTGGACTAGAACCCACTTCTCGGGCCTGCCAGGCCCGGGCTTGGGAACAGAGAGAGCCAGAGAGGTCCAGTGTCTTGCCTCAGGCAGGAGGAGACTGGAAGCAGGTAACCCCACAGTGTTTTCGGTCAGCCCCTGCCTTCACACGCTGACGTCCTGGCTCACGGCTCAGCTCCCAGAGAATAAAAGCAGCTTAATGAGGCGCTCGTTAAATGCCAGCTGTATGCCAGGTGCTGAGCGGGCACTTTACCTGCACCGAGGAGGTGTTGCCTCCTTGGGGCGGATAAGGGACCCGAGGCTTGGTGGAGCCCAGAGAGCAGGCGCCTTGGAGGAGCCGGGCCCAGAACCTTGGTCTGAGGGCTCCGAGCCCCTTGTCCCCCGACGGGAGTGGCATCTTGGTGTCCTCTCTGGGCCCTGCCCCCAGTGGGAGCATTGGCGCCTTGCTGCTGCCCCCAGCTTGACTCAGGACAGTAAAAGCCCTTTCATGAGGCTCCTTGTCCCCATCAGGCTCCTTGTCCCCATCAGGCTCCCAGCCACCTGGCTCCCCCGAGGGGGCCGGTAGAAGTATGAGCACATCGGGACTGGGGAGAACAGGCCACCTGAAGCTGAGACCCCTGCGGGTCCCCCAGGAGCAGGAGGGAGGGCTCTCGTTTCCCCTGAGCTCGCTGGCACCGAGGCTGTCCCCTAGAGGCCACGGGAAGGCCCGTTGAGCTTTTTCCAGGGCGTATGCGGCGCTTGCTGGAACCCAGGGGAGCAGCAGCCGGGCCAGGCTCACGCCACAGAGCCAGGGAGGGGCTCGTGCCTGCTCCCGCAGTTCCCAGCCCAGGCCCACCTCGCCTGCCAGGTGGGGAACCATCTGATAACATAATCCCAGGTGTCAGCTCCATTCTCTCCAAGGCTTCCTACCCAACGGCGTTTGCATCCTAATTGAGACTTTGAGAAGAGCCAGGAGCAGCTCTGCCAGGAAGGAGGGCCCCGCAGCTCGGGGCCGGGCGCATGCTGCCCGCCTCTTGAAGCTGGTGCTGGGACAGGCAGCCTCCCCGCTGCTGTCACGGCCCTCCCTCCCGCGACCCTGTTGTCGTATTCATGTCCCAGATGAGGATACTGAGGTTAGGGCACTGAGAGTGGGGGCAGAGCCTGCTGGCCTTCACCTGAGTGTCTCTCTGGTCTGGCGGGCCTGCATGGCACTCCTGGTCTCCCGGGTTCGCCAAACTCATCCTGAGGCCAAGGGACCTTCCCCCAGGCCAGCAGAAAGGGGCCAGTCCTCTCACAGTCCCCTGGTTCTCCTGTGCGGTGCTGCCACCCCCTTTGCTGCGTGGCCTTGGGCCTCAGTTTCTTTATCTACAAAACGGGGATTGGACACTTGTCTTGCAACAGTAACAGTGGTGAGCACCCACGAGCTCCTGAGCGATCTGAGGACGCGGAGTGCAGGGCAGGGTCTCACCTCCGCTCCAGGACTCTGCCCTTTGTCCTGCCAGGCTCCAGCCTGCCTCCTTCGTGGCTTCCGAGGGCTCTCCAGGTGTCCTCCCAGGCTAAATGCAGTGCAGGGCGGTGGGAGGAGGGACTTGCAGACTACACAGACCCATGGCCAAGCCTCTATTCCACTTAGCTGTGCTGCCCCAGGATGGTCACTTTGCCCCTCTGGCCCTCTCTTCCTGCCTCCTCGTTGCCACGGTGACGCCAACAGCCGCGTCAGAGTGGTAGAGAGAGTGTGGTGTTTCATCAGTGCGAGTTCTCTCCTCTCTTCCTTCATCTTCCCCTCTCTCCTGACAGCCTCACTCTGGGAATAGTCTGGGTTGCAAAGTAGTGAGCTCCCCGTCCTGGAGGAGTTCAAGCAGGGGCTTGCCGGCACATGGTAGAGACCAGTGGGCAACAGGTGGCCCAGGGCCTCGGGTTTTCTCTGGCTTGCAGTGGGACCTTGGGCAAGTCCTTTCTAGGCCAGTCCTGGGGGGTTGGCAAGCTCAGTGACACCGCGGCATCTGTCACTCCCGGACCCTGGGAAACCCGAAGTTTTACAGGCTTTCCAATTAATGAGTCTGAGATTTTCCCATTTGAAAATCCTCAGCTGGTGCCGTTCACGGATGCCCACGCGGGGGTCTGGTTGGCCAGACGTTATGCCTGCAGGCCTGGAAGTTCGCAGGACTCGGAGGCCCCTTGGGGGCCGGCGGGAAGGGGACGGGGCCTGTGCTTTCCCGTTCATCCACAGGCACAGCCCGGGTCACCACCCAGCCCTCCCCCACCCTCTGCGGGGCCCCTTTCCCCTGCAGCATTCCTGAGCCTTGGTCAGGAGGCCGATGTGCATCTGGGGAAGGCTGGAGACGCAGGGCAGGGCCCACGCTGCTGGACTGGGCTGGGCCCCCGGACAGAGGGCTCTGGGCGTGACTAGTATGTGCCTCTTGACCCCATCCTGCTGTAGCCGTTTGGCGCTCAGGAGGCCCGAGCCTCCTTTAATTGGCCTTAATGAGGCTTCTGTTTTGATAGTGCAGAGGGTGGGGAAGGCGCCAGGTTGATGCCTGTCAGAGGGGCGAGACTCGGGTTATCCATCGCACCCCACCATGCGACTGAGAAAAGAAGCTGAGGCCGTGCCCTGGGCCACCCTGGGAAGGAGTGGCAGAGCCAGAAGGTCCTGGGGCATTTACCTTCGGGCAGAGCTGATGGTCAGGAGTTTGTTTCAGGAGCCAGGGTGGGCTCTGTGGGGCGGCGGGTGGAGTTAGCTAGAACGTACACAGGATCCCCCGCCAGGGGAAGAGCTCCAAGCAGGAGGCCTCTGCCACCAGCTGACCATGACCGTGTGGCTCTGGGACAGGGACTCCCTCTCTGGACAGTGGGAGTGGTCACTGCTGCCTCTGCTTAGTCCTTGGAAAAGGGACACCTTAGAGAGTGCCAGAAAGCTGGCCTGGTTATCCTGCCCTTGGCTTGGGTCAGCAGGTGTTAATGACCTACACAGACTCTGTCCCTGGGAGGCAGGACCACCAGCCTGCTCCCTTGGGGACAGGTCTTTGGGACCCAGAGGATGGGCAAACTGGTTTGGAGAGTGCCAGAAGTGAGGAAGAATGCCTCCCCCCGCCCACCGCCCCTCGCCACCATGGTGGGGCCAGGGGCTCCCAGGAGTCCTTCCCAGTGCCTGGAGAACCTTCTAGGCCTTTCAGTCTCCTTAATCCTCCTTAAACCATTAGGTCTGTAAAAGTCCTTATTTCGTTTTCGGTTTGGGAAGCTATTTTCCCTGGTTAGAGAATTCTAGAGTAATTGTTTTTGCCTTTAGTGCCTTAAAGATGTTTGTTGCTCCCCTATTCCCCGGTTTGTGATTATTCTGCGAAGAAGTCTGCTTATCTCCGCCCTCATTATGTAATGATCTTTTTCCCTCTGGCTGCTTTTCAGATTTTCTCACTTGGGCGGTAAATGATGGGATTTTGATGTGCCTCAATGAGGTTTTCTTCCTGTCTCTTCTGCTTGCAACTCACTGAGCTTCCCCGACTGTGGATGGATAATTTTCTTCAAATGTGGAAAAATTATGGGCATTATTTTTTTTTTCAAACATTCTTTTGTCTTCTCCACACCTTCGTACCTTTTAAGACACCTTTGTACTCCCAATTTTGTGTATCCTAGACCCTCTCAGTGGGCCCCGGCCCCATGCACTGATGCTCTGAGCCGATCCTGGTTTTTCATTCCCTTTCTATGGGTCATTTGGGATCATTTCTACTGATGTGTCTTCAGGTTCACTCATCTTTTCTTCTATGGTGTCTAATTTGGTATTCATCCCATCCAGTGTATTTTTCACCTAAATTGTTACTAGTTTCACATCTTGAGGTTCACTTTGGTGTTTTTAGGCTTTATTAGTGGGACCAGAGCTGATTTAGCCCAGGGTAAGAGCTGGACCGTGGACCACATGCTGGCTTGCAAAGCCTGAAGTATTTCCCATGTGGCCTTTACAGACAAGTTTGTTGGGCTCTGGTCTAGGGCTTATTTGCCCACTACTCAGTTAAAACCCTCCTGAGGACTCTTCGCACAGGCCCTGAGTTCTAGAGAACTCCGCACTCTAGCCGTGGGGAATGTAAATGACTCCTGCGTCCTGCGTGAACACGGGTGACCATTCCAGCTGCCTCTTTCTGGCAGTCTGGTCCCAGCTTGGGTGGTCTCCTTTGTGCATGTGATGCTCAGTCACCAGCTGAAGGGTAAGGGGACACCCTGTATAGGGGCCTGGTGTTTGCTCTCTACAGCTCTCTCTCTCCTCCAGTATTCCATCCGGAACATTCTGGCGACCATGCTCTGAGCACACTCTGCTTCCTTGATTCAGGGAGACTGCTAGACTCCATCAGGGCCCCTCCCCCATGCTGCAGCTCGGACGGTAGCTGAGGCAATCTCGGGGCTGATCTCATTGTTCCCCTTCTCTCCAGGAGCACTGTGCTTGCTGCAGTCCCGTTGCCTAGGGTTTCATAGATTTGGCCTGGTTTTTGTGGGTTTTTTGTTTTGTTTTGTTTGCTGGTTAAGGCCGGAAGGTTAGTGTAGGCTCTGTTATTCTGTGGTGGCCGGAAGTGGAAGTCGAATCCAGGATGCTGATGGCCATTGTTTGAAACCTTAGAACAGCCCACAGCGTTCTCTGTGTTGTCTCTGTGAGTGACCAGGCGGTGCCAGCCTTCTAGCCGGCACAGAAGAGTGGAGATGGTGAGCGATGATTCCTGGCTGGTGCACCCCAGAGGGTGTCATAGGTCAGGTGGGCTAGGACTCCAGTCCGTGCGATGAGGAGGTGCTGAACACGGGCTCTGGGGCCCCTAGCGGCCTCTGTGCCTGCCTTAATGCACTCTGCCCGCCAACAGCTATGCAGGTGGGCCTCGTCACTGCCCCCTGGGGAGACGGAGGCTCTTGCCTGAGGTCCCCTGTCTTCCCAGGACTGTCTGCTGCCTGTGTCGCCACCATCTAGGAGTCCATCGGGGCCTTAGCATGACAGCTCCAGAGCTCTGACACTTTGCAGATGGTGACATGAGAGCCACGGAGGGCCAGGGCCTTGTGTGCTCATGCTCTGTTTGTGTGGCCGCTTCTGGGCTCCAGGGTGGGTGGGGCATGTCTGTGTCCCCTTTTCTGTTCTGGAGCACTTGGAAGGGAGAGACCAGGACTGCCCCTCTCTGAGCCTCTTCCACACAACTGCATGGCGGGGGAGGGCGGGGCAGGTGTTGGAGAGGGAGCTCCAGGCGGGAACCTGCTGGACCCTGACCCGGCTCTCAGAGTCCAGGCCCTTAGGAGACAGTGTGCCACTCAGTCGGTTGCTGTGGCCTTGCCAGAAACACAGACATGGTGTGTGCCCCAATGGCAGGAGCTGCTGGGAGTGTGGCTCTAGGCCCGGTGTTTCAAGGGCCAGCCAGTGGGGTCAGGGCCCCCTGGGGGAGAGATGTTGGTGCCGAGGCTGGGCCCCTGGCCAGCGGTCTTCCAGCTGCGTGTGGAACCCCTGGGGCATCTCACCCCTGCCCTTCCTCCCCCAGCGCTTCCACACACCTGCTCGACCCCCAGGCCTGTGAGCACAGTTCTGCCCCAAGAGTGGATTCTGTGGTCACAGGAAGTCCATGGAACAGCGCCGGGGCGGGGGTGCCAGGAGCTGCGGGCCGGGTGTCTGCCAGGTGGAGGTCCCATGCCAGTGGGGCAGAGGGAGGCGGAGTGGCGGTCAGCCAAGCAAGATGCTCCGGCTGGCTCAGACAAGCCATCAGGGCACCTGGGCAGGGCCCAGGGAGTCAGGGATCCCTCAGCAGGTCCAACCTCAGGCCTCACATCCCCCTTCCCCATTTTACAGATGACGACACTGACTCAGAGAGAGACGCAACTCACGTAGAGCTGGACCCTGGCTTGGAGCCCTGAGCTCCAACTCTGGGCCCACGCTGTCCTTGCCCAGGGGCTCAGACTCCTGTGGCGGCCCCAGGGGGGACTGGGGGACACCAGCACCCCCACCCATACCACTGGCCCCAGCAGGAGGTATCACTAGGCTTCTGGCTGTGTGTGTTGGGGACCACAGCACGGGTGGGGGGCTGCTGCTCCTTTGTGGCTCAGACACTGCCCCCCCTTGTTCACATCCCCCCAGTAACCACCTGGACGATGGAAGTGCCCGTGGTGGGGGCATGGGAGGCGTGCCGGAGATCTGATTGGGGAGAGCGTGGTAAAAGGGGCTGTGGGGAACCCCTGGAGGAACGCATCTTGGGAGCTTGCATATAGGGGTTATTTGGGTCTAAAGCGTACTCAAGCCCCATGCCTATACTGATCCCTGCCACGTTCCCCTCTGCTCCAGCCTCACCCACTGCGTGGCTGGCCCTCCTCTGGGGCATGGCCATCCTCCTGCTCCCCCTGGGTATCATCCAGACCCCAGTGTGCTGCCCTTTGGGGCTGAGAACGGGGATGGTGGTCACGGGTATCTGGTTCCTCCTGGTTCTGTGCCTTTCTTCAAAAAAGGACTTTCTGATCCGTGAGATACAGGGACCCCTGGAGACCTTCCTTGCCTTGGGAGCTGGTCTGTGTCTTCTGGGTAGGTTCTGTGTTGTGGGGCTGTCACTGCCCTGTCGGCTCCCCAGCGACGCCAGGACTGGGATGCGGGATGCGCGCATGCCTGCCGGGGGACCCCCTGGTATCTGGGCACTTGGTCCCGCTGCTTACGTGGACACACCAGTTCCTGTGGTCCTGAGGCACAGGGTTCAAAGCGGGGACCCAGCCCACCTGCCTTTTCCCAGTGCAGTCACTTAACATACAGCAGCACAAGGGTGGTCTCCAGGTTCCAGCCTCCCCTCCAGTGTCTTTGTGGCTTTGGCCCTGGCCTTGCCTGGGTCCCTTCTGGCATCTGTGTGAGCTGGGCTGCAGCAGGGGGCAGCTGCTGTGCCCTCCACGCCGGGCCAGCAGCTTTGGGCTCCAGCCACGATGCGTGGATTGGAGGACCATAGCAGTGAGCGAAGCTGACACCGCATTTTGCAGATACTGAAACCGAGGGCCCGAGAGGGGCCATGGCTTGTCCTGGGCTTCCCTCGTTCCTGTGACCCAGACCACTGGGTCACATTCTTAGTGGACAGCAGCTCCCCGAGGCTTGCCTTAGACCAGGCCGCATGCTGTCTCCGAATGGGGGCTCTCCCCTGGATGAAGTCACAGCTTCGTGGGCCAGCTAGGCCACCAAAACAGATAATTAGGCAAGGGAGTGAACCACTCTGTGCCTCAGTTTCCTCATCTTTAAAATGGGAACAGTGACCACTGCCTCACCGCCTGTTTGAGAACTGAACGTTACACCATCCCGCAGCGCGAGACCCGGGTTCTAGCCTCAAGTGTCTGGCTCCAGCTCTCCCAGGTCCAGAATGGGGAACAGTATGCGGGACTGGGGGGCCTCCTTGGGGAGCAACAGGCCCCCTCCCCCAGCATCATCCCAGTGCTTCAGGAATGCCAAGCACCCCTCCCCACTCCTGGCATCAGCTGGCACCTGTTACAGGCCCTCCTTTGACTGTGTCTTGGCACGGAAACCAGTGTCTCAGAAGAGCCGGCACTCAGCCCCGGGACCCCATGGGAGGGACCCACCATGGGGGGGCAGGCCCCAACAGATTCAGGCCCACTGCATCCAGTACCCTACCTGCCGGAGGGTGACATGGGGAAGGATACACGAGGAGTGGGTCCTGCTGGGGCATGTCCCCCAGCCCAGGCCCAGGGCAAGTCCCCATCTGCCATAGCAGGTGGGACCTGGAAGCAGGCCTGACCAATCTGGTCGGGGATGGCAGGGACAAGGGAGCAAGGGTTGATGTGTTGTCTGCCTCCAAGGAGACACGTGTCAGCTGCGCCCTTCCCAGGGTGGCACAAGATGCTCTTTGCCTCCAGGAGCGCCTTATCCAGCGGATTCCCAGGGCTGACTCTGGGGCTGTGGAGTCCCAGGCGAGGAAGTCCCTGCTACCATCCCATCCACCTCAAGGTATCTCAAGCTCAACTGGTGAAGTCCAAAGCTGTCCTGAGCCCACCCAGCTGCCCTTGTGTCTCATCTGTCCCTCAACCATCTCCTTGCCAAGCAATCTCTGGCCTTTCCTTAAATACGTCCTGGGATGGGGAGCTCACTCCCTGTCAAGACCCTTGCCTCACTTTGGGTCAGAAGGCGCCTCCTGTACTGACCCCAACATCTGTCTCTGTTGGCTTCCCCCTGCTTGTCCTAGCCCCTGCCTGGACTGTACCCGCGCCCTCTGCCCCACCGGAAACAGCCCTTCAGAGACCCAAAGCCGGCGAGCAGATGTTCCCCAGAGAACGGAGTGAATCCTGGGCCTCAGCCATGACGGAGCCCAGCTTCTCCTGCAGCTCCCTGCCCCTGTTGGATCACAGAGAAAGCTGGGCCTGGAGAAGCTAGGTGTCTGCTCTGGGTCACACAAATAGTGTCCGGGACAGGGCAGGGCAGGGAGGAGCCCACACGGGCCTGCAAGGGCTAGCTGGGTGAGCTCACCCGAGCGTGTGGACTCATCCCTGGCAGGCCCCGGGCTGCCTGTCCCTCACCCTGCACCTACAGATCAGTGTAGGGGAGCCTGTCAGGCCACCCTCACGGTGGGGGTGAACTTGGCTCCCTAGTGGGCCTAGGTAGGTTCTAGACTGACCACTCCCAGCTCATTATGAGGCCGAGTCCCTGGCCTCTTAAGTCTTTTCTAGAAGGTTCTCGGGCCCTGGACAGGGCAGTGGTGCTGGTCTCGAAGGGCTGGAGGGGTCGGATATCTGTGCTGGTTGTCGGCCTCAGGCTCCAGTCCCCTGTACCCCCCTTGGCTGCCCAGTAGCACGGGGAGGGAGGGATGAGAAGGAGGGCCAGAGATGGTCACCAAGCCCCAGCTGTCCCAAGCATCTGCTGACTACCCCTCAAGCCAGATGAGCTCATCCCAACCACCCTGTTCTTCCCCTTTGCCTGTCACTGCCCACGTGGGGCTAGGGCCTGGGCCAGATGCACTCTGACCTCTGGGGCCCCACCCTGAGCCAGGGCCTGGAGGCTGGAGGTCCGCTGTTGCGGGGACAGATGTTGTCACATAATAGAGCGCACGTGCTGGTTTTGGGCTCTGTTCAGACAGACAGGAGAGGCGGTAGTGGAAAGCCTGCCCAAGCCCACGCCAGCCCGGGGACGCGCAGGTGACCTCAAGAACGCCTGTGCCAGCTGCTGCCTTCCTGGCTGTTGACACATCTGGTCTACCTCAGCATCCCAGGGTGGGAGGTGGCAGGTGATGGTGTGGGCTGCTCTGGATCAGGAATGCAGGCCAGGAAGGGACCAGAATGGGGTGCCCCCGCGCTGAGCCCTGATCTCTGATCCCGATGAGGAGGGCCGGCTGCCTTGGGGGCTGGCCCCAGCACGTCCCCAACCTCAGGATGCAGACTCTGCCTGGCTCCCAGGCATTCTCTCCTCCCTTCACGGGCCTCACTGACTAGGATACAGGGCTTTGTTTTCTGTCGTTTTGTATTCCGGACATAGAAGACATGCTTCTCCAGTCCCGCGGCTCCAGAAAGTCCAGTCTGGGCTACAGATTGAGAATCTCGTACCCTAAGCATTGAACCCTATAACTTTGGGACCAGAGAGACCCCCAGCCCATCGCTGCCAGTCCCAGTGCTGAGGCGGGGGGGGGGGGGGGGGGGGGGGGGGGGGGGGGGGGGGATGGGGGAGGGGCAGGGCTAGCAGGGGTGCCCAGAGAGGGGGGTAGGGGTGGGAGGGCTGTGCGTCCTGCCGGGGCACCTGTCCCCGCTCCCGCGCTGCCCAACAGCCCTGGTCTCTTCCCACTCGCAGGTGATAGCTGTGGTCATGGACATGTTCACCGACGTGGACATTTTCAAGGACCTGCTGGACGCCGGCTTCAAGAGGAAGGTGGCCGTGTACATCATTGTGGACGAGAGTAACGTCAAGTACTTCCTGCACATGTGTGAGCGGGCCCGCATGCACCCGGGGCACCTCAAGGTGAGCTGGCCGGTCCAGAATGACCGAGCGGTCACTTAGTGGGTCAGCAAACACTTGCAGCACCTGCCTCCTAGGGATGGAGCCCCATGCGGGGCACAGAGAGTGCGGGCATCCTGGAGCCTCCTGCCATGTGGTCACCTGACCTCTGTCTGGCTGCCCAGGGGGACAGGACGCTCTCTACCTCCTCCGACAGAGATAAGATAAACAGTAGTTAAGGGCCGGCGCTGATGCAAGGTGCTGTATCACATGTGATCTCTGAGCAGCCCAGGCCACATTGATTACCTGTCTTTGCTTGCATGCCTCCAGTGACAGGGTGCTCACCACCCAGGCTTCCACAGCTCACATCTGATCTGGAGAGCTCTGACTCTGATTCTTGGGCTTAAGCCAGAATCTGTGTCTGTATGATGTCCACCCCCCGGTTTTAGGAGCTGGCTCCAGCAGAAGTTTCCTTGGGCTGAGGTCAGGGAAGGCTTCCTTGATGGCTGCAGAGTTCAAATAAATTGGAGGAGGAAGAGCAGCATAGAAAGGGCTTCCTAGGGAAGGACAGCGTGGAGCAGAGGTGGAGGGATCAGCATGAACCCAGGTTCTTAGCACTGCTTTGCTGTGTGTCCTTGGGTTCATCACCTCCTGTCTCTGGGCTCCGGGATCGCAATGGTCCTGAAGAGGGCCAGATGGGCCACTGTGGCTGGGCTCTTCCACTCCGACACCCTGCATTTGATCCCATGTTTGGGGGCAGGAGGAGCCCTTCCTCCACCGAGCTATCGCTTGGCACCTACTGTATGCAGCATGGTCCCGAGAAGAGTACGGATGAGTGTGCATGACAACAGCGAATGCTTTCACAGAATTTCACATGGGTCGGTCCCATCCTAGGCACCTGACACAGTTGATTTATTGACTCCGCATGACGACCCAGTGGGATAGGGCAGTTGTTCCCATTTTACAGATGAGGAAATTGAGGCACTTGTGCTAGTGTCACTCGCGGCCAGTAAGTTAAGCATAAGGGAATTGGGGGCCAGCACTAGAGCTCCCTGGCCGAGTCCCAGTTTTTGACGGGTCACGTTTCCTCGGGCTTCCGGCCTGTGATCTAAACACAATCCCCAGAGAAGGGGGGACGCCAGACTAGTTAACAAGAGGCTGGGTTCCTGTGCCTGTAATTTGTCGGTGTTCATCAGGTATGCCCACCCATCCCAGCCGAGCCCTTTCAAGTGGGTATGAGCTCTCCGGGCGGTGAGTCTGTGGCTGTTGGGACATTTTTATGTGGTCTCCCTGGTGGGTTGACCCCAAGCGCCACACTCACCCAGCGTGCTGCTCGCCGTGTAATTAGCACCGAGAATCAACTCCCGGGGCAGACAGCTCACGCTGGAGAGGTCCAGGGTGTAGAAAAGGCGTCTTTTGAAAGGCGACTTGCAGAAGCCTCTGCCCTGTGGGCAGCAGATCAGAGAACCTCTGGGCCCATCCCCTGCACCCTTGCCACGAGCCCAGTGGACGGTTTACACACTCGCGTGGCTCCACCCCCGCACGTGGGCCTGGGGTGGGATGAAGACGCAGGGAGTGGGCTTGTCCATGCCGAGCAGGATCTGAACCCAGGACTGGCCTCGCCCCTGTCCTGTGTGTCTTCTCCGTAGGGAAGTCTCAAGTGTAAGTCTGCTCAGAGCGCTCAGAGCTCCCGGGAAGTGAGAGGCGACAGGACTGGGCTGAGAACGCGGCCCCGGGGCTGCTCAGCTCGCTCCTGGGAGGTTGGCTCCTGCCCTCACTGCCCGCCCACCACCCTGCCTCTGCTCCCCAGTGTGATCGGGGGTGGGGGGAGCTCAGAATCTGTTGCAGCCCCACAGCTTCATAGGGGCCTGAAATGCCCAAGCTGGTCCTCGAGGGCCACCCAGACTAGGCTCCCTGTGGGGCAGATGGGGAAACTGAGGCTGCAGGGAAGTTGTGACTTGCCCAGAAGCATTCTGCCAAGTCAGCGGCTGAATCTGACCTCCAGTAATGAGAAGTTGGCACAGACCAGGAGGGAGAGAGCCTCGGCGCCTGACCTCCCCGGCTGAGGCCGCACCTGCCATTGGGGCAGTCCCAGAACTGCCCACAGGGGCTCACCGTGCAGACCCACTGTGAGACTCGGGCACGTGGCTCCCCCTGTCTGAGCCGCCAGTGCCTCGTGGCCGTGATGATGCCTCATAGGCTTGTTTGAGGATGAAATTAGAGAAGACAGTGGTTATAAAAGCGCTCCATGTGCTAAGGGGAGTTATGCAGCTGCTGGCAATAACAAGAAGTTATAAATCCCAGGCCTGGGGCAAGGGAGGGTGCGGTGTGCGGCCTCCCCTCGCACTTTAGCTTGAAATGAGGCCAGAGCCGGAAGCATGGGCAGGGCAGTTCAAACCAGGGGTCCCTGCTCTGGGGAACAGAGCACGGTCCAGACCGTCTGCAGGGACGGTCTGCAGTGACGTGCGTACCTAGGAGCCGGATGCCGCCACGGAGGGGCGGGCCCTTCATGGGAAAGAACAGATGACCCTGACCCTCTCATTCTTGCTGTTGAGCCCGCCCCCTCCACAGCCTGGGCAGTTGGCCAGGGGCTCCTTGCACCCGGCCCTGGCCAGGTGTCACCTTGTCGAGGGCCTGCCTGCTTGGCCTACCTCCCTGCCCGCGGGCCAGCTGGGTCCGGACCTGTCTCAGGAGCACTTCCTTTGCCAGTAATCCCTGGGCCCGCCTCAGCCGCCGGCCACCCCTGCCCAGCTCTGCAGTGACCTGCCCTCAGCTCCTATGGGCCCGGGATCGGTTGTGCCTGTTGGGGTCATCCTTGTGACCATGAGGGTGTTGGGCACCGGTATGGGCAGGGCCGGGAGCCAGGACTGAGCCCTGGCTCTGCCACCTGCGCCGTGACCCTGGACGAAGATATGAAATCTTTTTCAGCCTCAGTTTCCTTGTCTGAAAAATGGGACTCTCCCCCATTTATTTGGCAGGGCTTCTCTGAAGAGTAAAGGAAGCCATGTGGGGGCAGGGCGCTCAGTCATGAGCTCTCCCTGCCCTGTCCTGGAGCTCTTCTCGTGAGATCCCAGCTCTGGTCTAAGAGCCAAGGGGCTTCCCTCCCGCTTCCAGCTGTGTTCCGGCTGGGGGCCACCCCCACCCCAGCCTCGTGCCTCCTGAGCTCTGAGCTCCCACAGCATATTCTGCAAACAGCTACGGCATTGTTTGGGCTAAGCCCACTCGTGCTTTCTAGCGGAGTTGGAAGGCCAAGCACTAGCACCTTCCCAGGTGTGAGGGTCCCAGCCGTCCCCAAGCCCTCCAGCCTGCTGGCTCGGCTGGCCCCTAACTCCTTTAGGCAGGGAGTGTGGAATGAGCATCTCATATTACAAACAGAGAACAGGGCCGGAAAAGAGGACCCAGCCCTCTGGTCCCCACAGGGCACAGCGCCTCAACAGGTAACCCAGTCACATTTGGGGTGAGACTGAGGGCTGATGGATGCCCCAGAGGCAGGGGGAGCTAGGCAGGCTGGGCTGGGCCTCAAGCCTCGCAGCTGAGACAGGACCAGAGCAGCGAGATGCCTGGCTGATCGGAAAAGGTAGTCGGCTTTGTGCCGCCAGACTGGAAAAACCAGCAGCCACCCTGATGAGGACGCAGGAATTCAGTCTGTGGCTCAAGTTCCACGCCAGCCAGGCCAGCCTCGGCCCCATTCTGGCACCTGGGGTTTCCCCCCACTGCTGTCCTGCTGTCTCTGATCCTGGCCTGTCTCTGTAATGGGCTCAGGGGGTGGGGCAGTACTTCCCAACCACGCAGGGTTTGCCCTGGCTTGGCCCATTTGTCGATGTTTGGGGGCTTTTGTAGTGGTTGTGACTGGGAGGGGACTATTGGCATCGGATGGGTAGAAGCCAGGGCCGCCATTAAATGTGCCGTGTGCAGTGCACAGCCCCTGCAACTGGACATCACCTGGCCCAGAATGTCAGCAGTGCCAGGCCCGATTGACCCGGCCTGTGGGAGGGGCCAGGAGCCCATCCGAGTCAAGGTCCTGGAGCTGCGCTGGCTCAGCGCTGCCCCACCCCCTCATCCCAGCTTCGTGATGGCCCCGGGAGGCCATGGTGAGCATGGCTATCGGACCCCCATGACAGAGTGAAACAGACCCTTTAGAGGAGAGTAGAGGCTGGCTGGCTGCCCAGTACATGAGGACATGGGCTTTCTGTCCCCTGCAGTTGGCACAGCAGGCTAATCTCACTGTCACCAGCCAGGCCTGGTCAGGGTGCATCTCTGGGCTCCTCCTTGGGCAATGCCAGCAGACCCCCGCAGAGGCTACCACGGGACAACTGGGGGCTGGACCCCACCAACGGGAGACCATGGGCCGGTCACACCCCTCGCTGAGCTCCCTTCCCACCATCACAAACTGGCTGCCGGTCCTGGCCTCCCTGGGCTGACCCACGACATTCTAGGTATGTTCTGGTCCTCCATGTTGGTCCCCTCTTGCCCCCCACGAGCAGAAGGGGTCACGTCCCTGCTGCACTGCACGTGCTGTCACACTCTCACAGATGTGGAGCGTCCGTCGAGTGCCAGGCACCTCACTGGCCCTCACCCACCACCCCTGCATTTCCTCAGGCTTTCATAGTAGCCCCGAAGCAGAGGGCTGGGGAGCTCCCTTCACAGGTGAGCAAACTGGGGCCTAGGGAGGCCCAGCTGGGACTGGAGCCATGCTTGGCCAGAGCCCGAGTGACCCACCTGCTCCGGCGGGGGACTGGGCTTGTCCCCTTGGCCTGCCACTGGCCCATGTGGGGCCCCGAGCAGCTTGGTACGGGGTCAGGTTGCATCTTTGTGAGCATAGGAGGCCTAGTAGGGGGGTGCGGGCAGGGCACCTGCAGGTCTGCCCCAGCCTAGTGCCCACCCCACCGTGCCCCACACATGCTTGGGGCCACAGCTGCTCTTGGAGCGGACGGAGCGCTGCCCAGTCCTCCCCTGAGGTTGTCTCAGGGACCGATCGCTGCCCCCTTCCGTGTCCAAGGAAGCTGAGAATCCCGAGTGTCCAAGGCCTTGCCCAGGCACCCCACCGGAGCCCGTCTGGGTGTCCTCCACCCTGCCTGCGATGTGCTCTGCTGGGGGTGCCCTGGGGCTTAGAGACAATGCGGCTTTGTGGAATCCTCTACCTTGTGCACCCAAGCCCTGAGACGTTACCTCATCCGGGCCAGGCCCCATGGGGTGGGCCCCCCCTGCCCCAGGAACAAACAGGGGAGCTGCCATGATGGGAAGGGGGTGCTGCCAGGGGGCTGCCGCAATCCCCCACCCGCTGCTGTTGGCCACAGGGTCGGATGGGCCTTAGAGCCTGAGGCCATCTGTGCAGCGTGCGGACAGGGAAAGTGAGGCCCAGAGAGGGCCAGGACCCTGCTTAGAGTCACACAGCACATCCGGCGGAGCCAAGGCTGCCTCTCACTTGGAGTTGAGTCACTCTGAGATGTAGGTGGTGACCTTCTGAGCCCTTCATGGGGACAGGCTTTGGGGTGGGCGGGGGCAGATACTGCTGAGAGGGGGACTGAGGCTGGTGTCTGTTCTTCCAGGCCAAGGAGCGGCCTGTGGCCCCAGCAGGCAGAGCTCTGGGCCGGGAGCCCACAGAAGCCACAGAGCTAGGCTGTGGTCGGGCACAGGTGGCAGGGAAAGACCTCACACCGCCTCCAGGATCTTTGTTCCAGCTTCTGGTCCCCAAGCATGCTCTGTGTTGGGTACAAAGTCACGAGCTCTAATTGTCCTGGGTTATGGCCAGCTTCCTGCTGAGCTGGCTGTGTACAGACACGCAGCCTGGGGGCCAGGGGAGCCGGCCCTGGGAGGAGAGGCTTATCTGCCTATGGGGCTGGGCCCAACAACAAAGGTGGGCATCCATGCCATATGGTTGCCGTCTGGGGACTGCCCTGGGACTGTCCTGGGACTGCCCAGCAGAGGGGTCTGGTTCCCATCACAGAAGGAGCAGACGCAGGAGCACCCTTGGGCTGGGGGTCCGAGTGAAGGACAGATTCTGGCTCTCTTAGACCAGTTCCTTTCTCCCTATCACCCCCGCCTTAACAGGACGTGTACCCCCTGCCCAGCAGAAGCTCTCTCCTCCCCCCTCTCCCCTGCCCCGGGCCCCGTTCACTGCGTGCACCCTCCCACTGGATGCCGGGACTGTTTGGAGGGGCAGTTCCAACCCTGTCACTCCCTGCTCTGAATCCTTCGCAGCTCCCTACTGCCCCCAGGGCAGAGCCACCCCGGAGCCGGGGTAGGGTCTTTCATCGGCATGTGGCTGAGCCCGCTGTGCAGGCTCCATCGCCCACCCTCCTCCCGCAAAGTCCTGCTCCCGTTGCCTGGTCTTTGTGTTCCCACGTTTGGAATGCTGCACCCTCTTCCCACCTGATCCACTCATCCCCGACTTCCGGATGTCAGCCTCCCGGGAGCCCGCCCCAGCTCCAGCCCCCCACAACCCAGAGCTGGGGTTCTGACTCCTCTGCCTCCACCCCCACCTCCCGTGTGGGAGCCTCGTCACCTTCCCCTTGGTCTGCAGCTGGGGGCCTGGGCAGGGGTCGGGGAGTGAGCAAAGTCGGCACAGATCCCTCTGGAGGGAGTGACTCCCGTCTGGGGACCAGCAGACAGACGTGTCAGAATGCTGCCAAGGAGTTCTTGCCTTGGGCAGGGGTCAGATTCCGCGGGGCTTACGTTAAACCTGAAACTCCCAGCCTGACCTGTCCAGGGGCACCTCTCCAGGCCCCCCCACTCCGGGAACCTGGGTTTCCAACACCCTGCCGGGGCCACACTCACGCCAGTAAGCCCAAGGGTCTTTCCTATCCTGAGGCTTTACGTCGTCATCGTCGTCGTCGTCGTCGTCCCCCGTCTCCCCCCCCCCCCCCCTGTGTGTGTGTGTGTGTGTGTGTGTGTGTGTGTGTGTGTGTGTGTGTGTGAGCGAGCGCCACAGAACAGAACCGGGAAAGGAGTCAAACCAAGTGTGGTGGAAGAGTAGACACAGCCTGGCCCAGGGTCTCCACAATGAATGAATAAATAAGGGGAATTCAGTGACAGGGGACACCGACACCTGGCGAAGAAGGCGACATCTGAGCTGGGCCCTGAAGCCTGAGTAGGAGTTTGGTGCACAAAGATTGGAGACGGAATGCAGGCACAGGGACCAACATGGGCAAAGGTCCAGAGTTGGGACAGTGGGGGGTGGTTTGGATAGCAACAAGTTTGACCAGGAGGGGCCTTCATAGGATGCAGTGAGCGTTGGTGAGCAGGGGGGCCAGCACCAATGTCCTGGGAAGAGGTCTGCTCGTGTCCTTCAGAGAAATACTGGTTCATGCCCCTTGGTGCCTCCCCCAAGGTATCCTGCCAAGGTCAGAACCGGCAAGAGCTTCCTGGCCTCAGCTAGCTGTAGTTTGTGCACAGCACCACCAGGTGGCAGCCTCCACCGTTGGTTTCGTCCCAGTGGAGCCAGGGCTCCTACCTAGGTCCTGCTTCCATTCTTGGTCCATTGTCTCTCACGAGGGTGTTTCAGTGGCCCTTGGAAGATCACTGGGCAGGGATTAGAGTAGGAAACAGACCCAGAGGGCGTATATGGCTACGAGTGTAGGCTTTTGAGCAAGAATCTCAGCTCTGATACCTCCTACCTGCCTAACCCTGGGCAAATTTACCTTCTGAGCCTCAGTTTCCTCATCTACAAAATGGACATCTGTGTCAAGTGCTTAGCATGCCGCCTAGCACATGGTAAGTGCTCCGAAAATGCCAAGTGATAGTAGTTATCATTATATTTCCCTGTAAGGGCCACACAGTGCCTCCCAGCCCCCTGTCCCACAAATCCAGGGCTCTTCTGAAACGGGCAGTGACACGGAGTGGCAGGGGACCCAGTTCTCGTCCTGACTTTACTCAGAACTTGCTGCAAGGCAGATCCTGGCTTTCTTTTGGCAGTAATGTTTTCATCCACAATGTGGAGACAGTAACCCCAGGTGTCACAAAGTCCAGGGACCCAGTGGCCATCCAGAAAAGTGACAGCTGTGCAGATTCATGTGTGAGAAGATTTCCGCCCTCGCTGACTTGGCTTTTGAGGACTCTGACCCCACAACACATGGCATCTCCTGCATGCTCATGCCAAGCCCCATAAGGCTGTCAGAGGTGGGGTTTATGGGCCTCGGACTGCCTCATGGAGGATAGTGGCCACGCTGGCTGCCTTTTACGTGGTTACAGAGGGCTCTATCCTCTCCAGCTGCAGGGGCACATCTGAGCGCACAGCCAGCAGACCGGGGACCAAGGCTGGGGCACAGTGCCTGGGCTGTGTGACTTTTGCCCCATGCTTCCATCCAGGCTCTTCTGCTGTGAATGGCAGCTGGTTCCCCAGTGCCTTTCAGGCCAGAGGTGCCCTGAAGTCAATGCATGTGTGTTTGCTTTGGCCACAGAGTACCTACCGCGCACCAGACCTTGTCCCAGGTGCTGCAGATGCAGCCATGAACAAAATAGGACCAAGCTCCCTGTCCTTTAAGCACTCGTTTCCACTGGGGTGACAGACAAGAAACAATTAGCAGATTATAGGAAATCTTGGGAGATGATAAAGGCTCTTGGGGAAATGAAGCAGGAGAGAGGAAGTGGCAGAAGGTGGAGGGTGCTCCATTAGGCAGGCAGACGCCGAGAGGGAGAGGAAGCCATCCCCAGAAGCCTGGGTGGCAGGAAGCTATAGCTCAGAGAGGTGCAGTAACTTACCCAAGGTCACACAGCAAGGAAGAACAGAGCAAGGGCCCATGACCTTCTGTGCCTGGGCAGACCTCTTCTACCTTCCATCCTCATTTCCTGAGTCCTGACGACCCATGGGTCCCTGCCAAGGTCACTGTGATCCTATTCACACCGGCTGTACTCCTAAGTATCCCTTCCCCCCACTCCAGCCGTTGTCACAGTTGGGAAAGCAGAGGTTAAAAGGGCCATGCCTCGTGGAGATCACCCCGTGGACAGTTAGCACACAGACCTCCGCCCGGGAGGGCCCACCATAGGCCCTAGCTGGGGCAGTCCTGGGCCTCCTGACCTTACCCCAGCCTTCTTTATCCTCCCTGCTCTGTCACTGTCCCCTTAGCTGCTGTGGCCGTCGCCACCAGGCCAGAAAAACCTGCTGGGCAGGACAGGCTGCTGCTAGCATCGGGCCTCAATTGGTCCTTGAGGGACAGCCCAGAGGCCAGGCCCATCCCCTCTGCCCCTGGGTAGGTGGCTGTGGGGGTCACACACAGAGACAAACACACCCATGGCTGTGAAGAAAGGGACCCACAGGTGTTGTCATTGTGGCAGAGCAGAGAGAGAAGGACCCCCCAACACACACACACACACTCAGACACATGGGGCACACAGGCCAGGACATACACATGAACCTCCCAGGCACTGGCCCGCTGTCAGGGACTAGCTCCCCTCTCCTGGCCTTGCCCAGGCTTCGACCCCTATCCTGGCTGCCCTTTCCTTCTCCAGCTCAGGAGGGCTCACCCAGCAGGGTGTCTAGGGTCATCTGGACACAGATATGGGTCCCACTCTGTGCCCTGTAGCTCCCCAGGGCCTGGGGGTGAGGGTTTGAGGTCTGGAGAGCCCACAGAGGGTCTAAGGGGCTCTCAGACCCCCTGCCTTGAAGGATGGCTAAGGCCAAGACCAGGCAGAGTGAAGGGACAGCGATCCTGGGAAAATCACAAGTACAGGCCCCATGAGGCCGCACATCAGCTGGCTGGAGGTGGGTGGCTGCCCCAGATGCTGAGTCCTTAGGGTCGTCCATGGAGATGGCCCTGCTTGGCCTCAGACAGGTACGGTCACTGATCAGAAGGGGCCCCGCCCAGGTTCCACGCAGAGCAGCATCCCCAGCATGGCCGATCCTGGCTGTGGGCAGGCCTCTCTCCTCTCTATAGGACAGGATGCTGGGACCAGGTGGGAGAAGGGACAAGACCTGCCGTTTAGAGCACTGATATGTACCACACACAGGCAAGGGGCCTGGACCATGCAAGCTTCTCCAATGTGAGAATTCTCCAATTCTCAGATAGGAAGGTTCTAGAAGTCCTGGGTCCCTTGCTCCTTCCCTGCCTCATCTCCGGTTCTCTACTCGCTGATTCTCCTGTGCGAGCAGGGAATACTTCATTCTGGCTCACTTTCCAGGTGGTCACTTGGGGGTTGAGATCTCCTTCACAAACCTACAACGCATCTCTCTGCCCCTTTACCCGAAGGGGAGGGGCTGCCCATACCCCAGGCTCCTCCCTGGGGACCGCCTGGAGTCAGAGCCTTCTGCCTCTGCACTGGATGGCTGAGACGCGGAGTCCTTGGGTTCCCTGGTTTCCTGGCTTCTCACTTGCACAGCCTTTAGTTGAGAGACACTCCTCCCTGTGCACCCGCGCCAAAGTCTAGGGGCTGGGGCCGCCCTGATCTTGCTGGGACAGGGCACCCAGGAGCCATTGGGCTCAGAGGTGCCTCAAGGAAAGTGAGTGACCTCTGGGAGGCTGTGGCAGGCCAGACAGGGCAGGAAGCACCCTCCGCCTGCCCGCCCTAGTTCCGTCCCAGGAACACAGACCTGCATGTCCCCTGGCTCACAGCGGCAGCCGCTTAGTCACCTGGGAACAATGCTTGCTGACAGCACTTGAGTGGCTTTGTCTCAGGTTTGGGATCTTTTCTCCACTTGGTCCCAGAGCCTCCTGGGGTCGGGGAACTGGCTCCCTTTGGAGCTAAGCTGCCCTGAGATCTGGATCTGTCTTAGAGGGTCAGGTCTATTTCAGGACCCCTGGAGGGCTGGATCACAGCTCAGAGCAAACAGGAGAGGGTTTTCAGGAAAAAACCACCCTGATGAGCACTTAAAGCCTTGGGCCATGACTCTGCATTCCCCAAGTCCAGCCTTTCCCACCTGGGCTAGACCCTCAGGGCCTAGTCCTGCCTCCCTACCTTTTCCGTGCAAGCCATTAAGAGAAGTGGGTTGGAAGGAGAAGGCTGTATGAGGGTCTGAGAAACCCAAGAAGACCTCTGCCTCTGAGTTGGGCCATTTTACCTGGGCTTTGAAGTATGAGTAGGAGTTTAACTGGAGAAGAATTTAGAGAGAATCATGTATGCAAAGGCCTGGAGAAGGGATATGTTTAAGTGCAGAGAGAGGGGTTCTATGTGGTTTGGACCCCTTAACATGGGAACCCGGGCTGAGGGCAAACCCTGGCTTATAAAACAAGATTTAAACTTAGAACCCAGGAGGTGCTTTTGCCTTTTTACTATCAAATCTCCACACCACTGTTTGGTTCTCACTTAGTCTTTCACAGAATGAGAGCACAGCCTGTGGCTCAGGTGGCCAAGGGGCCAGCGCATGCCCAGTGGCCCGCCTGTGACCCCAGCACACATGCGTTGCCACGCCCACTAGCCCCAGGCTTCCTGGGCTCTCAGCTCCCTAAACCAGCTTCTTCCTACTGGGAGCTGGGTATTCTCCCTGCAGCTGCCCGCAGTCTCCCCCTCACTCCCTCCTTGGGCAGCTGAGGACACTGAGGCCCAGGTGAGCTGACCAGAGACAGGAAGGATGGTTGTGATTTGACCAGGCACAGAGGCTGAGAGAGGGAAGGGCTCCTGGGGACTACAGCCCAGGGAGTAGTCCTGGACTTGGGATGACAAGGTCTGGCACATTATCAATACCACAATTGGAATAATTATTCTTCCTATTGTTATACGGTGAGAACAGGGGAGTGTGCTAGAATGACACTTGACATGAGGCCCCAGTTCTGGCTTTGCTGCCATGTGACCCTGGGAAGGTCATGGTTTGCACTTGGAATGTCAGTTTCCCCACTGTACAAAGGCCCCGATTTGCACCTCCTGGGCCATGCTGTGGGCCCCGGCCACTTCCGGAGCAGTGAGGGGAATCATAGTGGTTTGTGCTGCCCTTTGTCAGAACCCGTGCCGGCACCACCTCCGGTCCCAATCCATCGTGGCCTGTCCTGGCATGGGACATGAGGCATGTGGGAAGAGAGTGTATGAAGTGTATGAAGGAAATGAGGCTGGGCACGTAACCGGAGCCAGATCTTGAGTCCGAGGTGTTAAGATTTTATCCGGAGAGCAATGAGCCATAGCTGGTTCTTGAGGTAGGGGGCAGGAAGAGACATGAAGCACCCAATACACGGGCAGGCTTTGTCTGAGTCAGGATGGCCTTAGGACTCATTCCTCAGGAGCGACTGCGAGGCCCGGGAGAGGGATGGGGAGAATGTCACGGCTGGGGGAGAGGAGGAACTGTCTGACCACCTCCTTCTCAGAGGAACCCATTTAGAGCCGTCAATCAACCATAAGCAGCATTTTCTGAACACTTATCTGGAAGGGAGTCACTACCATTATGAAGAAGCTGAGGTTTAGAGAAGTTCGGTGATTTGCCCAAAGTCGCACAGCGGCCAAGGGGTCTGTTCCAGGGCCCACACCCGTAATTCCACACCCCACCGCCGAGGGGGAGTCACCAGGTCTCCCATCCAGGCCAGGTCAGCGGGCCCGGGCCCTGTCCCTTCTCCCACCCGCAGGTGGCACCGGGAGCCAGAGCGGCCAGCTTCCCGGTGAGGGTGAGGAGGGAGGCCCGGAGCGGGGTGCGGGGGGCGGGGGGAGTGCTGTGCGAGCAGGGACAGCCCCCCACCCTCCCGGCGACCCGGCTCAGGCGGCGCCTCTCCCCCAGCTACGGCGACCAGGTGCAGCATTTCAAGGTGCTACGCGAGGCCTCTGGGAAGTACTTCCTGTGGGAAGAGAAGTTCAACTCCCTGAACGAGCTGGTGGATTTCTACCGCACCACCACCATCGCCAAGCAGCGCCAGGTCTTCCTGCGGGACGAGGAGACCCCGCTCAAGGTAGGCGGGCGGGCGGCTCCGCGGGGGCGGAGACACCTGCCGGGGCGGGGCGTGGGCGTGGCCTCCCTTCCTTCCCTGCAGCCCCGCGTCGGGAGAGGGGGCCAGCCCAGACTCTGAAGTCCTATCCTGGGGGCGCCGCGGGAGGACAAGCAAGGGTGGAAACGCAGAGGGAAAGGGAAGGAGCAGAGTGGACATTGCAGGGGGCACCCCGTGTCTGGCTTGTGCTCAGGTACCGGCGCCGTGCGTGGTCACAGGTCCTCCGTGCCTTCTGAATGCACGAGGGTACGACACCCTGCCAACCCTCCTGAGTCCGCTGGGGGCCTCATCGTCGCCATTGTACGATTGAAGAAACTGAGGCTCACCCAGGACCACCTGTGGGGTTGGCTCCGTACCAGTTTCTGCCCCCAGGAGCAGGGCTTGGGTGGGGTTGGGGGCAGTGTGAGGAGAGTTCGTGGGCGACGTGCTGGCCGGGCTCAGGGTGTGATTAGAATGATGACAGCAGCCAACGGGGTTATTAGCTCCGACAAGTGCTGTTTTCTTCGGGAAGGGGATGTCGGCAAGGCCTGGGGCTAGAGGTCAGGACCCTAGGACTGCCCACATGAGCTTGGGCTCTGCAGAGGGTCCAGAGTGCAAATCCTGGGGAGGGGATGCAGGGCTGCCCCAGAGAGGCTCTAGTCCTGCCTGTTCCTAGACCCCTAGCACGTGTGACCTCAGGGTCAGTTCAGTCCTCAACTGGGCCTCAGTTTCCCCACTGTCCAATATAATGAGCCCTAGGATCTCATGGGCCAGGAGAGTCAAAGCATGCCTTGGGAGACCCCCCATTAATGCCCTCTCTGTGCCCCCAGCATGTTTGGCCTCCTCAGCCCATGGGGGCTGGGTTAGCTGTGAGCTCGCGGTCTTAGCAAACTGTTCCCCTGCTAGGCCTCTGTCCCCGATCTCCATCTTCTCCCCTCCACTGCCTGGGCCAGATCTGCCCCTGGAGAATGTGACAGAGTCCGATAGAGCTGGCCAGGGGCGGGAGGCCGGCGTGGGGGTGGGGGAGGCGGCTCTGCCTGAGGGCTCCCCACGCCCACTGCTTTCCTCCAGCCTAGGCTCTGGGGTCACCCACCCTGTGGGATCACTCCAGAACTGGCTCAGTCCCCTAGTACCCATGCTACCGCCTCCTCCTTCCTGGGCAGAGAACCGCTCATTAGAGCCCGTCTGCTGATCCTATCACCCATCCTGGATAAGATTCCACAGGCTCAGGACAGAGATCCTGGTGGGACAGGCAGGGCGGGGACACTGGGTGTAATCGTCATGGCGCCAGGCCGACGTGCCTGCAGAGAGCTTTGTCCCGCTGCTATTTGCAGTTTGGGGAAACTGAGTCCTACAAGGGCAGAGTCTTATCCCAGGTCGCCTTGGGGTGTAGATAGGGCAAGAACCCAGGCCTGAGAGCTGGGAGCAGCTGTGGGCGACATGCTCTCCCAAAGCCCGGTGAAGGGCAACAGCAGTCAACTCCGTTCTCAGCTGCCGGCACTTTAGAGTTTGTAGGGCCTGCTCCTGGGACCAGACAGTCCTGGGGCTCCATGCAGACACAGTCTCTGCGCCGCAGACATTCAGGGACAGGCAGCTGGGGGCTCATGGGGTTGAGGGGCCATCTATCTGGATCTGGAGTGAGAAGCGAATTCAAGTTCAATTCTGCCCTCCCCCACCTGAAGCCAATCACTTCTCTTCTTGGGGCCTCCTGAAAATTCCCCACTAACCACCTCCTCCCCGCACAGGCCCCCCAGGCCTGCTTTGCCCAGGCCCAGTTTGACTTCTCGGCCCAGGACTCCTCACAGCTCAGCTTCCACCGCGGGGACATCATCGAGGTCCTGGAGCACCTTGACCCCCACTGGTGGCGGGGCCGGTTGTGCGGACGCATTGGGTTCTTCCCTCGGAGCTACGTCCAGCCGGTGCAGCTGTGACCGGGTTGCGGCCCGGGGGTGGGAGCAGAGCCTGCAGTCCATCCATCCACAAGACACTGAGCTCTGGAGAGAAGACGTGGACGCCCCATCCCTGGGTCCCACGGGGCTCAGCCGAGGGTCTTGGACCAGAACGTGGGCCTCGTCACTGCCGGGCCCGGGCACCTGCTGCTTTGCACAAACTGGGACAGGCCCCGGGGCCCAAGAGCCACTGTGAAATTCGGTGCCCACCAGGCAAGGTGAGCTCCCAGGGCTTCCCACTGGCCTCTTCCCATTGGCCACCAGCTGCAGGGTGCCCTGGGGCAGGGGCGCAGAAGCCCCCCAACCTCCCACCATCAATGGCCCCAAACTCAGAGAGACTTGAGGACTCCTATGTTGCAGGAATTTGGGGGCTCTGCCCAAGGAACCATGCATATGCTGGATGGGTTCAAATTGGGTTGACCATCTGCTGGGCCTGCCTGCCCCCCCAAAATGGCCCTTGAGGGGTGCTGGCTACTGGGAAACTGGCTTAGTGAGGAGGGATAGGACAGGGGCTGCACACCTGTTAATCTGGACTGATGGAATGACAACAGGTGGAGACTGACTTCTCGGGAGCCCCATGAAACTTGGGGCTCCACTTGGGTGTCCCACACCCCTGCCCCACTGTGGACACTTGGAAGAGGCGCTGCAGGCCCACAGGAAGTGTGCAGTGATGGACACGGAGGGAGCTGCTCCTCTCCTGCAGCCCCGACACGACGGACAAGCTTCACGGGACAGGCCTGGGGCGCCGGACCGTCGGAGGACCTGCCCGCCCTGGCTCTTGTTCACCTGGGTCCAAGTTCTGCACAGACTGGGGCCCTGGAACTTAGGGAAACCACAGGCCACAGGTGGGAAACCACAGGTGGGATGTCAGGGCCGAGGCTGGACTGGGAGTTCTCACATCTGGAGTGGTTCCCTGGCTTGAGGAAAGGCAGGATGTCCCGTCCACACAGAACGTGCAACCAGCAGCAGGAGCGAGGGCCACCTGCCTGGGGTCTCGGCACCTTTGGGACTCAGAAAGCGCTTTGGATGCCAGGCTAGTGGTGGAAGGGGCAGTGAGAGGGGAGGGAGGGAGAAGTAGATCTCATGGCAGCAGGGAGCAGGGGGGATGGGGGCAAGAGCCCAGGGAGGGGGCCGTAGGCTCATCCTCTACCCTGGGCTGGCCAGCGACCAAGTCGATCAAGTCCGGAGCTGCTCCTGATCCGGGCCCGTGTTTTCAAAATAAAAACAGTAAAATGAGTATCAGGCTATTCATCACAGATCTAATTTTCGTTGCCATTAGGAGGACTACTTTGCTCGATTCTTGAAATATCACGTTCTTTCTGTTCGTTGCGCCCCTACTTTTCCGGGGCTCCTGCTTTGCTGGCTCAGCGAGTCCCTGCATGCTGACCGGCCATGGAGTCGTGAGGGGAGTCCACACATCTCTGGGCCTCGGTGTCCTCGTTAGTGAAAGCGAGGGGGACCTGAGGACTCCAAGGGTTTGGGCTTCCTGCCCCCAGGGCGAGTGTCAGGCAAAGTAGGCGTAGAAGAAGATATTGACACAGATGAGCAGGATGGCATTGAAGCCACATACTCGGGCCCAGAAGGCGTGCTTCTGGGGTATCCGGCCATCGCCTGGAGGAGGGGCGTGGAGGAGAGAGATGAAGGCCCCAGGGCCACACCTAGTGCCCCCCACCTCCCGGACTCTTTGGGTTGGGGGTCAGGGTCAGAGCCTAGGGTCACACACATACCTGCTTTGGCTCCCATGAGTACATCCCGAGCCAGGGTCCACCAGGTAAGGTTCTCAATCTGGAGAGAATGATCGGGATGGGGGTGTGGCAGGACAGGGCTGGGCCCAGACAGGGGCAGGGGTCAGGGATGGAAAGTGAGCAGCTGAGTTCTAAAAGGGACAGGGGTCAAGAGCTAGGAAATTCCAGAGTCGCAGAGGGTCAGGGGTCAGAAGGGGAACCGGAGTCAAAGTTTGTTAAAGGTCAGGGGTCACGGTCAGGGGCTGGGGTTAGGCTCACCTGAGCCCTGTGCGGGGGTGGCGTCAGCAGGCTCCCGGCCACCACCACGACACCACTGAGCAAAAAGAGTGCGACGGCAAAGTGCAGGTAGTGGATACTGCCAAGGATGGCCGGCCGCGTGTCCGGGTCTCCGCAGGGGGGCGCAGGGTGCAGGAATTCCAGGACCAGCCTTGTGGCGCCCACTGCCAGCCCCACCATGAGGCCCCAGAATGCCCCCTGGGAAAGAGGAGGCAGGGCAGGTGCATGGTGACAGGGAGGCCAGGGTTCCCCCAGCACACACACAAGCTGGGGGAGGGTGTTGGGGGAGACAGGAAGCAAGCACAGCTTGTCCACGGGAAGAGAACGGAGCCTGCCCCCCAACGTCCCATCTGCAGCCCTAGCTCTCCCCATTCCCCACATACCTGCTCGTTGGCGCGTGGCCAGAAGATGCCCAGAACAAAGACAGCAGTCACCGGGGGGGCCAGGGAGCTGGTCACCGACTGCATGTAGATGAACAGCTGCCCACTGTTGGAGTCCTGCAGGACGGGGATCCAGGCCACACTCACGCCGATGAGCACCACGATAACCAACCTGTGGGCAAGCAGCGTGTGCGCTCGACCCTCAAGCCCCTTCCTCAATTCTACCCCATCTCCAGGGATCACTAAGACTTCCTCTCCAGCTGCCCCCTGCCACCCCTGCTCCAGCCACCACCACACACACCCCTGCCGCCTGGCTCCTCTGGGGAGGTGGCCAGCCCCACCCTTACCCAAACCCTCTGTGTCTTCCTGCCGCCCGCAGGTACAGCCCCCGATGCAGCCTCTCTGCTCCTTCTTGTCCCTGGGGAGGGCCCCCCAGGTCCCCACCAGGCTCTCCCCTTTGTCCTCAAGCTCTCGTCCCACTTGCTTACCGTCTGTCTCCCCTTCTGGGCTGGACGCACCAGCCCCTCGCACACAGTAGGTGCTCAGTATACATTTGTCAGTTTCAAGAATGACCTGCAGCCCCCATATACCAGCGAAACTCTCCCCTTGGCAGTTTCTCTAACACTGGTGGGATCTGGCAGGAGTGGGGCCTGTGGGGGTCACATGCCTCATCATGCCAGTAGCCCGGGCCTGCTGACCTGTGCCCATTGCAGGGTGACCTCTGTCCTAAGAGGGCAAGGGCTGGGGCCAGGCGTCTGGGTCTGGGTTTGGTTGGGATGTGGACTCCTCTGCCCTGAAGCCTGAGACCTCTGACCAGAGGAGCTCCTTTGCCTCCCTACCCTGTGGGGACTCCTTCTGGCTCTTGCCAGCCTCCCCTCTAGGTGGGAGCCCTCCGCCACAGGGACATGCTGCCCACAGTCAGCAGCCACCCATTGGGAGCCCCCCGCCCCGGCCCCGAGTGCAGAGCACTGGGCCAGAAGCCCAGACTCAGTGACGAGTGGGCCCTGGTCCCTTCCCAGCACTGAGAGTGGAGCAAAGAAAGCAGATGAGCCCATTACCCTGTGGTAAGGACAGGGCTGAGGGGGACCCAGAGGAAGCATTAACCCAGGAGGGCTTCTAGACAGAGAAGGACCTCCTCCAGTCTTTTTTTTTTTTTTTTTTAAGATTTTATTTATTTATTTGAGACAGAGAACAAGCAGAGGGAGAGGGAGAATCAGGCTTCCCACCAAGTGGGGAGCCTGATGAGGGGCTCGATCCCAGGACCCTGGGACTATGACCTGAGCCAAACGCAGATGCCTAATGACTGAGCCACTCAGGTGCCCCAGACCTCCTCCAGCTAAGAAGAAAGAGCTGGAGTGAGGTGTCCCATCTGTTCCTCCTCAGCTGAGTACCACTCACCCCTGTGTCCTGGCTCACCTGGACACTGCTCACCCCAAGATGGGAGGTGGGCAAGGCCCCCTGGACCCTGGATAGGAAGCAAGGGCGAGAGAGGCCAAGTGTGCTGCTGGGGTGGGTCCTTCCTGTCTGCTTACCCTCCCGCCTCCCTTTCTTCCCTTCCAAGCCTGAGGGCGAGGGCGGGAGGGGAGGAGGTGTCTCCTTGATTAAGGCTTAATTAACCCTTAGCCTGGCAGGCAGGCGGGCACTGCCCTCTTCAAAGGCCTAGGCGGGCTCCATTAACACCAGGCCCACCCTGCCCTCCCCACGCGGGCTCCTGCGTCCAACACTGGACTCAGCATCTCTGTGCAGGGCCTGGTCTCTCCAGAGCGGCCTAGACTGGGGCCCTTGCCTTCCCGCTGCCCTCTAGGGCTTCCCACTTCCAGAGGGACCCAAGCCCAGAGGCTGTTCCTTCTGCCTAGAATACCCTTCTCCAACTCCTCCCCTGGTTAACCCCCTCTTCCCCCAAGACTCAGCTCAAGGCCCTCCTCCTCCAGGAAGCCTTCTAACCCATCCCTTCCCATGCACGCACATTGCCATCAGACCACCATCCCTGGGCCACAGCTGTGGTTGCAGGCGAGCCACTCAAGGGCTCCAGGTGGGGGCTTTGAGATCTCCTGGGCTCCCTATATTGTTCAGCTCAATGCAGGACACCAGGCAGGCATCAGGCACTATTTGTGGACCGAATAATAGACAGAAGGTAGACAGAAGAGGGTAGCAAGGGAGGGACATAAAGGAGCAGAAGGGCCAGGCAGAGGGGCCTGGCAAAGATCAGGGCCCCAGATGTGGGACTGTCACCTCCCCCAGGCCTGCGACAGCTCCTCTCGCCTCACCCCAACCTAATGAGCCTGTCAGGGTCATTGGCATCCCCCTGCCTGTCCCTGCCCCGTGCTGACCTTCTCCCCAGGCCTCTGGACACACTCTGTGACCCCTTTCTCTGTAAGTCCCATATCCGCTTGGATCAAGACTCCAGAGACACAGGACCCCACACAATCCAGGAAACACAGCTTAAATAGTGTTGTTGTAGACAAGAGGAGGCTGGAGGTGTTGGGTGGGGGGGTGTCCCGGTTTTTTGAGAGGGAGACACATTAGAGCTGAACCCTGGGCCAGCACCTAGCCTTGGATCCTTTCCATCTGCACCAAACTGGCAGCTGAGAGATCCGGGACCCAGAGAGGGTGAGAAAGCTGCCCCACATCACACAGCCGCATGCCCACAGCCAGGCTGGCAGGGCCTGGGTTGGGTGGGGCTTGACTTGGTCGGAGAGGTGGGAAGGAGGGTCAAGGGCCCTGTGGCTGGGAGTAGAGGGGAGTCCAGTTTAGGACTTTGGTCTCAGGTGGGAGCAGGAGAGAAGCCTGCTTCCGAGGAGGCCGGGAGGTAGGGGACTCTCAGGGGTCAGGTCCCAGGATGTGAGCCTGGAAGGACTGTGGAGGAGTCTGTCCGACAAGGGCGGGCTTCCAGGGCCACACAGCCACGGAGGAGGGGCGGGGGAAACCACACGGCGGGGAGAAGAGGTCAAGGGGCCAGGACCCGCTGACACAGAAGCCTCCCGCCAGGCAAGAGGGAGAGGCTCCTTGTTTTGGAGGAGGCAGTGAGCCCGCAGATGAGCTCACACTCGCCTGCTGAGTGGCGTGGCCCGTGGCGTGTCCCGACAGGGCCCTTCTGGAAGAGGCTCGGCTGTTTTGCATCCCTGGGACCAGTGCCTGGAGCTCCGGGAGAGACCCCGCCCTGAGGATGGGCGCCTAGGGCCGGGAGCCCGAGGCTGCCCTGTTGGTCGAGCTAGGCACGGGAGGCTGGGCCCCTTGACCTGCGGAGAGGGGGGCTGCATGGGCCTGGAGGGAGACGGGTGAGTGGGACCTAGGAGAGGACCCGAGCAGACACACACATGCGCACACTGAGATGCCAACCTCCCGTCACCCACTGCAGAGTTCACCCCAAAGGACTCCCCGGTACTCTGCCGACACAGCCCCAGCCCGTCCTTGTGGGAGCGGGGGGTGGGAAGGGAGGCATCAAGGAGACATGTGTGCTGTGGGAGGATTCTGATGATGATCCCCTGTGGGAGGCTTAGAGGGGAGTGGGGCCCATTCCTTGTTTGGGGGCTATCAGGGAGGGCTACATGGGCAGTCTAGAAAGATCGTGGGGTGAGTCACTGAGGTGATAAGGAGGGGACAAGCAGGACTAGGAGGAAACGGCAAAAGCTCAGGGAGGCCAGGGACAGCTGTGGCCTAAGTGGGGCACCCCTGAGAACCGGCTCTGGGCCCCCTCTGTCAGGAGGGCTAAGGGCTCAGATTGGGGAAAGACAGAGAGATCTCTGGGATGGCTGGGGAAGGGGGCCTCTCCCCAGCAGAGATGCCCTCAGATGAAGCTTAAAGAAAGAGATACATCAAAGATGAGGGCTGTGACCATGAAGGGGTGACCAGAGCCACGTGGGAGGGGGATGGACTTTTCTCCAACCTGCAAACCCCAACTCACCCCTCAAAGACCCCCTCTGGGAGGGCCTCCTGGGCCATCCCTCACGTGGCTGGGGAAGCCCATGTCCCAGCCTGTCCCTGGGGCCTGGCACCCCTCCCCCACTCCCACCCCAGCCACCATACCGGCCCACCAGCAGCAGTTCCCCCTCGCTAGCGCGGGGCCTCAGCCGCCTCCAGATGTCCATGGTGAAGAGTGTGCTGCTGCTGTTGAAGATGGATGTCAGCGACGACATGAGCGCGGCCATCATCACTGCGATCATCAGCCCCCGCAGACCTGGGGGCAGGGACGGGGCTGCTGTGACCCTGCCCGGGAGCCCCTCCTGCCTGTGTCCTCCTGTCTGAGGCCCCACGGTCAGCAGTGAGCATTCACAGGTCCTCAAGAGCAGAGGCCCGGGAGGAAGGAGGCTGGAGGTGTTCACGGGAGAAAGGGCCAGACACGAGAGGCCCGAGGCCAAGAGCAATTGTGGGGCAGGGGTGGAGAGGTGGGGGGACGGCGGAGGTGGGGTACTTCTGGATTTGCGGCTGGAGCCTGCGGCTTACAGGCCCTATCATCACAACGGGGATGGCTTCTGCTATTCTGGGTGCACTCGGAGCTCCCCGTCTCTGCGGAGCTTTGCAGGCGACAAAGCACTTTCACACCCAGGCCTTTACTTGATGGAAGTATTATTAACCCGTTGACAGACAAGGAAGTGGAAGCTCCTAGCGGGAGGAGAGGTGCCCAGGGACTCACAGTGGCCAGAGGCAAAACTCTGCGGTGGGGTGGGGACAGGAAGGCCTGGGGCGGGACCCTGTGCTGAGAGGTCACAACCCCGGGCAGGGTGAGGTGGCCTGTGTGTGGCAGGCCCCAGCAGGCAGAGGGGGTCCCCTTTCTTGTTGGAAAAGGAGATGCGGTTGGTTCCCCAGGAGAGAGAGGAAAAATCCACGCAGGGATTGGCTGAAAATGAAGGAGGGGTCCCCATCGGGGTGGAGGAGGGTCTGCTTTGCAAAGCCTTCTGGGAGTCGTGGGCTTGAGAGGGGCTGAGGGTCGGGAGCCCTGAGAGACAGAAGGAGGCTCAATTTCCAACTGAGTGCTGTGTGGCATCAGGCTGGTCAGCTCCCCTCTCTGAGCCTCAGTCTGATTGTATCTCCAAGGCCTCTTGTGCTTTTTCTTCAAGTGTCTAAGCACCTCCCCTCCATCCCTGCAGATTCTCTCTGTCTGTCCTCCACCCCCTGCCCTAGTTTAAACCTGACTGAGGGTCCCCTCCCCTGAGGGCTCAGCTGCCCTGATGCTATTTTTGCCTGGCCTTGGTTCTGTGTCTGACCGGCTGTGTGACTTCCAGGCCTCCCGTGGCCCTCTCTGTTCACTTATCGTGCTGACTGGGCCAGGGCCAAAGAAAAGTGAGTTAGATTATGGTTTTCCCCCAAAACGTTTCTCCATCCTGTTTCTCTTGCTCAGGGAGGTGGATTAACTTGGGGTTTATTCTCCACCCACATTTCAGACAGGGAGCTCAAGGCCTAGAGAGAGGTTATGGCCCAGCAACGGCTGGGTGTCAGCACTTGGGGGCTTAGCAAACTCCCCCCACCCCCAGAACAGAAAAGGAAGGTGAGGCCCAGAGGTGGGAACCCACAGCGAGGCCAAGCCTTGTGCCAGGCGGTGTCCTGGCGTTATTATGTTTAATCCCAGCAACAACACGCTGAGGGGTGGGTAGGCGTCATTATCTCAAATTTACAAATGAGGACAATGAAGCTTCAAGCAGAAGTGACACGCCCCAAATATCTCAGCCAGTGAGCTGTGATTCGATCCCAGCTCTGTGAACTCACATCCCCTGGGCCTCCACGTCCCAGGAGGGAGGGAAAGCAGAGGGCCACGAAGCTCCTGGAGGGGAAGCCACGGGGATGGAAGGAGACTCAGGGTCTGGGAATCTGGAGGGGAAACCAGGTCTCAGAAGGCTATCTCCTCTTTTCACTCTGCTGGACAAGGAATGTGGGAAAGTCCAAAACCCGCCCCCTAGTTCTACCTATAGGTGGAGGCAGGAGGTGTGGGGCTTATGGGAGCCGGAGCTCCTGATCCTAGCAGAGTCGGCAGTGGGCCAGACAGACTGGGGTTCGTGTCTCAGCCACTCTGTCATCATGGAGGAGTCGCTTTCCCCACTCTGTGCCTCAGTTTCCCTGTCTGTAAAATGGAGCTGACTACCTCACAGCCGGCAGTGGGAAGCAGGTTGACCTCACTCAGGGGGTAGGATAGCAGGGGGGAAGAGGACAAGCCCTGGAGGCAGATTATCTGGGCTGAGAACACAGCTCTGGGGCTCATTGGCCACGTGAACTTGGGCAGGCCCCGGCAACCTTCCTGGGTCTCTGTTCCCCGTCTCCAACATGGGGATGATGATAGCAGCCCTTAGGGTTCTCGAGGCGATGGAAGGTATTCCCATTAAAAGTCTTAGGATCCTGTGCGGCCCATGGCGGGGGCCCAAGGGAGTATTTTCCCGCATTATTACATTCCTCTCCTCCCTGATGAGTGACATCCCACTTGGATGTCACACTGGATCCAGAATGGCCTCCACAGCACCCCTTCCGCCCACCCGGCCCCTTAGCCTTGCCGGTCTCCCCGCCACCTCCCACTTCCACCCCACACCCTGCCCTGACCCCTCCAAGAGTCTCACCTATGGGCATCAGCTCCATGACCAGCTTGGGGTAAGCGATGTTGGAGCAGCCGATCTCGGCCCCGCAGGCCCGCAGGCACTCGGACGGCACCACGCAGCCCACGTCATCTGCATCAGAGGGATGCCCAGTATATCCCAGCGGGGCCATCCTGCCCTTCCCACAGCCGCGAGCACCTGGGGCCGGCAAGACCCCAGCCCGGTGGGGCCCTGCGCTGTCACCATCTCTGACCAGGAGCTACGTGGTCCTGGGTCCATTTCCCAGTTTCGGTCATGAGGAGGGGGTTGGCCTCAGAGCCATTCTGGCCCCTAAACCCTTGACTCTTTTCCTGCCCGGTGTCCTCCGTCATAACGTCTTCTCCCTGTCCCAGACCAGGCCGGGGGCTCACCTGTGGTGTGGCATTGCCCATGTGAGCAGTCTGCTGTTAGAAGCCATCTGGGGTGCTGGTCTCCCTCACCCCCCCTCCAGCCCCCAGCCCTCCTCCCCGGAGGGGCAAAGGCAGTCTAGAGGGGCACCTTCCCCAACCCCTGGGCTCAGAGATTTAGGCTGGGGCCTGTCCCCCAACACCGCCCCCCCAAAGCCATCTCCAGCAGCTCCTACAGGACCCGAAAAACACAGGGGAGCCCGATCACACCCTGGTCAGAACTCTCCAATAGTTCTGCCGTCCACAAGACCCTCCCATCGTCGAGACAGAGGCTGGGCTCCTCAGGACTTGTCCCCTTCCTTGCCCCCCACCCCCTGCACCTTCCTCCAGCCACACGGGCCTCCCTGTCCCCTGAGGTCTTCCCCAGAAGCCCCTCTGCCCAGGCCTTCCAGGGGGGACCGGCTCAGAAGTGACTCTTGGGTCCATCCCCTGACCCCCCGCCCCTCTGCATTTTTCCTCCTCTCTTTGCTCGGGACCACTGGGGCCTGCTGATTTGTTTCTTCCTATTCTCGGTGGGCGTGGGTGGCGAGCTGGTAAGAAGGGGACGGTCTCACCGTGGCCATCTCCCCAAAGGCAGGAGGGGCGCACACCGCTCATCTGTGGGTGAGTGCCTGGACTGAGCCCTACATCCAGGCCTCCCTAGTAAGCCCCCTCCCGCAGAGCCCTGTTGGGGGGCAGGAAGCGGGGGCCCCACTCCCAGAGCTTGCCCACAGCAGCTGGCCTCCCCAGCACGGTGCGGGAAGGGTGGGCAGCCCCCGTTCACGTGCTCCTCCCACCAAATACTCCTCATCGCCCTGTGGCCCCTGTCCCTCGGGATTTTCAGCAAGGGGCCCACAGATGCGGAGCAAAAGAGAGGAGGGGGACAGCAGGGGAAGATCAGAAAGAGACACAGCTGGACCAGCGCTCCAGGGGGAAGGGAGGCCAGTGTGGGGGCTTATATTTCCATCAGGCAGCGGGCAGTGGCATTCTCGCCGCAGACCAGGCACTCCCAAGTTCACCACGGTCCCCTCCAAATGACTCTACTGAAAATTCCTTCCACGGATGTCCAGCCCATGGCAGTCTCAGATCCCCTTCCTCCAGGCTAGCAAGGCTGGGGAAGCACCCCCCATCCTCAAGGACCTGGCACCCCGGTCTCTTGCGTCCAGGCACCTGCGGCGTCTGCTGCCAGTCATTTGCCTGGTAATGGCTCACTGTCCTTTCTCCTCCCCTCCCATTACCCAGCCCCCTAGCCCCCAGCCCCTTGGCTTCTCCTGCCACACCCCTGCCTGCTCCACTTGGCTCCTGCCCTGCTCCTGGGAACCAGCCCCTCCCCGCCTCCTTCCATGCTCCCCATCCTTGCAAAATCACACCTCCGCTCACACTACTTCCTTCTCAGAAGCCCCCCTCCCCCACATTCCCAGAGCCCCTTTCCACGGCCTTTCAGGTCCTTGTCAACTGGTCCCAGGTCCTCCCACCCAGCGTGCGTGCGTCAGCCACCTCAACCCGCTGCTGTTTTCTCATACACACCCAGCATTTGGCCGCCTCCAGGCCTTTGCAGACGAGGTCCCCTCCTCCCAGGACTCAGTCCTACCCTTGTTTACCTCCTGCTCCCTGGCCCATTGCAAAGGGCTGGTCCTCTGAGGCTTTCTCTGACTCCCTCTGCACCTCCCCGTCCCCCAAGCCCGCAAAGCAGCTTCCTCTCAAAGGCTCCTATGGTGGAGGATTGAATCATGATAGTCTGTCTGTGGATTTCACCTACCCCCACCAGACTGGGAGCTTCCCCAGGGCGGACACTGGGTTTGAATCATCTCCAGGTCCCAGGTATCACTCAGTTCAGGGCTGGGAATATTTGTGAATGAATGAGTGAGTAATGAAGTGAATGGTGGTAGAGAAGGAGGCAGGCACTGGAGGAGAGCAGGAGGAGGAGGAGGAGAAAGGATGCCAGAAAACAGTCATGAAAAGGTCCAGGCACTGCTTGATCCAGCGGCAGCCCAGCAGTGGGCTAGAACCCTTGGGACCAAAAGGGCATAACTTGCCTGGGACACACAGTGGGACCCAGGTCAATTCCCAGGCCCCATGGTGGGACTTTGGGGTGGGGGGGTGGGGTGGGCACTGGGGTCCAGCATACAGAGGGCAGGTGACGGGCCACTCCTGACAGGTTCTGGGCCTGGACCGGCCGGCTCTGACGCCCGGACCCAGCCCTCCTGGGAGAGACGGGTGAGGAGTCACAGCCACATAATGGCTCAGAAAGCCCGAGTCAGGAGATTCTGGCCCAGTTTTTTCAGCCCATTCTAGGCTCTGGGCATGGGCCTCTGCCTCTGGGCACTGCTGGCTCGCTTGCCTGAGTTTGTGCTGAACAGCAAGAAATAACAACCTCTCCTTTATGACAGCAGCAGAGGTGTCGCTATTAAAGTCCCCTGAATGTGCCACCTTCAGCAGTGAGCAGCCTCAGGACAGTGAAGGCCTGGAGAGGGGGCGGGTATGCTTCTGAGCTGGGCAAGGATCAAGCTTCTGTGGGCCTGGGGGCTCCCCAGCTGGGCTCGACTTTTGCATTGGCACCTCTGTCCAGCCAGGGCCACACCAGAAGCCTGGGTGCTGGCCCTCTCTTCGTCCCCGATATCCTCCCTCCCTGTGGCCAATACCAAGTCCAGCCACTGGGCTTGGGGACCAGGTGAATTGCATCACCTCCTTACTGCATCGCCTTGTCCCCTCTAACCCACCCTTCTTGCACACAGCAGAGGGACTTTCTAAAACCACCTGTCTGCTCACCCTCCTTCCTGCTCACATACTTCTTTGGCTCTCCATCCCCTGCAAGAAGGGTCACAAGCCTCTAAATGTGCCATTCATGGCCCCCTACCCACTTAGCCAGTTTTAGCCACACCTCTGGGCGTCCGTGTTTGCTGTTCCCTCTCTCGGGAATACCCTTCCCTCCTTCATACACTCAGGGAATTCATAGGCATTCAGACTCTCAACCTGTGGACATTTGTGCAGGCTTTAGGCAATATCCTCGGGGCACCATTAACTCTGTGACCTGTGACAGCCTCTGCCAGTGTCTGTTGATAGACTGAATGACCCTTTCCCAAGGCGGCCACTGGACAGTGAGGGCTAATCAAGTTGCTCCCCACTCCCTAACCAGCCCCAGCCCATCTCAGGGAGAAAGTCCAGATGTAGATGTTGTAGTAAGGAGTAGGAGAAAAACACACAGACCTGGGTTTAAGTCCCACTATCCCAACACCATACTGTGTGATCTTGGGTGATTATTTAAGTTCTCTGAGGCTGTTTCTTCCCCCATAAAATCCTTCTGGGGGACATCCAGAGACCAAAACTCAACCTCAACCTAAATGTTCCACCTGACACAAAATTAATTCACAATAGATCACAGATTTAAATGTAAGATGTAAAAACTATCAAACATTTGGGTGGGGAAATAGAGAAAATCTTCAGGACCTAGGGCTAGGCAAAGAGTTCAAAGACTTGACAGCAAAAGCACTATGCATAAGAGAAAAAAAATGGATTAAGTAAACCTCAACAAAATTAAAAGTTCAGTGTGAGACACCTGTGAAAAGGATGAAAAGAAAAGCTACAGGACAAAATCAGTAAAGTTGCAGGATACACGATCACTATACAGAGATCAGTTGTGTTTCTATAGACTAAGAATGAACCATCAGGAAGAATAATTAAGAAAACAATACCATTCGTGATGGCATCAAAAATAATAAAATACCTAGGAATAAATTTAACCAAGGAGGTGAAAGACCAGTACAATGAAAATTATAAGACACTGATTAAAGAAGTTAATAATGACACAAATAAAAAGAAAGATATACCATGTTCATGGATTAGAAAAATTCATGTTGTTAAATGTCCATACCACTGAAAGTCATCTGCAGATTCATTGCAGTCCCTATCAAAATTCCAATAGCATTTTTCATACAAATAGAAAAAATATCCTAAAAATTTGCATAGAACCACAAAACAACCCAAATAGCCAAAGCACTCTTAAGAAAGAAGAGAAAAACTGGAGATATCACACCCCCTGATTTTAAACTATGTTACAAAGCTATAGTAATCAAAACCATACAGTATTGGCACAAAAACAGACACATAGATCAATAGAACACAATAGAGACCACAAAAATAAACCCACAACTATATATTGTCAATTAATTTAGGACAAAGGATTTAAGTATATACAATGGGTAAAAGATGGTCTCTTCAATAAATGGTGTTGGGAAACAGGACAGCTACATGCAAAAGAATGAAACTGGGCTACCATCTCAAACCATTCTTAAAAACCAACACAAAATGCACTAGGGATTTGAATGTAAAACTCCTAGAAAAAAACATGGGAGGGGTGGTAAGCTCCTTGACATTGATCTTGGCAATGATTTTTTTTTTATTTCACACCAAAAGAAAAAAAAAACGGGCAGGGCTACAACAGATTAAAAAGCTTCTGCACCGCAAAGGAAATCATCAACAAAATGAGAAGGCAACCTACAGATTGGGAAGAAATATTTGCAAGCCAAAAAACTGATAAGAGATTAATAGTCAAAATATATAAAGAACTCATACAACTCAATAGCAACCCCCCCAAAAAAAGAACCTCAAAACAAAATCCAATTAAAAAGTGGGCAGAAGATCTGAATAGACATTTTTCCAAAGGAAACATACAAATGGCCAATGGGTACATGAAAAATGTGCTCAAAATCACCAGTAATCAGGGCTATGCAAACCAAAACCACAATGAAATATCGCCCCACACATGTTAGAATGGCTATCATAAAAAAAAGAGAGAGAGAGAGAGAGAGAGAGAGAGATCACATGTATTGGCCAGGATGTAGAGAAAAGGGAATTCCTTTTGTGCATGTAGGTGTGCTACTGGTAAGAACCTAGATCAGTGCAGCTACTATGAAAAACAGTACAGAGTTTTCTCAAAGAACTAAAAATAGAACTACCATTTGATCCAGCAATGCCACATCTGAGTATATATCTTAAGGAAATGAAATCACTACTTTGAAGAAATGTCTGTACTCCATGTTCATTGAAGCATTCGTCACAATAGCTGAGACATGGAAATAACCTCAAGGGTCCATCAACAGATGAGTGGATAAAGATATGACGTACACACACAGACACACACACACACAAATATTATTCAGCCCTGAGAAAGAAGAAAATCCTACCATTTGTGACAACATTGGTGGACCATTATGGGCATTATACTAGATGAAGTAAGTCAGTGAGAGAAAGACAAATACTATATGATCTTACTTATAAATGGAATCCAAGAAAGTTGAAGTCAGAAAAAGAGAGTAGAATGATGAGGCTGTGGGATGGAGGAAAAGGAGTGATCTTAGTCAAAGGGTACAAACTTCCAATTATAAGATGAATAAATCCTGGAGATCTAATGTACAGCATAGTGATTATAATTAATAATATTGTATTTTATATATCTATATATTTTAAGATTTTATTTATTTATTTTACAGAGAGAGACACAGCAAGAGAGGGAACATAAGCAGGGGAGTGGGAGAGGGAGAAGCAGGCTTCATGCCAAGCAGGGAGCCTGATGTGGGGCTTGATCCCAGGACCCTGGGATCATGACCTGAGCTGAAGGCAGTTGCTTAACCAACTGAGCCACCCAGGCGCCCCTGTATTTTATATTTTTTTAAAAAGGTACAGACCAGCAGAAAATACTGTGCAGGCCACAGACCTGACAAAGACCTTGTATTTAGAATATATAAGAGCTGGAAGCCCGGGCCTGGGTGGCTCAGTTGCTTAAGCGTTCGACTCTGGGTTTTGGCTTGGGTCTGGATCTTGATTGGGGTTGCGGGATAGAGCCCCATGTCAGGCTCTGTACTGGGCATGAAGCCTGCTTTGAGATTCTGTCTCTCTCCCTCTGCCCCTCCCCACCGCTGCTCACACTGTTACTCACTCTCATTCTTTCTTTAAAAAAAAAAAAAAAGGGAGAAAAAGGCTCTCAAACTCAACGGGAAACACCAAACAATCCACTTAGAAAATGGGCAAAACACATGAACAGGCATTTCACTGAAGAGGACCAACAGCTGGCAAATAAGCGCATGAAAATATGTTCTATGTCATTAGTCATTAGGAAAATAGAAATTAACACCATAGGAAGAGATTATTACACACGTATCAGCGTGGCTAAGATAAAAAAAATTGTGACAACATAAAATGTTGGCAAGGATGTGAAGAAACTGGATCACTCGTATGTAATTGGTAGGAATGTAAAATATACGTGATACAACATGTGTATGAATGAATATGTAAACATCCATATGAAGGTTCATAGCAGCTACGTTCATAATAGCCCCCAAACTGGAAACAACCCATTGTCCTTCAGCAGGAGAGATGGTTGAACAAACTCTGGTCCACCCATGCCATGAATACTAGCCAGCAACAGAAACGATACAGATCGTTAAGCTACAGACATGCACATCAATCTGAACGACTTGCCAGAGAATTATGCTGAGTGGGAGAAAAAGCTAATCTCTAAAGGTTCTATGCTACACTTTCCATTTATATAGCGTTCCTGAAATAACAACATTGCAGAGATGGAGAACAGATTTCGGGGTTGTCAGGGGTCAGGGATGGAGATGTGGGTATGGTGGTAGAGAGGGAGGTTTTGGTGACAGTGGAACAGTTCTGCATCCTAATGGCAGCGGTGGCGACCACACAAATCTACACACGAGGTAAGATTGCGTGCACATACACACACCCAGGAACACTTGTAAACTGGTGAAATCCGAACAGGTTCTGGATTGCACCAATGTCAATTTTCTGGCTATTGTGTTACTGTACTGGAGTTCTACAAGATGATGCCACTGGGAGAAGGCTGCCTGTGACCTCTCTGTTGGTGTGTTGTTCTTTTATTTCTAACAACTTCCTGTGCATCTGTAAATATGGACAGGTAACTGCAAGGTTGGAGGGCTTCCTTTTCAGCCCAGAGAGCCAGGACTCCCTTCATGAGCCCCAGGGTTAGTCATAAGGGCCAAAGGAGAAGCTGAAGCCCAGAGACTCTTGTTCTGGGTCTCAGGTGGCAGTGAGGCTATATAAATCAGCCTTCAGGGTTCCCAAGGCAGTGCTTGCCCCTGGGAGCTGCTGCTTCTCCTCTGTGGCTGAGTGGGGTGGGGAACACAGGGTATACGTGCAAGAGTTGGGTCTGACTCCAGCCCTCAGCAGCCCTCTCTGGCTCTCCCCATCCCAGGGTTCAGGTGGGCACTGCTCATCATGTGGGACCAGTCCTGGGGGGGCAACCCCTCCCAGTAAGGAGCAGGGCTACGGACTAAGAACTGGGTATCTACCTGCTCTATGTACACCAGGTTCCGTAAAGGCTCCTTCCTGAGTTTGGGTAAGACGGTGCCCTATCCTTGCCATGGGGTCTCCCAGTCCAGTTCCTTAACTCTACTTCCACAACTGGACAGCTGGGTATCTGCACAGACTTCCCGTCCCACCTGGGAAACTGGACACTGATAGGGTTGGACCAAGGTTACCAACCCTGGGAGTCAGGGGGAGGAGCGCAAAGACTGTTGAGTTCCTGTGTGTTCTCAGTAAGAATACTGTCCCTCTCTGGGCTCCAATGTTCCAGTCGTTGTTGGACTTTGGTCCCTGGGCTTTCCAGAATTCCGCCACCCGGCGCGGGGAGCCGAGGAGGAGGAGCGGCGCACAGCCACCCCACGCCGGTATCCCTTGGGGGTTGGTTTGGCGGGGGGGGGGGTGTCTGAATCAGCTTCCGGCCCCGCCCCTAGGGCGGCACGTGACCGCAGGTGGCGGCGGCGGGGTGGGCGGGGCTGCATTAGTCACCAGCCCGCCGCCGCCGGTGCGCTCCGCTCCGCCTGCGCGCCTCTCCTTGCCGGCTCTGGGCCGCGCCCGCCCGGTAAGCGAGTCCTTGCCCGCCGCCCCGGATCCTGGGCCCGGCCGCGGCGCTTCCTCGAGCCTCCTCCGGGCAGGCCTCTCGCGTTGCGGGTCCGCAGATTTTAAGACCCCGTGCCCTTCCCGGAAGCCGTCGGAATGCAGGGCGCCGCCGAGCTGGGCCAGAGGCCACCCGGGTTGTGCCCTGCCTCCCACTCTTGGAAACTTCTGCCCTGCCTGCCCTGGTTCCTCCCAGAAGTTGCCTAGGACTTTAGGCAGCTCCATAGTTCCTCCGGGATGTGGGTCCCCCGGCCCCTACTGATAGAGGCACACCGCACCCAGGCGTGGGTCCCGCCCCGCCGTCTCACCCACTGCCGCCCCACCCCCGCCCTGTCGCCCAGTCGCCCCTCCCCGGTCCCGCCTGCACACTGACCTGACCTCTGCGTTCACTTGGGCTCTCCCGCAGGCTCCCTATGGGCAGAGTCGCTGAGGCACTGGTGGAGCTCCAGAGCGCGCCGGAATTCACGAGCCTGATCTTGCGGAGTTCTCTGTCGCCCGCCCACCCGGCACAAGCGTCGTCGGGGCAGTGGCAACATGGCCTTCTCCCAGGTGCAGTGTCTGGACGACAGCCATGTCAACTGGCGCTCCAGTGAGTCCAAGCCCGAGTTCTTCTATAGCGAGGAGCAGCGGCTGGCCCTGGAGGCCCTGGTGGCCCGTGGCAGGGAGGCTTTCTACGAGGTGCTAAAGCGGGAGAACATTCGGGACTTCCTGTCGGAGCTGGAGCTCAAGCGCATCCTGGAGACCATTGAGGTGTATGACCCAGGCTCTGAGGACCCGAGGGTTGCCGTCAGGCCCCGGGGACCTGAGGACGATGGCGTTGGTGACAGCGAGGAGGCCAGCAGGGCAGGTGGGGACCCCACCGAGGCCGAGCCACTGCCCTCCCTGGAGTACTGGCCCCAGAAGTCTGACCGATCCATCCCGCAGCTGGACCTGGGCTGGCCCGACACCATTGCCTACCGTGGTGTGACCCGGGCCAGCGTCTACATGCAGCCCCCCATCGATGGGCAGGCCCACATCAAAGAGGTAGTGCGGAAGATGATCAGTCAGGCCCAGAAGGTGAGCCAGCTACTGGGTGGGGGTCCCCTGAGGGGAAGCTGGCCTTGTGCGCCTGAGCCAGCCCCCAGCATCTCTGCCATTTCGGTGTGCGTGAACTCACAGCACCAATATGGAGACCATGACACCATCCCCTGTGGTCTCTTTGCTGCTCCCAGGCTGCCTCTTCCCCTGGCCTCCTGGGGCTCCTCAGTGTCTTTGCGCAGGATTAGGGTACCTGGGTCCTGTGGCAGGTGACCATGGGTGCCCCATCTCAAGGGGCCTTTGTGCATTGCTGGGGGGGGAGGGGGCGTGTTCTGATTTCCCCCAAAGCCGGCAAGCAGCTTCCCCAGAAGAAAGTGTTGTGATGGGGTGGGGTGGGGAGGAATCTCGGGGTTTTCTCTTACTTACTGTCCCTCGAGATGGCTCTGATTCACACCTGGGAAGCAGGACGCTCCCACGCACACCATGAGACACTGGTGTGGCTTTTCTTGGGTGATGGACATAGTCTGGAGTGGTGCAGGAGGCACGGAGACCAAACACGAGCCCGGGTCCCTTTGAGGCTGGCGTGGAGGTCCCAGTTCAAATGAGTCTATTTCCCGGCCGTGCTGGGCAACGGAGAGTGACTTGCTCGCCCTCTCTGAGCCTCTTTGTGAGCTTTGTGAGGGCAGAATCTTCCTAGGCTGAGATGGTGAAGGGACCTCCAGCGTTGCTTCTTCTTGATCCCAGCCGCGAGGGGCGGTATCCCTGGTTTGGATAGTCATTCTCAGCCGACCTGAGGCCAGGCCTGAGCTCAGTAGAGGGTGGTGAGTGGTTAGCAGTATCTGTGCTGGTGCAGGTGTTTCTAGCAGACTCTAACCCTTCGCCAGGCCCCGAGTGGGGCAGCGGATCGCACGAGCCCAGAACGCTGGCCTCGGCGAGCATCCTGGCTGACGGAGCCTGGGGAGACTCATAGGCAGAGAAACCAGAAGTGGGTCAGGAGCTGACAAGGTGGCCATGGGTTAGGTTTCTAGAAAGGTGGAGTGCCTGTCCCCCGCGGATAGGCACTCTGACCCTGGCAGAGTCGGAGAGCCTGTGTCTCGGAGCTTGGCCCGCATCCTGTTCCCAGGCAGCTTTGGGGTTCAGGTTTCTGATGTATAAAGTGGAGGGGAGCCTGGGGCTGCGTCTTTGGCTGTTGAGGAGATGGAATCGGGTGACCGGAGTGAGGAAGAGTTTCAGGAAGAGGAGGGAAAGTGGGAGGAGGAAGGGCCTTCGTGGCTCTTGGGCAGGTATCCTACCCCACACCTGCCAGGGGGTAGGCAGGTGCGGCTGACGTCGTGTCTGATGAGGTTGTGCAGCCTAGTCCTCTGGGAGGGTCTGTTGGGGTCCCTTGACCCCTTTTTTAAAAATGGGGAAACTGAGGCCCAGGGCGGGGCTTGACCTGCTGTGCCAGGGTTCCCTCTCCTCCCCACCAGGAGTAGGAAGGAGACCGACACCAGATCCCTGCTTGGCATGGGAAGGTCCAGCACGTCTAATCTGCCCCAGACAGGAAGACTGATGGCCTGGCCCAGCGATGGGACTAGATAGGGGCACCCGGGGCCAGGCTAGGCACGAGGCATCCTCCCCACATGTTTGCAGCCCGGTCTGAGACCCAGCCATTCCATGCAGTCCCCTGGGCCTCTTGTAACTTCATTTGCTCCCGACAAAAGCCCCACCAGTTGTTGGCGTTGCCTGTCCAAGGTTACATGGCTGGGGAGAGGTCCATCTCGGGTTGGAACCCTGGTCTGTGTGGTACCCCAGTCAGCGCGGCTCCCTGACCCCTCTGAGAAAGGCAGCTTACTTCTGAGCCTGCCCCCTTGGATGGCAGGGGGCCTCCCAGACCCAGCAGGAGGGTCTAGGGTCTTCCATTAGAGAGCACAGAGAGAACAGGGACTTGTTTGAACCCCACGGCACCATGGTGAGCCATGCCCCTGCTTCCCATCCTTTGTACTTGCTTGTCACATCCATCCAGGGACCCGAGGCCAGCATAGTGTGTGTGCGTGGGTGGGCAGTAATGACAACAGCTACTGGTTTTTGAGCGCGAGGCACTTGGTAATTTCAGATAGTGGGATCTGCCCATTTTCCAGATGTAGAAACTGAGACCCGACTGGTTCATCTCTGCTGATGTCACCTAGCAAGTTGTTGGGTGGAGGGGTGGGGACCAGACCTGCTGTCATCCTAGACTCCAAGATGGGTCCCCTGCCCATCCTGGCCTGGACAGAACACAGTGACAGGCAGGGCAGGGAGGGGCAGCCCAGCCACGCTGCCATCAAGCCTCCCATCTGCCCTGCGCCTGCTGCTTCCCAGGCTCCAGCACCGGGCCGTGCTGCTGACGGATGCTGACGGCCCATGCTGACAAGGTGCTTTCCTGGCCTGCCCGCCCGCTGGCACCGGGAGCTCTTCCTGCTTTATCTCTCCCTGTGAATCACATTTTTCCCTTCGCCCTGCATCCTCTTCTGTGCCCCACCAGCAGTAGTGCGGGGAGAACACTCCCCCCTCCCCAGGCCTGGGACAGGGAGCCCGCTGTTCGGTTGCCTGACGCGAACACTGACCCCCTGCCAACTGGGCACCTGGGCTGGGGCTGCTGGTGCTGACTCAGGGCAGCCCAGCCCGCCACCTCCTCCTCCCCCTGGCCTGTCAGCATGGCAGGCAGACCCTGGGGCTGGGAAGTGACGCAGCACACACTCAGCCCGCCCCAGCGTGGCTGCCAGGGAGCGGCTGTGTTCCCATCAAGGCTGCTGAATTCCCCCCCTTTGCCAAAACATGAGAACGAAACTAGTGGGCCCCAGCACTGGGAGCCCAGGGTCCCAGCTCTGCCTCCACCACTGGGGGACCTAGGACAAGCCCCAGCTGTTTTAAGAGCCCCAGTCATCTCATCTGTAAAATGGGTACAGGCATTGACGATTGGTAAGGGTCCCTTCAGCTCTGACACCCTGTTGCCCTGCGATTCTGGACTCTTCTGGGGGAGGAGACCAGTGGGTTCTGGGTCTAACCGTACTGGCTGTATGGTGCTGGGTAGGGAGCTTGTGCTCTGGGACCCGTCTTCCAGCCCCACAGGGCTCTGAGATGGAACCCCCCACGCTCCCCAAGACCCATGATCTACCTGGGGAAAAACCTCCTTCAGGATTGCAGCTGCATACCAGAGGCCGGGCCTGTAATGTCATGCCTAGGAGGGATAAGCCCCAGCCTCGCTCCCCTGCCGCCTCCAGGAGAGAGAGGGGTGAGGCTGGGCTGGGTCCTGGAGGGGGCTGGGGAGGGAGTGCCCCCCACCCCCCATCCACGACCTTGGGGAAAGGCCCCTAGCGGGACCCCTGCGCCAACCCCAGACAGTCCGGGGAAGGTCCCAGAGCTGGGGGTGAATCGTGGACAGGCGAGGACACCGAGGGAGCACGAGGGCGAGTGAGTGAGCACGACTGGACTAGAACCCACTTCTCGGGCCTGCCAGGCCCGGGCTTGGGAACAGAGAGAGCCAGAGAGGTCCAGTGTCTTGCCTCAGGCAGGAGGAGACTGGAAGCAGGTAACCCCACAGTGTTTTCGGTCAGCCCCTGCCTTCACACGCTGACGTCCTGGCTCACGGCTCAGCTCCCAGAGAATAAAAGCAGCTTAATGAGGCGCTCGTTAAATGCCAGCTGTATGCCAGGTGCTGAGCGGGCACTTTACCTGCACCGAGGAGGTGTTGCCTCCTTGGGGCGGATAAGGGACCCGAGGCTTGGTGGAGCCCAGAGAGCAGGCGCCTTGGAGGAGCCGGGCCCAGAACCTTGGTCTGAGGGCTCCGAGCCCCTTGTCCCCCGACGGGAGTGGCATCTTGGTGTCCTCTCTGGGCCCTGCCCCCAGTGGGAGCATTGGCGCCTTGCTGCTGCCCCCAGCTTGACTCAGGACAGTAAAAGCCCTTTCATGAGGCTCCTTGTCCCCATCAGGCTCCTTGTCCCCATCAGGCTCCCAGCCACCTGGCTCCCCCGAGGGGGCCGGTAGAAGTATGAGCACATCGGGACTGGGGAGAACAGGCCACCTGAAGCTGAGACCCCTGCGGGTCCCCCAGGAGCAGGAGGGAGGGCTCTCGTTTCCCCTGAGCTCGCTGGCACCGAGGCTGTCCCCTAGAGGCCACGGGAAGGCCCGTTGAGCTTTTTCCAGGGCGTATGCGGCGCTTGCTGGAACCCAGGGGAGCAGCAGCCGGGCCAGGCTCACGCCACAGAGCCAGGGAGGGGCTCGTGCCTGCTCCCGCAGTTCCCAGCCCAGGCCCACCTCGCCTGCCAGGTGGGGAACCATCTGATAACATAATCCCAGGTGTCAGCTCCATTCTCTCCAAGGCTTCCTACCCAACGGCGTTTGCATCCTAATTGAGACTTTGAGAAGAGCCAGGAGCAGCTCTGCCAGGAAGGAGGGCCCCGCAGCTCGGGGCCGGGCGCATGCTGCCCGCCTCTTGAAGCTGGTGCTGGGACAGGCAGCCTCCCCGCTGCTGTCACGGCCCTCCCTCCCGCGACCCTGTTGTCGTATTCATGTCCCAGATGAGGATACTGAGGTTAGGGCACTGAGAGTGGGGGCAGAGCCTGCTGGCCTTCACCTGAGTGTCTCTCTGGTCTGGCGGGCCTGCATGGCACTCCTGGTCTCCCGGGTTCGCCAAACTCATCCTGAGGCCAAGGGACCTTCCCCCAGGCCAGCAGAAAGGGGCCAGTCCTCTCACAGTCCCCTGGTTCTCCTGTGCGGTGCTGCCACCCCCTTTGCTGCGTGGCCTTGGGCCTCAGTTTCTTTATCTACAAAACGGGGATTGGACACTTGTCTTGCAACAGTAACAGTGGTGAGCACCCACGAGCTCCTGAGCGATCTGAGGACGCGGAGTGCAGGGCAGGGTCTCACCTCCGCTCCAGGACTCTGCCCTTTGTCCTGCCAGGCTCCAGCCTGCCTCCTTCGTGGCTTCCGAGGGCTCTCCAGGTGTCCTCCCAGGCTAAATGCAGTGCAGGGCGGTGGGAGGAGGGACTTGCAGACTACACAGACCCATGGCCAAGCCTCTATTCCACTTAGCTGTGCTGCCCCAGGATGGTCACTTTGCCCCTCTGGCCCTCTCTTCCTGCCTCCTCGTTGCCACGGTGACGCCAACAGCCGCGTCAGAGTGGTAGAGAGAGTGTGGTGTTTCATCAGTGCGAGTTCTCTCCTCTCTTCCTTCATCTTCCCCTCTCTCCTGACAGCCTCACTCTGGGAATAGTCTGGGTTGCAAAGTAGTGAGCTCCCCGTCCTGGAGGAGTTCAAGCAGGGGCTTGCCGGCACATGGTAGAGACCAGTGGGCAACAGGTGGCCCAGGGCCTCGGGTTTTCTCTGGCTTGCAGTGGGACCTTGGGCAAGTCCTTTCTAGGCCAGTCCTGGGGGGTTGGCAAGCTCAGTGACACCGCGGCATCTGTCACTCCCGGACCCTGGGAAACCCGAAGTTTTACAGGCTTTCCAATTAATGAGTCTGAGATTTTCCCATTTGAAAATCCTCAGCTGGTGCCGTTCACGGATGCCCACGCGGGGGTCTGGTTGGCCAGACGTTATGCCTGCAGGCCTGGAAGTTCGCAGGACTCGGAGGCCCCTTGGGGGCCGGCGGGAAGGGGACGGGGCCTGTGCTTTCCCGTTCATCCACAGGCACAGCCCGGGTCACCACCCAGCCCTCCCCCACCCTCTGCGGGGCCCCTTTCCCCTGCAGCATTCCTGAGCCTTGGTCAGGAGGCCGATGTGCATCTGGGGAAGGCTGGAGACGCAGGGCAGGGCCCACGCTGCTGGACTGGGCTGGGCCCCCGGACAGAGGGCTCTGGGCGTGACTAGTATGTGCCTCTTGACCCCATCCTGCTGTAGCCGTTTGGCGCTCAGGAGGCCCGAGCCTCCTTTAATTGGCCTTAATGAGGCTTCTGTTTTGATAGTGCAGAGGGTGGGGAAGGCGCCAGGTTGATGCCTGTCAGAGGGGCGAGACTCGGGTTATCCATCGCACCCCACCATGCGACTGAGAAAAGAAGCTGAGGCCGTGCCCTGGGCCACCCTGGGAAGGAGTGGCAGAGCCAGAAGGTCCTGGGGCATTTACCTTCGGGCAGAGCTGATGGTCAGGAGTTTGTTTCAGGAGCCAGGGTGGGCTCTGTGGGGCGGCGGGTGGAGTTAGCTAGAACGTACACAGGATCCCCCGCCAGGGGAAGAGCTCCAAGCAGGAGGCCTCTGCCACCAGCTGACCATGACCGTGTGGCTCTGGGACAGGGACTCCCTCTCTGGACAGTGGGAGTGGTCACTGCTGCCTCTGCTTAGTCCTTGGAAAAGGGACACCTTAGAGAGTGCCAGAAAGCTGGCCTGGTTATCCTGCCCTTGGCTTGGGTCAGCAGGTGTTAATGACCTACACAGACTCTGTCCCTGGGAGGCAGGACCACCAGCCTGCTCCCTTGGGGACAGGTCTTTGGGACCCAGAGGATGGGCAAACTGGTTTGGAGAGTGCCAGAAGTGAGGAAGAATGCCTCCCCCCGCCCACCGCCCCTCGCCACCATGGTGGGGCCAGGGGCTCCCAGGAGTCCTTCCCAGTGCCTGGAGAACCTTCTAGGCCTTTCAGTCTCCTTAATCCTCCTTAAACCATTAGGTCTGTAAAAGTCCTTATTTCGTTTTCGGTTTGGGAAGCTATTTTCCCTGGTTAGAGAATTCTAGAGTAATTGTTTTTGCCTTTAGTGCCTTAAAGATGTTTGTTGCTCCCCTATTCCCCGGTTTGTGATTATTCTGCGAAGAAGTCTGCTTATCTCCGCCCTCATTATGTAATGATCTTTTTCCCTCTGGCTGCTTTTCAGATTTTCTCACTTGGGCGGTAAATGATGGGATTTTGATGTGCCTCAATGAGGTTTTCTTCCTGTCTCTTCTGCTTGCAACTCACTGAGCTTCCCCGACTGTGGATGGATAATTTTCTTCAAATGTGGAAAAATTATGGGCATTATTTTTTTTTTCAAACATTCTTTTGTCTTCTCCACACCTTCGTACCTTTTAAGACACCTTTGTACTCCCAATTTTGTGTATCCTAGACCCTCTCAGTGGGCCCCGGCCCCATGCACTGATGCTCTGAGCCGATCCTGGTTTTTCATTCCCTTTCTATGGGTCATTTGGGATCATTTCTACTGATGTGTCTTCAGGTTCACTCATCTTTTCTTCTATGGTGTCTAATTTGGTATTCATCCCATCCAGTGTATTTTTCACCTAAATTGTTACTAGTTTCACATCTTGAGGTTCACTTTGGTGTTTTTAGGCTTTATTAGTGGGACCAGAGCTGATTTAGCCCAGGGTAAGAGCTGGACCGTGGACCACATGCTGGCTTGCAAAGCCTGAAGTATTTCCCATGTGGCCTTTACAGACAAGTTTGTTGGGCTCTGGTCTAGGGCTTATTTGCCCACTACTCAGTTAAAACCCTCCTGAGGACTCTTCGCACAGGCCCTGAGTTCTAGAGAACTCCGCACTCTAGCCGTGGGGAATGTAAATGACTCCTGCGTCCTGCGTGAACACGGGTGACCATTCCAGCTGCCTCTTTCTGGCAGTCTGGTCCCAGCTTGGGTGGTCTCCTTTGTGCATGTGATGCTCAGTCACCAGCTGAAGGGTAAGGGGACACCCTGTATAGGGGCCTGGTGTTTGCTCTCTACAGCTCTCTCTCTCCTCCAGTATTCCATCCGGAACATTCTGGCGACCATGCTCTGAGCACACTCTGCTTCCTTGATTCAGGGAGACTGCTAGACTCCATCAGGGCCCCTCCCCCATGCTGCAGCTCGGACGGTAGCTGAGGCAATCTCGGGGCTGATCTCATTGTTCCCCTTCTCTCCAGGAGCACTGTGCTTGCTGCAGTCCCGTTGCCTAGGGTTTCATAGATTTGGCCTGGTTTTTGTGGGTTTTTTGTTTTGTTTTGTTTGCTGGTTAAGGCCGGAAGGTTAGTGTAGGCTCTGTTATTCTGTGGTGGCCGGAAGTGGAAGTCGAATCCAGGATGCTGATGGCCATTGTTTGAAACCTTAGAACAGCCCACAGCGTTCTCTGTGTTGTCTCTGTGAGTGACCAGGCGGTGCCAGCCTTCTAGCCGGCACAGAAGAGTGGAGATGGTGAGCGATGATTCCTGGCTGGTGCACCCCAGAGGGTGTCATAGGTCAGGTGGGCTAGGACTCCAGTCCGTGCGATGAGGAGGTGCTGAACACGGGCTCTGGGGCCCCTAGCGGCCTCTGTGCCTGCCTTAATGCACTCTGCCCGCCAACAGCTATGCAGGTGGGCCTCGTCACTGCCCCCTGGGGAGACGGAGGCTCTTGCCTGAGGTCCCCTGTCTTCCCAGGACTGTCTGCTGCCTGTGTCGCCACCATCTAGGAGTCCATCGGGGCCTTAGCATGACAGCTCCAGAGCTCTGACACTTTGCAGATGGTGACATGAGAGCCACGGAGGGCCAGGGCCTTGTGTGCTCATGCTCTGTTTGTGTGGCCGCTTCTGGGCTCCAGGGTGGGTGGGGCATGTCTGTGTCCCCTTTTCTGTTCTGGAGCACTTGGAAGGGAGAGACCAGGACTGCCCCTCTCTGAGCCTCTTCCACACAACTGCATGGCGGGGGAGGGCGGGGCAGGTGTTGGAGAGGGAGCTCCAGGCGGGAACCTGCTGGACCCTGACCCGGCTCTCAGAGTCCAGGCCCTTAGGAGACAGTGTGCCACTCAGTCGGTTGCTGTGGCCTTGCCAGAAACACAGACATGGTGTGTGCCCCAATGGCAGGAGCTGCTGGGAGTGTGGCTCTAGGCCCGGTGTTTCAAGGGCCAGCCAGTGGGGTCAGGGCCCCCTGGGGGAGAGATGTTGGTGCCGAGGCTGGGCCCCTGGCCAGCGGTCTTCCAGCTGCGTGTGGAACCCCTGGGGCATCTCACCCCTGCCCTTCCTCCCCCAGCGCTTCCACACACCTGCTCGACCCCCAGGCCTGTGAGCACAGTTCTGCCCCAAGAGTGGATTCTGTGGTCACAGGAAGTCCATGGAACAGCGCCGGGGCGGGGGTGCCAGGAGCTGCGGGCCGGGTGTCTGCCAGGTGGAGGTCCCATGCCAGTGGGGCAGAGGGAGGCGGAGTGGCGGTCAGCCAAGCAAGATGCTCCGGCTGGCTCAGACAAGCCATCAGGGCACCTGGGCAGGGCCCAGGGAGTCAGGGATCCCTCAGCAGGTCCAACCTCAGGCCTCACATCCCCCTTCCCCATTTTACAGATGACGACACTGACTCAGAGAGAGACGCAACTCACGTAGAGCTGGACCCTGGCTTGGAGCCCTGAGCTCCAACTCTGGGCCCACGCTGTCCTTGCCCAGGGGCTCAGACTCCTGTGGCGGCCCCAGGGGGGACTGGGGGACACCAGCACCCCCACCCATACCACTGGCCCCAGCAGGAGGTATCACTAGGCTTCTGGCTGTGTGTGTTGGGGACCACAGCACGGGTGGGGGGCTGCTGCTCCTTTGTGGCTCAGACACTGCCCCCCCTTGTTCACATCCCCCCAGTAACCACCTGGACGATGGAAGTGCCCGTGGTGGGGGCATGGGAGGCGTGCCGGAGATCTGATTGGGGAGAGCGTGGTAAAAGGGGCTGTGGGGAACCCCTGGAGGAACGCATCTTGGGAGCTTGCATATAGGGGTTATTTGGGTCTAAAGCGTACTCAAGCCCCATGCCTATACTGATCCCTGCCACGTTCCCCTCTGCTCCAGCCTCACCCACTGCGTGGCTGGCCCTCCTCTGGGGCATGGCCATCCTCCTGCTCCCCCTGGGTATCATCCAGACCCCAGTGTGCTGCCCTTTGGGGCTGAGAACGGGGATGGTGGTCACGGGTATCTGGTTCCTCCTGGTTCTGTGCCTTTCTTCAAAAAAGGACTTTCTGATCCGTGAGATACAGGGACCCCTGGAGACCTTCCTTGCCTTGGGAGCTGGTCTGTGTCTTCTGGGTAGGTTCTGTGTTGTGGGGCTGTCACTGCCCTGTCGGCTCCCCAGCGACGCCAGGACTGGGATGCGGGATGCGCGCATGCCTGCCGGGGGACCCCCTGGTATCTGGGCACTTGGTCCCGCTGCTTACGTGGACACACCAGTTCCTGTGGTCCTGAGGCACAGGGTTCAAAGCGGGGACCCAGCCCACCTGCCTTTTCCCAGTGCAGTCACTTAACATACAGCAGCACAAGGGTGGTCTCCAGGTTCCAGCCTCCCCTCCAGTGTCTTTGTGGCTTTGGCCCTGGCCTTGCCTGGGTCCCTTCTGGCATCTGTGTGAGCTGGGCTGCAGCAGGGGGCAGCTGCTGTGCCCTCCACGCCGGGCCAGCAGCTTTGGGCTCCAGCCACGATGCGTGGATTGGAGGACCATAGCAGTGAGCGAAGCTGACACCGCATTTTGCAGATACTGAAACCGAGGGCCCGAGAGGGGCCATGGCTTGTCCTGGGCTTCCCTCGTTCCTGTGACCCAGACCACTGGGTCACATTCTTAGTGGACAGCAGCTCCCCGAGGCTTGCCTTAGACCAGGCCGCATGCTGTCTCCGAATGGGGGCTCTCCCCTGGATGAAGTCACAGCTTCGTGGGCCAGCTAGGCCACCAAAACAGATAATTAGGCAAGGGAGTGAACCACTCTGTGCCTCAGTTTCCTCATCTTTAAAATGGGAACAGTGACCACTGCCTCACCGCCTGTTTGAGAACTGAACGTTACACCATCCCGCAGCGCGAGACCCGGGTTCTAGCCTCAAGTGTCTGGCTCCAGCTCTCCCAGGTCCAGAATGGGGAACAGTATGCGGGACTGGGGGGCCTCCTTGGGGAGCAACAGGCCCCCTCCCCCAGCATCATCCCAGTGCTTCAGGAATGCCAAGCACCCCTCCCCACTCCTGGCATCAGCTGGCACCTGTTACAGGCCCTCCTTTGACTGTGTCTTGGCACGGAAACCAGTGTCTCAGAAGAGCCGGCACTCAGCCCCGGGACCCCATGGGAGGGACCCACCATGGGGGGGCAGGCCCCAACAGATTCAGGCCCACTGCATCCAGTACCCTACCTGCCGGAGGGTGACATGGGGAAGGATACACGAGGAGTGGGTCCTGCTGGGGCATGTCCCCCAGCCCAGGCCCAGGGCAAGTCCCCATCTGCCATAGCAGGTGGGACCTGGAAGCAGGCCTGACCAATCTGGTCGGGGATGGCAGGGACAAGGGAGCAAGGGTTGATGTGTTGTCTGCCTCCAAGGAGACACGTGTCAGCTGCGCCCTTCCCAGGGTGGCACAAGATGCTCTTTGCCTCCAGGAGCGCCTTATCCAGCGGATTCCCAGGGCTGACTCTGGGGCTGTGGAGTCCCAGGCGAGGAAGTCCCTGCTACCATCCCATCCACCTCAAGGTATCTCAAGCTCAACTGGTGAAGTCCAAAGCTGTCCTGAGCCCACCCAGCTGCCCTTGTGTCTCATCTGCCCCTCAACCATCTCCTTGCCAAGCAATCTCTGGCCTTTCCTTAAATACGTCCTGGGATGGGGAGCTCACTCCCTGTCAAGACCCTTGCCTCACTTTGGGTCAGAAGGCGCCTCCTGTACTGACCCCAACATCTGTCTCTGTTGGCTTCCCCCTGCTTGTCCTAGCCCCTGCCTGGACTGTACCCGCGCCCTCTGCCCCACCGGAAACAGCCCTTCAGAGACCCAAAGCCGGCGAGCAGATGTTCCCCAGAGAACGGAGTGAATCCTGGGCCTCAGCCATGACGGAGCCCAGCTTCTCCTGCAGCTCCCTGCCCCTGTTGGATCACAGAGAAAGCTGGGCCTGGAGAAGCTAGGTGTCTGCTCTGGGTCACACAAATAGTGTCCGGGACAGGGCAGGGCAGGGAGGAGCCCACACGGGCCTGCAAGGGCTAGCTGGGTGAGCTCACCCGAGCGTGTGGACTCATCCCTGGCAGGCCCCGGGCTGCCTGTCCCTCACCCTGCACCTACAGATCAGTGTAGGGGAGCCTGTCAGGCCACCCTCACGGTGGGGGTGAACTTGGCTCCCTAGTGGGCCTAGGTAGGTTCTAGACTGACCACTCCCAGCTCATTATGAGGCCGAGTCCCTGGCCTCTTAAGTCTTTTCTAGAAGGTTCTCGGGCCCTGGACAGGGCAGTGGTGCTGGTCTCGAAGGGCTGGAGGGGTCGGATATCTGTGCTGGTTGTCGGCCTCAGGCTCCAGTCCCCTGTACCCCCCTTGGCTGCCCAGTAGCACGGGGAGGGAGGGATGAGAAGGAGGGCCAGAGATGGTCACCAAGCCCCAGCTGTCCCAAGCATCTGCTGACTACCCCTCAAGCCAGATGAGCTCATCCCAACCACCCTGTTCTTCCCCTTTGCCTGTCACTGCCCACGTGGGGCTAGGGCCTGGGCCAGATGCACTCTGACCTCTGGGGCCCCACCCTGAGCCAGGGCCTGGAGGCTGGAGGTCCGCTGTTGCGGGGACAGATGTTGTCACATAATAGAGCGCACGTGCTGGTTTTGGGCTCTGTTCAGACAGACAGGAGAGGCGGTAGTGGAAAGCCTGCCCAAGCCCACGCCAGCCCGGGGACGCGCAGGTGACCTCAAGAACGCCTGTGCCAGCTGCTGCCTTCCTGGCTGTTGACACATCTGGTCTACCTCAGCATCCCAGGGTGGGAGGTGGCAGGTGATGGTGTGGGCTGCTCTGGATCAGGAATGCAGGCCAGGAAGGGACCAGAATGGGGTGCCCCCGCGCTGAGCCCTGATCTCTGATCCCGATGAGGAGGGCCGGCTGCCTTGGGGGCTGGCCCCAGCACGTCCCCAACCTCAGGATGCAGACTCTGCCTGGCTCCCAGGCATTCTCTCCTCCCTTCACGGGCCTCACTGACTAGGATACAGGGCTTTGTTTTCTGTCGTTTTGTATTCCGGACATAGAAGACATGCTTCTCCAGTCCCGCGGCTCCAGAAAGTCCAGTCTGGGCTACAGATTGAGAATCTCGTACCCTAAGCATTGAACCCTATAACTTTGGGACCAGAGAGACCCCCAGCCCATCGCTGCCAGTCCCAGTGCTGAGGCGGGGGGGGGGGGGGGGGGGGGGGGGGGGGGCGGGGCTAGCGGGGGGGCCCAGAGGGGGGGGTAGGGGTGGGAGGGCTGTGCGTCCTGCCGGGGCACCTGTCCCCGCTCCCGCGCTGCCCAACAGCCCTGGTCTCTTCCCACTCGCAGGTGATAGCTGTGGTCATGGACATGTTCACCGACGTGGACATTTTCAAGGACCTGCTGGACGCCGGCTTCAAGAGGAAGGTGGCCGTGTACATCATTGTGGACGAGAGTAACGTCAAGTACTTCCTGCACATGTGTGAGCGGGCCCGCATGCACCCGGGGCACCTCAAGGTGAGCTGGCCGGTCCAGAATGACCGAGCGGTCACTTAGTGGGTCAGCAAACACTTGCAGCACCTGCCTCCTAGGGATGGAGCCCCATGCGGGGCACAGAGAGTGCGGGCATCCTGGAGCCTCCTGCCATGTGGTCACCTGACCTCTGTCTGGCTGCCCAGGGGGACAGGACGCTCTCTACCTCCTCCGACAGAGATAAGATAAACAGTAGTTAAGGGCCGGCGCTGATGCAAGGTGCTGTATCACATGTGATCTCTGAGCAGCCCAGGCCACATTGATTACCTGTCTTTGCTTGCATGCCTCCAGTGACAGGGTGCTCACCACCCAGGCTTCCACAGCTCACATCTGATCTGGAGAGCTCTGACTCTGATTCTTGGGCTTAAGCCAGAATCTGTGTCTGTATGATGTCCACCCCCCGGTTTTAGGAGCTGGCTCCAGCAGAAGTTTCCTTGGGCTGAGGTCAGGGAAGGCTTCCTTGATGGCTGCAGAGTTCAAATAAATTGGAGGAGGAAGAGCAGCATAGAAAGGGCTTCCTAGGGAAGGACAGCGTGGAGCAGAGGTGGAGGGATCAGCATGAACCCAGGTTCTTAGCACTGCTTTGCTGTGTGTCCTTGGGTTCATCACCTCCTGTCTCTGGGCTCCGGGATCGCAATGGTCCTGAAGAGGGCCAGATGGGCCACTGTGGCTGGGCTCTTCCACTCCGACACCCTGCATTTGATCCCATGTTTGGGGGCAGGAGGAGCCCTTCCTCCACCGAGCTATCGCTTGGCACCTACTGTATGCAGCATGGTCCCGAGAAGAGTACGGATGAGTGTGCATGACAACAGCGAATGCTTTCACAGAATTTCACATGGGTCGGTCCCATCCTAGGCACCTGACACAGTTGATTTATTGACTCCGCATGACGACCCAGTGGGATAGGGCAGTTGTTCCCATTTTACAGATGAGGAAATTGAGGCACTTGTGCTAGTGTCACTCGCGGCCAGTAAGTTAAGCATAAGGGAATTGGGGGCCAGCACTAGAGCTCCCTGGCCGAGTCCCAGTTTTTGACGGGTCACGTTTCCTCGGGCTTCCGGCCTGTGATCTAAACACAATCCCCAGAGAAGGGGGGACGCCAGACTAGTTAACAAGAGGCTGGGTTCCTGTGCCTGTAATTTGTCGGTGTTCATCAGGTATGCCCACCCATCCCAGCCGAGCCCTTTCAAGTGGGTATGAGCTCTCCGGGCGGTGAGTCTGTGGCTGTTGGGACATTTTTATGTGGTCTCCCTGGTGGGTTGACCCCAAGCGCCACACTCACCCAGCGTGCTGCTCGCCGTGTAATTAGCACCGAGAATCAACTCCCGGGGCAGACAGCTCACGCTGGAGAGGTCCAGGGTGTAGAAAAGGCGTCTTTTGAAAGGCGACTTGCAGAAGCCTCTGCCCTGTGGGCAGCAGATCAGAGAACCTCTGGGCCCATCCCCTGCACCCTTGCCACGAGCCCAGTGGACGGTTTACACACTCGCGTGGCTCCACCCCCGCACGTGGGCCTGGGGTGGGATGAAGACGCAGGGAGTGGGCTTGTCCATGCCGAGCAGGATCTGAACCCAGGACTGGCCTCGCCCCTGTCCTGTGTGTCTTCTCCGTAGGGAAGTCTCAAGTGTAAGTCTGCTCAGAGCGCTCAGAGCTCCCGGGAAGTGAGAGGCGACAGGACTGGGCTGAGAACGCGGCCCCGGGGCTGCTCAGCTCGCTCCTGGGAGGTTGGCTCCTGCCCTCACTGCCCGCCCACCACCCTGCCTCTGCTCCCCAGTGTGATCGGGGGTGGGGGGAGCTCAGAATCTGTTGCAGCCCCACAGCTTCATAGGGGCCTGAAATGCCCAAGCTGGTCCTCGAGGGCCACCCAGACTAGGCTCCCTGTGGGGCAGATGGGGAAACTGAGGCTGCAGGGAAGTTGTGACTTGCCCAGAAGCATTCTGCCAAGTCAGCGGCTGAATCTGACCTCCAGTAATGAGAAGTTGGCACAGACCAGGAGGGAGAGAGCCTCGGCGCCTGACCTCCCCGGCTGAGGCCGCACCTGCCATTGGGGCAGTCCCAGAACTGCCCACAGGGGCTCACCGTGCAGACCCACTGTGAGACTCGGGCACGTGGCTCCCCCTGTCTGAGCCGCCAGTGCCTCGTGGCCGTGATGATGCCTCATAGGCTTGTTTGAGGATGAAATTAGAGAAGACAGTGGTTATAAAAGCGCTCCATGTGCTAAGGGGAGTTATGCAGCTGCTGGCAATAACAAGAAGTTATAAATCCCAGGCCTGGGGCAAGGGAGGGTGCGGTGTGCGGCCTCCCCTCGCACTTTAGCTTGAAATGAGGCCAGAGCCGGAAGCATGGGCAGGGCAGTTCAAACCAGGGGTCCCTGCTCTGGGGAACAGAGCACGGTCCAGACCGTCTGCAGGGACGGTCTGCAGTGACGTGCGTACCTAGGAGCCGGATGCCGCCACGGAGGGGCGGGCCCTTCATGGGAAAGAACAGATGACCCTGACCCTCTCATTCTTGCTGTTGAGCCCGCCCCCTCCACAGCCTGGGCAGTTGGCCAGGGGCTCCTTGCACCCGGCCCTGGCCAGGTGTCACCTTGTCGAGGGCCTGCCTGCTTGGCCTACCTCCCTGCCCGCGGGCCAGCTGGGTCCGGACCTGTCTCAGGAGCACTTCCTTTGCCAGTAATCCCTGGGCCCGCCTCAGCCGCCGGCCACCCCTGCCCAGCTCTGCAGTGACCTGCCCTCAGCTCCTATGGGCCCGGGATCGGTTGTGCCTGTTGGGGTCATCCTTGTGACCATGAGGGTGTTGGGCACCGGTATGGGCAGGGCCGGGAGCCAGGACTGAGCCCTGGCTCTGCCACCTGCGCCGTGACCCTGGACGAAGATATGAAATCTTTTTCAGCCTCAGTTTCCTTGTCTGAAAAATGGGACTCTCCCCCATTTATTTGGCAGGGCTTCTCTGAAGAGTAAAGGAAGCCATGTGGGGGCAGGGCGCTCAGTCATGAGCTCTCCCTGCCCTGTCCTGGAGCTCTTCTCGTGAGATCCCAGCTCTGGTCTAAGAGCCAAGGGGCTTCCCTCCCGCTTCCAGCTGTGTTCCGGCTGGGGGCCACCCCCACCCCAGCCTCGTGCCTCCTGAGCTCTGAGCTCCCACAGCATATTCTGCAAACAGCTACGGCATTGTTTGGGCTAAGCCCACTCGTGCTTTCTAGCGGAGTTGGAAGGCCAAGCACTAGCACCTTCCCAGGTGTGAGGGTCCCAGCCGTCCCCAAGCCCTCCAGCCTGCTGGCTCGGCTGGCCCCTAACTCCTTTAGGCAGGGAGTGTGGAATGAGCATCTCATATTACAAACAGAGAACAGGGCCGGAAAAGAGGACCCAGCCCTCTGGTCCCCACAGGGCACAGCGCCTCAACAGGTAACCCAGTCACATTTGGGGTGAGACTGAGGGCTGATGGATGCCCCAGAGGCAGGGGGAGCTAGGCAGGCTGGGCTGGGCCTCAAGCCTCGCAGCTGAGACAGGACCAGAGCAGCGAGATGCCTGGCTGATCGGAAAAGGTAGTCGGCTTTGTGCCGCCAGACTGGAAAAACCAGCAGCCACCCTGATGAGGACGCAGGAATTCAGTCTGTGGCTCAAGTTCCACGCCAGCCAGGCCAGCCTCGGCCCCATTCTGGCACCTGGGGTTTCCCCCCACTGCTGTCCTGCTGTCTCTGATCCTGGCCTGTCTCTGTAATGGGCTCAGGGGGTGGGGCAGTACTTCCCAACCACGCAGGGTTTGCCCTGGCTTGGCCCATTTGTCGATGTTTGGGGGCTTTTGTAGTGGTTGTGACTGGGAGGGGACTATTGGCATCGGATGGGTAGAAGCCAGGGCCGCCATTAAATGTGCCGTGTGCAGTGCACAGCCCCTGCAACTGGACATCACCTGGCCCAGAATGTCAGCAGTGCCAGGCCCGATTGACCCGGCCTGTGGGAGGGGCCAGGAGCCCATCCGAGTCAAGGTCCTGGAGCTGCGCTGGCTCAGCGCTGCCCCACCCCCTCATCCCAGCTTCGTGATGGCCCCGGGAGGCCATGGTGAGCATGGCTATCGGACCCCCATGACAGAGTGAAACAGACCCTTTAGAGGAGAGTAGAGGCTGGCTGGCTGCCCAGTACATGAGGACATGGGCTTTCTGTCCCCTGCAGTTGGCACAGCAGGCTAATCTCACTGTCACCAGCCAGGCCTGGTCAGGGTGCATCTCTGGGCTCCTCCTTGGGCAATGCCAGCAGACCCCCGCAGAGGCTACCACGGGACAACTGGGGGCTGGACCCCACCAACGGGAGACCATGGGCCGGTCACACCCCTCGCTGAGCTCCCTTCCCACCATCACAAACTGGCTGCCGGTCCTGGCCTCCCTGGGCTGACCCACGACATTCTAGGTATGTTCTGGTCCTCCATGTTGGTCCCCTCTTGCCCCCCACGAGCAGAAGGGGTCACGTCCCTGCTGCACTGCACGTGCTGTCACACTCTCACAGATGTGGAGCGTCCGTCGAGTGCCAGGCACCTCACTGGCCCTCACCCACCACCCCTGCATTTCCTCAGGCTTTCATAGTAGCCCCGAAGCAGAGGGCTGGGGAGCTCCCTTCACAGGTGAGCAAACTGGGGCCTAGGGAGGCCCAGCTGGGACTGGAGCCATGCTTGGCCAGAGCCCGAGTGACCCACCTGCTCCGGCGGGGGACTGGGCTTGTCCCCTTGGCCTGCCACTGGCCCATGTGGGGCCCCGAGCAGCTTGGTACGGGGTCAGGTTGCATCTTTGTGAGCATAGGAGGCCTAGTAGGGGGGTGCGGGCAGGGCACCTGCAGGTCTGCCCCAGCCTAGTGCCCACCCCACCGTGCCCCACACATGCTTGGGGCCACAGCTGCTCTTGGAGCGGACGGAGCGCTGCCCAGTCCTCCCCTGAGGTTGTCTCAGGGACCGATCGCTGCCCCCTTCCGTGTCCAAGGAAGCTGAGAATCCCGAGTGTCCAAGGCCTTGCCCAGGCACCCCACCGGAGCCCGTCTGGGTGTCCTCCACCCTGCCTGCGATGTGCTCTGCTGGGGGTGCCCTGGGGCTTAGAGACAATGCGGCTTTGTGGAATCCTCTACCTTGTGCACCCAAGCCCTGAGACGTTACCTCATCCGGGCCAGGCCCCATGGGGTGGGCCCCCCCTGCCCCAGGAACAAACAGGGGAGCTGCCATGATGGGAAGGGGGTGCTGCCAGGGGGCTGCCGCAATCCCCCACCCGCTGCTGTTGGCCACAGGGTCGGATGGGCCTTAGAGCCTGAGGCCATCTGTGCAGCGTGCGGACAGGGAAAGTGAGGCCCAGAGAGGGCCAGGACCCTGCTTAGAGTCACACAGCACATCCGGCGGAGCCAAGGCTGCCTCTCACTTGGAGTTGAGTCACTCTGAGATGTAGGTGGTGACCTTCTGAGCCCTTCATGGGGACAGGCTTTGGGGTGGGCGGGGGCAGATACTGCTGAGAGGGGGACTGAGGCTGGTGTCTGTTCTTCCAGGCCAAGGAGCGGCCTGTGGCCCCAGCAGGCAGAGCTCTGGGCCGGGAGCCCACAGAAGCCACAGAGCTAGGCTGTGGTCGGGCACAGGTGGCAGGGAAAGACCTCACACCGCCTCCAGGATCTTTGTTCCAGCTTCTGGTCCCCAAGCATGCTCTGTGTTGGGTACAAAGTCACGAGCTCTAATTGTCCTGGGTTATGGCCAGCTTCCTGCTGAGCTGGCTGTGTACAGACACGCAGCCTGGGGGCCAGGGGAGCCGGCCCTGGGAGGAGAGGCTTATCTGCCTATGGGGCTGGGCCCAACAACAAAGGTGGGCATCCATGCCATATGGTTGCCGTCTGGGGACTGCCCTGGGACTGTCCTGGGACTGCCCAGCAGAGGGGTCTGGTTCCCATCACAGAAGGAGCAGACGCAGGAGCACCCTTGGGCTGGGGGTCCGAGTGAAGGACAGATTCTGGCTCTCTTAGACCAGTTCCTTTCTCCCTATCACCCCCGCCTTAACAGGACGTGTACCCCCTGCCCAGCAGAAGCTCTCTCCTCCCCCCTCTCCCCTGCCCCGGGCCCCGTTCACTGCGTGCACCCTCCCACTGGATGCCGGGACTGTTTGGAGGGGCAGTTCCAACCCTGTCACTCCCTGCTCTGAATCCTTCGCAGCTCCCTACTGCCCCCAGGGCAGAGCCACCCCGGAGCCGGGGTAGGGTCTTTCATCGGCATGTGGCTGAGCCCGCTGTGCAGGCTCCATCGCCCACCCTCCTCCCGCAAAGTCCTGCTCCCGTTGCCTGGTCTTTGTGTTCCCACGTTTGGAATGCTGCACCCTCTTCCCACCTGATCCACTCATCCCCGACTTCCGGATGTCAGCCTCCCGGGAGCCCGCCCCAGCTCCAGCCCCCCACAACCCAGAGCTGGGGTTCTGACTCCTCTGCCTCCACCCCCACCTCCCGTGTGGGAGCCTCGTCACCTTCCCCTTGGTCTGCAGCTGGGGGCCTGGGCAGGGGTCGGGGAGTGAGCAAAGTCGGCACAGATCCCTCTGGAGGGAGTGACTCCCGTCTGGGGACCAGCAGACAGACGTGTCAGAATGCTGCCAAGGAGTTCTTGCCTTGGGCAGGGGTCAGATTCCGCGGGGCTTACGTTAAACCTGAAACTCCCAGCCTGACCTGTCCAGGGGCACCTCTCCAGGCCCCCCCACTCCGGGAACCTGGGTTTCCAACACCCTGCCGGGGCCACACTCACGCCAGTAAGCCCAAGGGTCTTTCCTATCCTGAGGCTTTACGTCGTCATCGTCGTCGTCGTCGTCGTCCCCCGCCTCCCCCCCCCCCCCGCTTTTCGAACCCGTCCCTGTCTCAGAGGAAGAACCTCCTGCTGGGGGAAGGGCAGCCAGCAGTCGGAGCCCCACAGTGCCCCATAGACGGCACATCAGGGAGGGAGGAAGGGCCCTTCCTTGGCCAGAGTCCAGAGAAAGGCAGGAGCGACCTGGCTCAGACACAGGCAATAGTGTCTGCTCGTGACACCAAGGAAACCCCGTGTCCTCCCTCTGGGTCTTAGCTCCCAGGGGCTTTCCAGCTTGCCCGGCGGGTTCAGCCATTTACTGATCGGCTGCTGGGTGGCAGGCCATGAGCTGGCCCATGAGGAGGTAGGAGAGTCTGCTTCGAGCCCCGTCCTCAGTGAGCGGGGCTCAGCAGGGACACTGAGACAGCCGAGTGGGGAAGACGGGGAGAGGGACCTGGCCAGTCACTCGCCTGGGAAAGGCCACAGGTTTGCCAGACAGCAATACGCCCATCCCTGAAGGCAGGCCTCCCTCCTCCCCAGCTGCACAGCTCCCATGTTACTTTTCTAAACTGCGTCTGCATGCCCCTCCTGCTCAAGACCCTGCAACAGCCTCCCACCCCTGCAGCAGCTTGTCCCATGCTGGCCTGGCCCCGCAGGTCTCATCCTGCCCTCGTCTGCACTGTGGACACCCTTCTGGCCACACCCAGACCATCCTGTGCCACGCCCCTTTTCATTAGCCCCACCCTCCTTTCTGTCTTCCCATCACTTCCTGCCTTGGACCCCCGACCCTGTGGTCCTCACATACACCACCCACCCCCCTGCACAAAGTCTACCCCCTACCACCGTCCTGAGCACTGGGCAGAGGTTGTCGCTCGCCCCCACCCCCACCAGCGTGGTCAGTGCCGTGGTCATGTAATTCTGCCTCCTGTCCCCCAACGCAGAATCTCAGGGTGCGGAGCAGCGGGGGAACAGAGTTCTTCACACGGTCAGCCACCAAGTTCAAGGGTGCCCTGGCCCAGAAGTTCATGTTCGTGGATGGAGACCGGGCCATCTGTGGCTCCTACAGGTGACTCTCCAGCTTTCTGGGGGCTGGGGACAGAGGTGGCTCCTGTTCCCAGCTGGTTTCTGCCCTTAATCCTGCCTTATGACACCCTGGTTATTCCGGTTCATGGGTCCCAAAACTGCTGAGGTGTGAATGGGGCTGGGGCACGCCCGCACGCCGCCCACCAGTCTCCAGAAGCAGGCAAGGGAGGACTCCTGTCCTCAAGACTGTTGTGCCAGCCAGAGCTGTCACCCGCCTAGAGGTGGGTGTGGGCCAAGCACACGGGGAGGTCCCTTGGAGAGCCGCCTTAGGATGGGCCAGGACGAGGATGGCCATGGCGCAGCTCTGCAAACCCTGCCGTGCAGGGGACAGCGGGAGGTGGGTCCCCAGCCACATCATCCACGCAGCCAAGCCCCCGAGGATAGCACCTGCCCCCGTGTGCTGGACCACGCCAGGGCTGTACTGTGCATCCCATGAGCAGTCTCACGGGGGCGCTCTAATACTCCAAGGAGCGCCCCACTGTGCTGTTTTACACAGGTGGGAGCAGCCTGGTGCACATGACCTGTCCCAGACTCAGGTCTGACCCTGAGACTTGTGCTCACTTCTCGGTTCCATCCAGGCCCCCGTGGCCAGTCTGAGGAGCGTCGGCCTCTGGGTGCACGAGGGCTTGCTCAGACGCCCACTGTGGGGGCTGGGGAGAACTCCCTAGACTGGGGACCAGCGGCTGGAGGGAGGAGGCCGGCCCCCCAGTGCCTGACCCAGCCGCCTTATCTCCCTGTACTGCAGCTTCACGTGGTCGGCCGCAAGGACGGACCGGAATGTGATCTCCGTGCTGTCGGGACAGGTGGTGGAGATGTTTGACCGGCAGTTCCAGGAGCTGTACCTCATGTCCCACGGTGTCAGCCTCAAGGGCATCACCATGGAGAAGGAGCCCGAGCCTGAGCCCATCGTGCTGCCCTCCGTGGTGCCACTGGTGCCCTCGGGCACTGTAGCCAAGAAGCTCGTCAACCCCAAGTACGCACTGGTCAAGGCCAAGAGCGCTGACGAGATCGCCAAGACCTCCTCAGAGAAGCAGGAGGTCAAGAAGCCCCCCGGGCTGCGGGGCGCCACCCTGGCAGAGCGGCCCGGAGACGTCCTGGAGGCGCCCCCGCCCGTCCACCCTGGCCTGCTCAACCTAGAGCGGGCCAACATGTTCGAGTACCTGCCCACATGGGTGGAGCCGGACCCCGAGCCCGGCAGCGACATCCTGGGCTACATCAACATCATCGACCCCAACATCTGGAACCCCCAACCCAGCCAGATGAACCGCATCAAGATCCGAGACACCTCCCAAGCCGGCACCCAGCTATGGAGGCAAAGCCAGGACTGCAGCCCCGCCCCTGGGCCCAGTGACCCCCAGGACGGGGGCCCAGCAGAGAACGGCCTTCCCCAGGGGGACCCCGAGCCACAGCCCCCCGTGCCCAAGCCCCGGACAGTCCCTGTGGCAGAGGTGATTGCCCAGGACAGCGGCGGTGTTGACTGGACCCTGGGGACCCCAGAAGAGGAGACTCCGCAGAATGGGACAGACGGCACACCACCCAGGAGCCCGGGCCCTGGCCACGCCCCACTGCAGCGGCAGCTGTCTGTGACCCAGGACGACCCTGACGGGCAGGGAGCGGTGATCCCCAATGGGCTAGATGGGGAGGACGAGGAAGATGACGACGACTACGTGACCCTCAGTGACCAGGATAGCCTCTCAGGCAGCTCTGGCCACAGCCCTGGCCCCCGGCGGCCCTCCGTGGCCTCCTCTTCTGTGTCAGACGAGTATTTTGAGGTGAGGGGGCGCTCGGCCCCTCTCCAGAGGCGCCACTCAGAGCAGGTAGCCAACGGGCCGGCCCAGCACCCCCGCCGGCAGCTGAGTGCCCCCCATGTGACCCACGGGACCTTTGGTGGACCCCTGGGTGGCTCGCCGTGGGCCCCAGGTCAGGAGAGAGAAGAGGCGGGTGCTCCAAGGAGGACACAGGCCCCGCATTCCACGGACAAGGAGATACAGGTGAGTCAGGGTTCCTGCCCAGGAGGGATCCCTCCCCCAGGTCTGAGCAGCCAGAGTGATCGTCTGCCGGGATACCAGATCCCCAGATCAGATGGCTTTGCCTGCTGCAGTGGGGAAACTGATAAACGGGGTGGGGGTAGGTAGCAACAACCCAGGACTACACATGTGGCTGGTCTTTCCGACATTGGGGACCCACAGCCCCCGTGCTCCGTCAAGACAACCGAAGCCAGCTACTGGGAGCCAGAAGGAAACGCGCTTAAAATACCCAGAGATTTCAGACACGAATTATAGGGAGTTGACTCTGCCCAGCCGTGTGGGTGGTCCACTCCCTTCCTTGGTGACAGCACAGAGACGTCCTTTACACCCCCAAGGTCACACAGCAGTAAGCGGTTCCTGTCTAAAGCTCATGTCAAGCCACCTCCATGTCAGTCCCTTTGGTGATGGCCCCAGGGACTGCTCCCCTCCGCTCTCCCCTAGGCCAGGAAACAGCTCACATTCGTCCATTGCCTCCCCTCCTGGTGACCACTGCAGGTCCAGGACCCAGAAGCCCCGGCCCCGTGCAGCCCCGGCCCAGCCCCCCGTGCCTGTCCTACCTGGGAACAGAGCGCGGCTGATCATGCCCGGCATGATGATCAGGCCCATGGGCAGCAACTTGAGGTAGCTGGCCAGGATGGAGCCGGCTTTGGCATGGTTCAGATCCCGGGCGGACAGCGACCGCTGCACGATGACCTGGGGGAACGAGGAGGGGGTGAGTCCAGCTCCCCTCTGGGGATCCTGGCAGGGGGGCTTTCCTCTTGCTGTGCCTGGGGGAGCGGCAGGAGATAGGATGCTGTCCCTCTAGCCCTAGAGCTTCCTGAGATAGCTGAGCCTGACCCCCGATGGCATTCCCACCGGAAGCAAGCCCGTCCTGTTCCCGGGACTCCTGCTTGGTCTCCTCACTCGTCTATCAAGTAGGGAAGGGTTGAATCCCACCTGGCCAGCCACACTGGCAGCTGTCAGGGCTGGAGGACACCCTGGGTGGGATGGTATCTGGGGGATGCCTCCCCACAACCCCATCTCCCACGCCCTCACGAGAGCGGCCGCAGTCTTGCACGTGCCGGGAGCAGATGCTGACAAAGACAGTTTGATGCCACTGGCCCAGGAGCTGGAGCTTCGAACCCTGGGCTTTGGGGAAGCCTGTGGTCAGGCAGCGGAGGGATGCTAGACGCCGCCTCAATGCAGCTCCTTGGGGAGCCCTAGACATAGCCTAACTGGGCCTCAGTTTCCAGATCTGCAGAATGGGAGGAGGGACAGGTCATCGGAACCCCTGGCAGCTGAGATCCCTCCTAGCTCTGACATGATTTTCTTTTGTATTTTTTTTTAAGTGTAACTTTAAACCGCTTCACAGAACTAGAATTTACGTATAGTTCAGCCACATAAACGGTATAATTCAGTGGTTTTTAGTACGTTCACAGGGTGGGACAGTCTGCAGCTTGTAAGTGTGTGTGTTTTGCAGCAAGTAAGGGTCTGTGATTTTGAACTTATTTTCCAAACATGCTGGCTGAATGCAGAGCTGCCCGCATTTCCCTCTAAGACACGGTTCTTGGTAGGACAGTCATTATGGGGCACTGGAGTGGTGACCCTGAGTGTGTCAGGCTGACTTCAGTCCTGCTTCTCCAACAGTTGCCTCTGACTTGGGTCAAGTTCTTGTCTCACTTTGGGCCTCAGTTTCCCTGTCTGGACAAGGAGGGGGTTAGACGCAGCTCTCTGTAGACCCTTCCCCTCTGATGTCTTATGGCTGCACTCCTCGTGGGAGAAGGCATTTCCCTAAAACCCCCGCACATCAAATCCCATCATTTCATTCTGTGCTCATGGTGGCCAGCCCTGGGAGGCAGGGAGGGCAGTTGCCATAACCCCATTCTGCAGCTGGAAAAGCTGAGGCTCACCGCCCGGCAGAGCAAACATTGAGCAGCAAGGCCAGGACCTTTCCTGGGGGGTCAGCCGGCTGCTGCCTCCCGAGTACGTCTCAGCATAGGCTTGGCCCAAAGCCGGCTCTCACTTCCCCTGCTCAGCCACTAAAGTCCCCGAGCCCCTGGGACTTTGTTTGTAGGATGGGACACCACCACTGACCCACAGGGCTGCTGCCAGGACTGAGTGATGGACGAGCCTGTGCCTGGCTGCTCACGGGTTCCTTGAGTTCAGACTCCTTGGGGGGCAACTTCAAGGTCAGCCACAGCACAGGGCTGACCCAGGAGCATTGGGACCCTGGCACCGCTCTCTGGGAAGGTCTTAAGCCAGCCTGGTTGTTGACAAAGGGTGCTCAGACAGGGCTACCGAGGTCAGGGAAGAGTGCGGCCGAGCTCGCTGCCCATGGGGCTTTTTGCCTCCCGGGCCTGGGTTTGCTTGTTCCTGAGTTTGAGAGCGTCAGCTACGCACTGCGGACGAACAAGGAGGTAGCAAAAAGTCTAAAGCCAGTGAAAAGCCCTGGGGTCCCAGCACACAGAGCCACCTCCTGGTGCCGACCAGACTGGAGGGCTGTCCTGGCCCAGTGGTAGGTTGGCGTCCTGCAAAGCCCTTGCTTGCTGCTGAGGGTCATGGCAGAGTAGGACCAGGCACAGGGGCTCCGGGGCAAAGGTACCTACATTGTGAGGGTTCTGGGCCAAGGTCTGGCCGTCCCCCAAGCAGACCCAGCCTGAGTGGGAGGATGACAGGGAAGTAAGGCCAGGCCATGAGGCCCCAGTGTCAGTGGTACTCGGGACCACCTTGGGGTCAGCAGCGTACTGCCTCAACCCCCCTTGTGACCTTGTTATCCAGGCAGTAAGGCTCATCCAGTTCTGACCTTGAGGCCAGGCAGGGGAAGGCAAAATCTGACTGATGTCCTGCCCAGAAATGGCAGTGTCCTGCCAGGCCCATGCTGAGTGGGGAGATGACAGGTGTCCTGGGGAAAGGGGCACAGGCGGGCCCTCCGCTCTCCTGAGATGCTGGGCAGACACCTGCTGTCGGGTCAGTGTGTGTGCCGGTGACCCACATGTGAGACAGGAATATGTTACAGCTGGGGAAACCGAGGCCCAGCCTCCCAAGGTTCCTGAAGCTTCCTGTCCTGGATTACTTCCCACTGACACAGCCCAGAGACGGTCCTTTAGCGACCTCTCCCTCGGAGAGGGAGAGCCAGGGCTAAGCCGGCTTGAATACTCCCCATGCTGGGCGGGAGCCATGGCCATGGGAGCCATGGCCACGGGGGAGGTCACTCTACTGTGGGCCCAGATCCAGGTCTGCCATCTCGGCCTCGGGGTTGCGGCCTGGGGATGGGGGTGGCCAGGCTTCCCTTCAGGGAAGCCTCCCTTCACTCATCTGTAGTAGCCGGCTGGCCTCCGTCCCATGGCGGGGCCCTTGGGACTCCAAGTCTAGAGGTGAGATGGTTGTCTCTTGCTCCACAAGAATTTCGCCACCAGGGGCTGCCTGGAACTGCCCATGGGCCCCTGATGTGTTCACAGCCCAGAGAGAGCAAGAGTCAGACTCAAGAAGACCCAGCCCCCCCGCGCCCACCAGAACTTTCCCGGCCTGGATCGAGGTGCTCCCTCCAACAAACCCATCCAGCCCCCTTTGTGGATGGAGGAAGCTGGGGCGGGCACAGCAGGAACTTGCCTTATCGTAACTGCAAAAGGTGGGAATATTCCCATAGGATATGGGGAAACTGAGGCCCAAAGTAGTGAAACAGACTTGTCTCGGGCCACAGCGGGTGAGTGGCAAGGCCAGGAGGCAAACCCAGGTGTGCCGTCTGCGTCGTGCCCCCAGCCCTAGGGGTCTCCTCACTGTCTCTGCTCTTTCTTTCCTAGGGCCAGCCCATCCCCCACTATAGGGTCCCTGCCTCAGGGACCAGGGAGAAAGATGGCTTCCTGCGGCCGATGAGGACCTCGGGACCCCTGCGGTACCGCCCTGCTGCTGATGGCCCCCAGAGCTCTACCAGGAAAGCGGGCCCGGCCACAACAAGCCCATACTCCTGGCAGATCAAGGGGGGCCCCATGCCCCGCACCCTGGCCGATCCTGGGACCCCGAGGCCGGCCCGAAATGCCAGCTCCCAGACCGATGGCAGGGTCCCTGAGGAGCAGCCAAGCCCTTTTGGAATCTCGTACTCCAAACTCTCCCAGTCCAAGCACCTGAAGGCCAGGACGGGCAGTGGCCAGTGGGGCTCCTCTGATTCCAAACGGAGGGCTCAGGCCCCACGGGACCGCAAGGACCCCTAGCACCCGGTCCCTGGGCCTGGAGCCATGCGGTCCGCGGCCTTTGCCCCAGCCCAGACTCACCAAGCAGGTATCCGTGGGGCTTTGCCAGGGCCGGGCCGCTGGGCCGCCTGGACCCTCCAGAGCCCGGCCCAGAAGGCAGGAGAGTGGGCTGGATTGACACGCACCTGATCTGTGCACCAATACCAGGTGGCCATGATGGTCAGACCAAAGGTCATCCCCGTCCATGGGAGGTCCCCGGTGTAGGGGTCTCGGAACATGTGCATGGCGTCTGCCCGCGGCAGGTGGCAGGTGGTGTTGGCGATGGTCCGGGATGGGATGGCCTGGGCGTAGGCTGCCTCCAGCTGCTCATACCCGCCAATCTGGTCAAAAGCTAGAGGGATCAGGGCAGGACAGGGACAGGTTGGTGGCTGGTGGCCCTGACTCCGGGCCCCCACTTCCCAAGGCATCAAACTTGACTTTTTCCCATTCACCTTTCCCGGTGTTTGGAAAGGTATGGAGGGTAGAGGGTTTAAAAAACAAAAACAAAAAACAGGGGAATTCAAATGACTGTTTTATTTGTATTTAACGTAAGATTATTAAATAAGCATTTTGCACGTGGACACCCCAGTGTCCTCTTGGCCCCTTGATGCCCGTTGGCCTCGGGCGAGGGGTTCTCTGCCAAGCTTCAGACTGTGGACTCAAGGGAGCGAAAGTATTTTTTTCTTGGCATTCGAGGACCTTCCCAAGGAGTCTGAAGTGTTAAAGTCCTGACCTGGGGCTTCTGAAGGATGTGATTTTGCAGAGCTGAGGAGGCCCGGCAGTCATGTAGCACTGAGAACAGAACGAGTCCCAGAGGGGACAGGGGACTGGCCAGGGCCTTGTGGCCAGCCGGCTGGGGCTCGGGCCACGGGTCATTTCCTGGAGACCAGACCACTTGCACTCCCCCACTGTTCCCGTCTACCTCAGGGTCAAGGGCCCTGTGTGGCCACACCCCGGCCCATCTGTGGCTTCTGCTGTGTCCGCAGTCACTCCCCCCACTTCCAGCCCGGGCCTGGCTGCCAGGCTCCCTCTCCCGCAGGGGTTCCAGGGACGTGGGCCCTGGTCTGGAAGGAGGCAGACACACAGAAGTCTGAACACAAGACTGTCTCATCCACCTGCTCTATGCCCTCTCCCCCTGCCTTTCCCAAGCTGGAAGCCTGCTGCCTGGACCTTGGCCCCCGGCTCACTGCCACCTGGAGCCCGGGCACGGGCAGGTCCTCAGAGCAGACGCACAAGCGCTCTCCTAAGGTCGGAAATTGCCGAGCCATGGGATCCTCCAGTCCGAGTCTGGACGAGGCTTGAAAAGACCTCTGTTTGCCCCTGTGGGTAATCCTTCTGGCTTCAATTGCAGAGGTACAGGGAGGTCACTACCTAACAGGGCAGGCCTGCAAGTTTCGTCCACGTTCTCAGACAGTATCCCTGACCTGTCTGCACCCTCTTCCTTCCTCCCCTGCCCCGGCCAGCGGCGGTAGCTGCGCTTCTCGGGATTACGCATGTGATTATGGACATTTGGAGCAGAGGCCCAGGCAGCTCTGCGGTTTCCTGATGGTGTGCACGGCTGCCCCCGGCCCCCCCCGCTCACCATCAAGCCCCAATCCAGCCCGGGGTGGGTGACACTCTGAGGTAGGCAGTGGAGGTGAGAAGGGAGCGGGCAGCCAGGGTCACCCAGGGGAGGCCGTTGCAGGGGCGGACCTTGGGGGAAGGGTGCCGACTGCCCCGGGGGGCTTGAGCTCATGAGCCCGCCCCCCCGCCCAGCGCTGGCACCTGGGTCCCAGCACGCCAGCCCCTGGACCCCGGAGCACTGGCTGCTGCCACAGCCCGCCCCACTCAGCCCCCAGCCCACAGCCTCTCACCTTTGACGGTCAGGATGATAGCCCCCACCACCATGATGAGTGTTTGCAGGGCGTCTGTGTAGATCACAGCAGCCAGACCTCCTGCGGATAGAAACGGGGGAGCTCAAGGGAGGAGGGATGGCTGCTCCACGATACGTGTCCCCCGCCCTTCACAGGGAGGAGAGCTGTGGGGCTGATCAGCTGGGCCGCAAAGCCAGCTCTTGGCAGGAAGGGGGGCCCTGCCTCCTGCTCATGCCCTGGCTGGCTGGTGGTCTGGCTGGTGGTTGAGTCCCCTGTCTCCAGGCCCTCCCCACGCCTCCACTCCCAGCTGGGGCGCCGTACCTGCGATGGTATACAGGGCCGTGATGGCGAGCATGAGGATGGTGGAGAGGTAGAAGTTCCAGCCCAGACAGATGTGCACAAAGAGCGCCCCTGCGTACAGGTCAATCTGGGGAACAGGAAAGGAACTGTGCAGACGCTCGAGGGGACTGCGGGAGCCTGGGCACTGCTTGCACGACGTGTGGCCTCGGTGCCCCGTGAACAAGGTGGGAGAGACACCCCACCCCCACTCCTGCACCCTCGTGAGGTGGGGGGAGGTCCTGGGTGTGGACCAGCGGTCTGCAGGGAATGTTGCTAATGTTAATAAAGTCCTAAGTGGCCCCTGTCCACCGAGGAGCAGTGTTGTCATTGAGTCTGGCCCCCCTGCCATGGGATGCAGAGGAGGAGTCCAGGAGGGCTTCCTGAGGGAGGCGCAAGAAGACGAATGGGCCTCAGGAAATGGGTCTTCAGTATCCATCTGTGTGTGGCCCCTAGTCTCTGCTCCCCATTAGCCAGGGGGCCCTGGAAAAAGACCTGGTGTATTCTGGGGGGCAGGCTGGGGAACAGGCAGGCAGTCTTGCTTACTGCCCTCCGGTGGGGTTGGACCCGAAGCCAGGGCCATGTGTCAGGCCGAGGCTGGTCCCCAGGGGCTGGACTGGACCCATCTGCTGTCGTCCAGGACCCCAGGTGGCATGGGGGCCAGAGTCCTCTTCCTGGGGTGAGCCTTACAACCCTCATTCCACCCCCAGCCCCACCTGTCCTGTGGGACCTAGGGGCCAGACAGGGGGCTCCACCCTGCTGAATTTCCTGACTGCCATTCTGGGCCTAATCAGTAGAGAGCACATGACCTGAAATACAGTCTTTGGGGCCAACGGGCTCCTGACTAAGGCTGGGCAAGGCAGTGGGTCTGCAGAGCCCGCGTGTGTGGGGGACCACTCAGCACGAGGCCCAGGGGGCATAGGCCCCTTTGAACTACTGCAGTGCCTGGCCCACCATAGGGGCGACCAGCGCTGCCCAGTCAGCCGGCTTGTGGACCCTCTTATTCCCCCAGGCCCCGAGCCCTAAGGACACAGAGCCCGCAGAAGCTGGGTCTTACTTCAAAGCCTGGGTTCCCTGCACTTCTACTCTCTCTTGGAGAGATCAGCCAGTGCGGACTCTGACACGGTGCTTTCAGCAGAACAGTGGACCCCACTCTGGCTGCTGGCGTTGGTGTGAAAGTATATGAGTGTGTGCGTGTGTGCGTTGTGGTTGGGCAGAGCGTGTCTACCTCCAGCCCAAGCAGAGAAGCCCAGGGTTGTGAACGTCAGAGCAGGAAGGACTCTTCAAGCCCCTTGCCCCATCAGACCAGAGGAGAAACTTGAGGCCTGGGGAAGGGAGGGACTTCCCTGAGGCCAGGCCCTGACAGGTATCCAAGATTGGAGTCGTCAGGAGAAGAGGGACAGGAAATCTCTAGAAAGCAGCAGCCCCTCCTCGTGCCTGCTCAGTCCTCCAGCCAGCACTCAGGACCCCTCTCTGGACCCAGGCTGTCCTCAGAGCAGAGCCCCAGTCTGCGTGGCTGGCCTTCAGGCCCCAAGCATCCATCTGTCCCAGCCCAGGTGACTCTGGTCACCCCGGCCTGGCTGTCATGCCGCACACTTTGCTACCCCCAGGCCTTGGCTAGCCAGGTCCCTGTGCCCTGGGCCGCCCCATCTGCGTGCCCCATGTTCCAGAACTGACTTCCTGGGTACTGCTCCCCTAACCTCTCCTCAGGGACTTGCTTCCATGGCAGTAGGCCCCAAGGAGGAATGAGTACTTGGACCGGTGTCAGGAGCGGCAACAGGCAGAGGTGTGGACCTGGGACTTGGGCTGCTGTCCTCCCTCCAGGACCCCGCAGAGCGAGAAGTCAAGATTTGCTGCTGCAGCGCCTATCAGATTGTCTGTAGGCTCTCGGGGAGTCGCAGAGAGGAACTTTCCGTGGCACCCAACCCAGTCTGACCTTCAGCCCGAGCTCCGTCTTCTGTGGACCCAAGAGAGCCACACCTGGGTACAAGCTAAGAGCCCTAAACCCAGAGCCGCATGGACTGGGTCCGTGTCCCTTTTTGTCTGGGTCCTGGCCACGTGGCTTTGAGTAAGTCATGTAGCTTCCAGAGCCTCGGTGGCCCTTATCTGGAAAATGGGGAAGCAGGAGACAGGGCACGGCTGCAGGCCCAGCTTCCTCCATCCCTCCGCAGAGCCGAGCCCTCAGGGAGGTTAGGGGAAGGGCGGGTAGGACCTCCAAGGGAGCTTGCCCTGCCCCCAAACCTTCCCCATCTCCCTCTAGGCTATCATTGTCCCTTCAGGGCTCCAGAAAGTTCTCACCTTTGCCACATTCCCTGCACCGGACCCACTGGCCAGTGCTCTCTCCAAATTACTCCTGCGTGCGCTGTCCCCACCCTCTGCCCGCTCCCTCTGGAAGCCCCTCACGGGCCCCTCCCGCACTTGGCTTGCCCAGAGACAAATCAAGTTTTCTGCATTTCCACAGCACATAGTACCAAAAATCCAGCCAGCCAGCCCCAGAGGCCCTGTGCCACCCGTCAGGCAGCCCCGTCCAGTCCCCTTCCTCACTCACCCCTCCCCAGGCTCAGCAGCTCCCTGCACTCCAGCCTCACCCCTTCCTTCTGCTGCTGCAGACCTGGCATTTTCAACGCAGACCACTCTCTCCAAAGGGAGCCTGACCTCTGCTCCTGCTCTCATCGTTCTAGAATTCGGCCCCGCCTTTGCGTCTTTTACGACACTTCACTGTTACGAGTATATTGGCCTGTGTACTGATCTGTGGAGAACATGAAGCCCCCTGTGGTAAGGAATGTGTTCATCGCCCAGGGCTCGTGCAGGGCCTGGCACACAGTAGGGGCTCAAAGAGCTACGTTTACATATGCGCACCGGCGGGGGGCACAGCAGAGTCCCCAGACCACATCCAGTCTGTGTTTCTCACTGTGTTTCTCACTCCAGCAGCAAAGTTGAGGGACAGGTATGTGTCCTGCAAAGCCCAAAGGACTCACTTTCTGGACCTTCATGGAAAGAATTAGCTGGCCCCTGGCACTCCCTTCCTTCAGTCCCATGAGGTAGGCCAGGCACCTAGAAGCGCCAGAGAATCAGGAATGAGCAGAGAGAAGAAACGGGGGAGACAGAGAGTAGACATTCTAAGTAAATTATTCAGCATACCGGAAGACAGTCCGAGTATGAAAAAGAGGGAAAGCAGGTAGGGGCAGGCAGGACTCACTGAGAAGGTGAAATGTAAAGGGTCGACAGAGATGAAGACGCGAGCCATGTAGATATCCAGGGGAAGAAGGTTCCAGGCAGAGAACACAGCAAGTGCAAAGGCCCGGGGGCAGGATCACGCCTGGTGTGTTCATGGATGTGCAAGGAGGCCAGGGTGGTTGGTATGATGTAGTGTGACAGGAGGAGAGGGACAGGACAGGTGGGTGAGGCAGCAGGGGCCCTATCTTGGGGGATCTTGGAGGCCACTTTCGGCCTTCACTCCAGTTGGCGCAGGGTATTGTGCCATGTTTCTCTATTGGCCAGAGGTTGAATGACTAGTCCAGAGCCACACAGTGATGGGGTTCTGTGGCCCCTGACCCCATCTGAGAGTCAGGGTGGTGGTCTGAGGGATGGGAGCCAGTGAGCCCTGTGGTCTCTGTCCAGACAGACTGCAGCCGGGGTAGGTGCTGAACGTGCAGATGACTGGGGCATTCCCAGAGCTCGGCCCGGTGCAGTAAGGGCCTCCGGAAGCCACCGGGGCACATGCACATCAAACAGTTTCAGCCCAAAGTCATCAGCCAGGGTGGCCCGTCCTGCCCAAACCAAGCCAAGGCAGTTAGCATTCCTCCTGCTTCCCCTCTCGGCTCATCTGGCCACCTGGCCTTGGCGCTAGGGCCCTGGCCTTGACGTTGGTGGGCTGCTTTCCATTTTATAGGAGGGTCAGTTGACCCCCATCACGCGTCCAGTCCCGGCCAGCTTCAGCACTGTAAAGCAGATGCTGGGGCTCCGGGTTGGGAGGGAGAGGCCTGGGTTCTAACCCTGCTCTCCGCCTGATTCACCACGACCTTGAGCAAGTCAAGGTCACTCTCTAGGTCTCAATCGTCTCATCTGTAAACTGGGCTTGCAGGGCGAGATCTCTGTTAGGACATCCCCTCCTAACACTCAGCCCTTCTGGAGTTCCACCCGGGCCACCCCCTTGAAGCTTGCCCTGAGCAACATGTGACCTCACTGCCAATCTGTAACAGCAAGAAGCTGGATGGGTGGAGGGGGGGTGCGGTAAGAGACCACCCTGTGTGCACAGGTTGGCCCCACGGGGCCCCACTAGGCACTCCCCCTTCTTGCTCCTCCCCCCTCCAGTCCACCCACTGGTAGGCGTCAGAGCCAGCGGTGCAAAGCTGACTGTGTCGGTCCCCTGCTTTGAGCCCCCAGGGTCCCTTGGGTCCTTTGGCCCCTGGCAATCTCCAACTGCAGCCCTTGAGGTTGGGACTGGGAAGCTAGCAGCCCAAGAGCCAAACGCGGCACCAGCTCTGCTCTGTGTGAATCCAGGAGCATGCCCGTCTCTGGTTTGTCCAGTCCCCACCGCTCCCCAGGTCTTCACACTGTCTCCTCTCTGGTCCCAGAAGCGTCTGACTGAGAGACACCTAGAATGCAGGCCTCCAGACCCGGACTGTCTCCCGGACACATCCTCCACCGCCCACCCATCTCTCTCCTTGGCCTCTGTTCCCCTCCCCCATCAGTGTCCCTTTCCCCATTAGAACCCAACCTAATGGCCCCCGCTTGGGTGTGTGTGTGATTCCCTGTGTATTCACCTGCCTCCCGCCGTACCCAGAGCCTGGAGGGCCCAGGCCAGGTCTGCCTGATTTCTGTGGCTCTGGCTTCCAGGGAGGCGGCTGGGACGGAGCAGGAGTTGGGGGGGCCTCCCTGACCACTTCCCGCTACCCCACCTGCCAGCCTCACCCCCCTCCACAGACGCCGTGAGAGGCAGGCACAGCCAGCCCTCTTTACGAACAAGCAAACGGAGGCTCGTGGTCTTGTCTGGGTGACTCCAGCCAGAAGCAGACCAATGTAGGACTTGGGCCCTGGTCCCCACTTCCCCAGTTCTTCCAGAAACGGGCTGAAGGAGGCTGGATGGCCTCAGGGGTCAAGGGCAGAGTGCCCCTGGACTCAGGAGTGAGAGCCAGAAGACATGGCATTACCATGAAGTCACCAGGAAGCTTGGGACAAGTTAGTTCCTCGCCCTGGGCCTCAGTTTCCCTTTCTGTGAAATCAGGGGCTCAGAGAAGGGGAGCCCTAGTGAGCCTGGACAGACATTCGAGGGGTGCGTTCTGCTCTTACCCTACCAAGGGGACCAAGTCCAGGCCCCCAAGGGAAAGCGGCCAGGAGTGCCCACAAGGGCAACTCCACAACCTGGGGAGCTGACCGGAGGCGGCAGGAGGGTTCCCTGCAGCTTCTGAACCAGAGACCGCACGGGCTCTCTGCGCCCCCTAGTGGTCAGTCCTGGCTCATCTCCTTGCTGACGCCCGCCCCGACAAGTGACCGCCCTCCTATCTCTGCCCCGAGCAAAGCAGGAATCAGGAGGCCTGCTTTGCCCCCAACAGTGCCAGCTCCCCCAACCGACATTCTGGAAGCCCTAGTCCAGCTATTCCAGGCTTACTCTGTGGGCAAGTCCTTGTCCCTCTCTGGGCCTCAGTTTCCCCAGCTGTTGAACAAGAGACAGATGAGAGGATGTCAGGTCTGTTTGAGGGGCCCCCGGAGCAGGGATGATTCCAGGCTATGCTGGCTGGACGCTGGGAGCAGGGGACGCAGCTCACCGATATCTTGGTGAAGACGGAGAGCATCAGGGACAGGACAGACAGGTACATGCGAATCCTCTGGCCTCCGTAGCGCTTCTGAATGTATTCCGGCATGGTGACAATCTGGCGGAGACACGGGGGCAGTGGCTAGGCACTCCTCCGAGATCCCACCCAGAGCTGCTCAAGGATAAGGCCAGGCCCACTCATTACCGCCCCAGCACCTGGGACTGGAACTAGGGACAGAGAGACAAGCTTGGAGGGGCTGTGGCGATGCATCTGAATGAACTATTGGCACAGCTGGGTGGGGAAGGTGGCCGTGACGGACAGAGAGTCAGCCAGTGGGAGCCACGGAGGCAGTGACCGCCCAGCTGGGGCTGCGGGAGTGGGCAGTCGACGGTGTCGCCCAGCAGTGTCGCCCAACTGTGCTGCCCAGCGGTGTCACCCATGCACTCAAGTAGACAGAGCTTCCTTGCCCAGATACAGCAAGCTGGGGAGTAGAAACCGGCAGACAAAGCCCCCCAGGCTGAAGTCCTCAGGGACATGTCTGCATGTAGGCACGTCACTTGGACTAACAGCCCAGCCCTGAGAGTGGCGAGTGGACTCACCTCCGAGGAGATGTAGATGGGCACGAACACCCACGCCAGAGCCAGCAGCACATATGTGGCCTGAGGGGTCAGAGGCAGGGTGAGGACAGCAGGTGCAACTCTTCCCCCAGTCCCGCTCTAGAGACATAGCCAGGACCAGCGGTCTGGAGGCCTGGCTTGCCAGGAGAACCTGATATGGCCTCGTTCCCCCTCTGTGTGCCTGTACACTGATGGCCCCAGGCCAAGACTAACAGCTCCCCTCCTGTGGGCCTATCCAGTTGGCATTCTGAAGACCAACCTTTCCCTGGAACTCCACCCGTCCAGACGTTGGCCGCCCGGAGTTGCTGGGAGTTGCCCCTTGGGCAGAGGGTAAACTCCAGTGGAGGCCTATCCACCGCGTTTTAGGGTGCCAATCCCTCTCCCCACCCCCCCACCCCTGCCCATCAGCAGCTCACATTCCACTCGAAGCCCGCCACAGCCAGGCCCCCGGCCGCCCCCGAGCCCGCCAGTCCGATAAAGAGGCCCGAGCCCTCGCTGCTGGCGAAGAGAGAGGCTCCAATCTGGAGGACAGAGAGGAAAAGGAATCAGCTTCCTACCAGCCTCCAAAGCCCCCACACTTTGCACAATTCCCAGCACCGCATCCCGACACTCCCAGCTTGGGGGCTTCCTGCCAGCCTCAACCTGTCCCCTCACTGCCTGCCTGGGGCATCCCTCATCCCCCACACCCTGCAAGGAGGGGCTGGGGGCGTTGGAGTGCACTCACCGGCCACCAGGTCATGTCCCGGCCCGCCAGGAAGTAGCCTCTCACCGTGTTCCTGCTGGCCCGGCATGAGGACTGTAAGAACAGAGGCGGACGTTGGAACCTGGCACACACTGGAGGGAATGTAAAATGGGGCCCTCGTGGCAGAAAACAGCCTGTGGGCCCTCCCAAAGACTTCCACATTCACGTTCAACATTCGCCTCCTTAATGCGATGACCCAGCATTGCACTCCGACATCCGAGAGAACTGGAAACTGGGTTCACAAAAAACTGGTCTCTGGATGTTCAGAGCAACCAACAGCCCAAAGGGGGATAGAGCCCAGATGCCCCCACAAAATGGGGTCTAGCCGCACGATGAAATATTCCCCAGCCACAGGGTGGAAAGAGCTTCTGACACCTGCTATGGCATGGAAGGCCCTCGGGAACTTTCTGCTAAGTGAAAGGAGTCAGACACAAAAGGCCACACTCAGTAGGATTCCATGGGTAGGAAATGTCCAGAACAGGTGAATCCTTAAAGGCAGAGGGCACAGCAGGGGTTTCCAGGGCTGGGGAATGATAACTAATAGGTATGGGGTTTCTTTTGGGGTGATGAAAAAGTCTTGGAACCACATAAAGGTAATGGTTACACAGCACTGTGATTGTACAAAATGCCAGCGAATTATATATTTTAACATGGTTTACGTCGCCTCCATATTCAACGTGGGGCTTGAACTCACGACCCTGAGATCGAGAGTAGCATGTTCTACTGACTGAGCCAGCTGGGCGCCCCTAAGTGGAGATTTTTGCATCTTGGTGAGGACTTTGAGCCGAGGATTCTGAGAACCCTTTGGCCCTTGATTTCTTCTAATATTTTAAAGATTTGTTTTAAGATTTTATTTATTTATTTGACAGAGAGGGATCACCAGTAGGCAGAGAGGCAGGCAGAGAGGTGGGGGGGAAGCAGGCTCCCCGCTGAGCAGAGAGCCCGATGCGGGGCTCAATCCCAGGACCCTGAGATCATGACCTGAGCCGAAGGCAGAGGCTTACCCCCTGAGCCACCCAGGCGCCCCAAGATTTTATTTTTTTATTTGAGAGGATGGTGTGGAGAGAGGGGCAGAGGCAGAGGGAGAGAGAGAATCCTAAGCAGACTCCCTGCTGAGCATGCAGCCTGACTCGGGGTTCGATCCCACGATCCTGAGATCATGACCCGAGCCAAAATCAAGAGTCAGGCGCTCAACCAACTGAGCCACCCTAGCGCCCCTCTTATTTCTAGTATTTTCATCTCTGATACATTTCCAAGAATTATCAGTCAAGGATTGCTGCATACCTTTTGTTTGGGGGGAGCATGGAATTTTGTGCTCTGTAATATAATTTTAAATATCTGAAATCAGGGCAGCTGGGTGGCTCAGTCATTAAGCGTCTGCCTTCGCCCAGGCCATGATTGCAGGGTCCTGGGATCAAGCCCTGCATCAGGCTCCCTGCTAGGCAGGAAGCCTGCTTCTCCCTCTCCCACTCCCCCTGCTTGTGTTCCCTCTCTCGCTGTGTCTCTCTGTCAGATAAATAAATAAAATCTTAAAAAAAAAAAAATCTGAAATCAGAATGCTTGGGAGCGAATCCTGGCTCCTCTGCTTCCTGGCCGTGTGACCTTGGGCTAGTTACTTCACCGATGGGCCTTGGTTTCCTCACCCACAATGTGGGCCCTAATAAAAGTTCTTCCCTCACGGGCTTCTGTGGGGTTTAATGAGTTAATAGCAGTAACACTCTGACAATGGTACCTGGTACCTAGTAAGTATCTGATGAGGGTCAGTGGTTTTATGGATTTTTCAAGGCCTCACTTAGTGCTGTCTGGACAGGAGAAAATGAAAAGATGTGAACTCGAGAAAAGGAGAAGTGTGAAAAGAAGGACCCAGCCGGTGTATTTAGATCTGTTATTTTGCATTCCTTTTTCACAACATACATATCCTAGAGGAAGGCTGGATCACATGATCTCAATCAATACACAGGCCTCCTTCTACCTGACTTTAACCTCATACACACACACACAAACATACACACCGTCATATTCAAGATGATTTGTCTGAATTGTCTGGATCTGTCACCCAAAGTTTTTGATATGGGTCCTGCTTGCCTCTCCTGCCTGAGCTCCCATTACTTTCTGTGAGCTGTGACCCAGCCCCGTTGAATGCAGTACTATCTAAAGGTTCTCATGGCTTTGGCCAGGATGGCCACATCCAGCTGTGTAGGCTGTGCACTGTGCAACTTCCAGAGCAGCTCTGTTCTTGCCCTGTGATTTTTCCTAACATGTTTTCTCATCTTTCAAGGACATGGTGGGCATTGTCAGTTGCCTCCTTCTTGGCCTTCTCGTTCCTTAAGGGGTCTCATTTTTCTAAGCAATTGGCTTGCGTGGTCCCAACCCAGTCTCCTACTCCAGGAGTCCTGACTCACCTAAGCCACGGACCCTGTCACATTCTTTAGCTGTCACACCTGATTCAGGGCAGCTGTGGACTTAAGCTGGGATTGCTCCTGGCCTCCCAGGAGGTGGAGGAGGAAGCCAGAGCTCTGGGGACACTGGCAGATGTGTACTAGTTAATATTCACCGAAGGCCCCACAGCCGTAGAGTTGGTTCCCAGTGCTTAACCTGTATGAAGTGTTTAGTCCCATGAAGTAGGAACTATGATTATCCCCATATTACCAACGAGGAAACCAAGACTTCCACAGCTAAAAGTGGCTAGTAAGTGATTTGAACCCAGGCTAAGCAGAGAGGCTGGGCATCTCTCCTCCATGTGGGACACTGGGCTCAGGACAATGCCACACATGGGTGGAAGCTGAGAAAGTCAACATGAAATGCACCATAGCCTTGTTGATACTGTGAACCCCTGGATTCAACCATGCCTGAAGCCTTATCTATTGTCGGATTTTCCAGGATGGATATCCTTACATTTCCTTCATTGTTCAAGCTCTTCTGATCTAGGTTTTCTGTCACTGGTTAACAGATACCCTAATAGGTGCAAAGGCTCAGCGCAAGGTCCTTTGTCCAGGAACATTTCTTTAAAGGCCCTCCCCGGGCTCTCCTAACCCCACCGTCAGAGCACCTCTGCAGTTGCACCTGTCCAGCCCAGCTTGTCCTGTCTGCATTTGGGTGATGAGCGCCTGCATCTGATTGCTGTGCGATCCAGCTCCAGCACACTCACTCCTTGTCGGGCTCTGTTCTTTGCTGCCGACGCTCACGGCTGTCCGGCCAGCAGCACCGGGCTGGCCCGCGTGGCCTGCTTGAGGGCCAGGCCAGAACTCCCACAGCCCCATGGCCCGCGGCACCGGCCTGCAAGCGAAGGCGAAGCTGGGAGAGGTGAGTTCCAGACAGTGAGGCAGATGGGCCCCAGTCACCAGATGGCAAAGGGCATCAGGGGCCCCAAATGGTCCCTTAGATGCAGCTTCCAGCTAAATTCCCCACCCCACTCCTCTTCCCTCTTCAGATCCTGCTGACCTCCAGCCCCTGGCTCATCCCGAAAGCCTCCATTGCGGGCGCCCCCTCCCCTGAACTCCCAGCCAGCAACTCTCCCAGAAACAGGATGGCTGACAGCACAGTTCTACATCCACGGGCCTCCTGTGCTCCTTGGAACTGCCAGGAGCAGTGGGCGGCCTGCACCGCATGGTGTGTTTGAGGAGGCGTGCCCAGAGCGGGCAAGGGACTGACTCCAAGGACGCAGAGGGGGGCCAGCCCTGAGCGGCTTGTGGTCTACAATTCCACCACCGAAGAATCAATTGCAATTACTGCTGCTGCCCCACCCAGCACCCCTAGCAACCCCCGACCAGCATCAGCAACCCCAGCACCCCAGCACCCCTGCAACACCAGGACCACTCACACCCTTCCTACTATCCAACCAAGAGCGGCGGCAGGGTCCGTGCCCCTGTGGGCACCTCAGGTGGGAGAACACCTCTGACTCAGGTACTCGGGGCTTGGGATGAAGTAGGTGGTGTGTCTGTCTTTTAGATCGAGACCCCCAAGGCCCAGAATGCTGAGCGACTTCCTAGGAGGCCAGAGCTGGGAATGTGACCAGTCTTCTGCCTCTGGCCCTGGGGCTTAAACCAGGGCCAAGGAAGATAAGAAGGGATTCTCGTTCTCCCCCAGTAGATGGAGGCCACCGTGTATCACGGCTCAGGGATGCTGGCCTGGGGACCTCTGGGGACAAGGAGGAGGGATGGAGGCCAGGAAGAGGACATGCTGCGCTGGGCCCCCAGCTTGTCGGCCGCACGAAAGCCCAGGGAGCTTTTCCCTAGGCCTGCGCATTAGAGAGGCCTTCCTCTTCCTCCCCTTGTAGCTTGAGCAGCCGCTGCCCAAAGGCAGAGTGGCTTGGTCAAGGTCTTGGACAAATCCACCGCAGGGCTGGGAGGAGGACCCCAGCGGACTCCAGGTGTGCCTCAACTCAGCCCAGCTCCCACACCCCAGTGCCATCCTGGCTGGCCACCCACCCCGGGCCTCTCACCCATATGCCCACGGCCACGTTCAGGGCGAAATACAGGGTGATGATGATGATGTCAGTCACGCTCAGCTGCAGCCTGGGAGCGTGGGGGTCGCCGGTGGAGTTGTCCGCCACCATCCTGCGGCAAGCACCGGCTCCAAGCAGGAGGAACTGAGGGCCGAGCCAGGTCAGAAAGGGCTTCCTGGCAGGCAATTAATTGATCATTAAACCGAGCGCGATGGTGGCGTCTCCAGCCCACAAGATGACCGCGTGCCAGGAAACAGCTTTCCAAGTGCAGCGCGGGTGTCCCCCCGCCCCCTGCAAGTGGGAAGCCAACCCCGACCATGAGTGCAGGGGCAGAGCTGGAAGGGGCTTGGAGGAGGGCAGCCTCCCCGAACTCAGAGGAGGTTTGGGAAAAGTAAAGGGAGTTTAGGGGGTGCCTGGCTGGGTTCAGGCGCTGAAGCATGCAACTCCTGATCTCAGGGTCGCAAGCTTGATCCCCACCTTGGGGGCAGAGCCTGCTTAAATAAATAAATAAATAAATAATCATAGATAAAGGGAGATCAGTGCATCCACAGGCAACCAGATCAGTCCCAGAAAGCACTGTTACCTGATGTGTGGCTTGCCCCGTATTTCACTTGTATAAAAAACACGAAGTGTTGGGGACAGATGCCTCACCTCTGGGGACACCATGGTGGCGGGCAACCATATCCTGTGGCCTCTGGGCCATGAGAGGACCGAGGGGGACTTGGAATGGTGACTCTTGAATCATGTGGCTTACTTCCCACCATGACAGTCCAGCCCCAGAACATCCCAGTGTCGGACCATAAAGGCATGTTGCCAAATGTTCTGCTTCCTTTTACTTTTCTTTTCTTTTCTTTTCTTTTTTTAAGATTTTATTTATTTATTTGACAGAGAGAGATCACAAGAAGGCAGAGAGGCAGGCAGAGAGAGAGGAGGAAGCAGGCTCCCTGCCCAGCAGAGAGCCCGATGCGGGGCTCAATCCCAGGATCCTGGGATCATGACCCGAGCCAAAGGCAGAGGCTTTAACCCACTGAGCCACCCAGGCACCCCTCTGCTTCCTTTTTCTAGCCCAGCTGAAACTACCCCAACCCCCTCATTTGACCCTCTGTTCAGGTCCCCGTGGTCTCCTCAGGACGTCCGCAGAGGGACAAGTCTAGCAGGTGCCTGCCAGGAGCCGAGGACGATGCTTAGGCTTTCTGCCCGCTGTCCCATTTGGGGCTCCCTCAGGGTGGGTGGTAGCGTATCACAGCCAAGGAATGGAGGCCAGGAGGCTGAGCCATCTGTTGTCTGGCCTTGGGAGGGGCAGAGCTGGCATTCAGAGCCAGATCTGACCCCAGATGCTCCCCATTGGTGACAGTGATGGCCCTGGTTCCACTGGAAGCCAGAGGGTCTTAGATGCATCCTCACTAAGGAAACCATTCTGCACAGCCTGGTGGAGGTCTCCGACGTGGCCCGTGGCTTTGCACAGCGTTTGGAGTTTAACCGGGTCACGCCGCTTTTCCAGAAGGTGTTAATGAGTGAGCAGCCACCACTGGGAACACACTGACCCGCAAAACCCAACTGTGCCTGTTACTCGGTAACCCGAGGTAGGCTGTTTAAAGATTACATGCAAAACGAGACAGAGAAGAACAATTAAGTCAGTTTCTAGTCAATTCAGGTAGGTTCAGACCGCCCCCTCCCAGACTACACTCATCTCCGACCAACTAGCCTCTCTGAAGGTGCTCACTTTCCAAGCCATTGCTAGAAGCATGTCGTGAAGCAAAAGATCATTTGAGGGGCGCCTGGGTGGCTCCGTCGGTTGAGCAGCTGCCTTTGGCTCAGGTCAAGATACCAGGGTCCTGGAATCGAGCCCCGCGTCGGGCTCCCTGCTCAGCAGAGAGCCTGCTTCTCCCTCTCCCTCTGCCTGCCTCTCTGCCTACTTGTGGTCTCTCTCCATCTAATAAATAATAAAATCTTTAAAAAATCATTTAATACAAGTCGGAAGGACCCAGCTGGAGACGATCAGAATTTATTAATCCAGTCTCCTAGGGATAAAGTGGTTGAAAAACAGTATTTGGTCCCCTCACATCTCAGAAGAAAACAAACCATTAGGGATAAACGCCCCCACCCCGACTTCTGATACAAATTCTGGGGAAAAGAAGTCACGAGGAGTGGGCAGGTGGGACAGGGAGAGGGTGGCAGTGAAGGGTGTGAGAAATTCCACACTTAAGCCCAATCACTTTCCATATTCCCACCCTCTGCTATCCAACAGGACCACACTCGGATCAAACTCTGATGGCCCAGCTCACCCAGGACAGGAATGACAGGACCTGCCCAGCCAGGAAGCCAGCCAAACCACACCCCAAAGGCTGCATCTATCCCAAGAGGGAGCCCCCCATGTCGTGTTTCCCAACACCACTGCTGATGCCAAATGTGTGGGGTTTCTCCCCCCACACCAATGAACTCTCCATCTCTCTAGAGGCCAACTGGGTGTCCTCCCATCTGACTCAATTCTGTCACTAACGACCTGAGTTAGCACAGATCCCACAGTTTAAACACTTAGTCTGACCAAACTGCCCCCCTTTACAGAGCAGGTGCAATCTTAGGCCTCCTTGTACTTTGGACTGACCATCTACAGGTGCTGGAAGTTGCCATGATCCCCTTCTCAGATTTCATAATTTGCCAGATGGCTCCCAGAGCTCAGGGAAACTGATCAGTATCAGTATGTGATACAGATTGTTGTAAAGGATACAGATGAACAGCCAGAGGATCAAAAAAGAAATAAATGAAAGTAAAACGAAAACTTAGTTTTTAACTGATCTGATAACAATGTGTTCAAAATAATAATAGCAACAATGTATTTGGTATGTGTATAAATGGCTTGTGTATAAATGAAATGAATAATAGCAATGATAGGAGGACAGGAAAGAAGTGTGATTATTTTATTAAAAGGTAATCAACACTATTTGTGACAGTGCACTTTTATTTGAAAGTGGACTTGGATCAGTGATAAAGTCTTTCATCTCCTTGGTTAAGTTAATTCCTAAGTATTTTATTCTTTTTGATGCTATTGTAAATGGGATCATGTTTTCCATTTCCCCTTCAGGTTGTCCATTGTTAGTGCTTCGAAATGCAACTGATGATTCCATGTTGACTTTGTATCCTGCTGTTTTCCTAAATTCATTTCTTAGCTCTAACAGATGGTGTGTGTGTGTGTGTGTGTGTGTGTGTGTGTGTGTGTGTGTGTGTAACCTTCAGGGTTTTTCTAAATATAAGATCACATCAACTGCAAAGAGATAATTTTATTTCTTCCTTTCCAGTTTGGAAGTCATTCATTCATTCTTCATTCATTCATTCATTTTCTTGCTCTGGTTAGACCTTCCAGCACTACATTGAACAGAAGTCAAGAAGGGAAGCATCCTTGCCTTGTCATTAATCTTAGGAAAAAAGCTTTCTTTCACTGTTGAGTATGATGGTCACTGTGGATTCTTCATCCATGGCTTTCAATTATGTTATGGTACTTTCTTTCTAGTATTCCTAATTTTCTGAGTGTTTTTATCATAAAAAGTTACCATTTCTTGAAACACATTTTCTGCGATGAGACGATCATGTAGTTATTCCTCTTCATTCTGTTAATATGGTGTATTACACTGACCAGTTTTCATACGTCTAATCGTCTTGCATTCCAGAAATAAATCTTACTTGGTTAAAGCCTATAATCTTTTTAATATGTTCCTGAAAATAGTTTTCTAGTATTTTGTTGATGTTCTAGTATCAATATTCATAAGGGATATTGATTTATAGTTTTTTTAAAAGACTTTATTTGACAGAGAGAGATTACAAGTAGGTAGAGAGGCAGTCAGAGAGAGGGGGAAGCAGGCTCTCCGTTGAGCAGAGGGCCTGATGCAGGGCTCCATCCCAGGACCCTGAGATCATGATCTGAGCCGAAGGCAGAGGCTTAACCCACTGAGCCACCCAGGCGCCCTGATTTATAGTTTTCTTATAGTGTCTTTGGCTTTGTTATCAGGGTAAGTCCACCTCATAGAATGAGTTAGAAATTATTCTTTCCTCTTACGTTTTTTTGGGAAAGTTGGAAAAATACTGGTGTTACCATTTTTTATTATTTTTTGAGTAATCTCTGCACCCAACATGGGGCTCGAACTTACAACTCCAAGATCAAGAGTTGCATGCTCCGCTGACTGAGCCAGCCAGGTGCCTCAGACGGGCTTACTTCTTTGAATGTTGGGGAGAATTCACCAGTGAAACCATCAGATCCTGGACTCTTCTCTGTTGGGAGTTTTTTTTTTTTTTTTAAATAACTGATATAATTCTCCTATTAGTTATAAATCTATTCCGATTTTGTATTTCTTTGTGATTTAGTCTTAGTAGGTTTTGTGTTTCTAGGAATTTGTCAATTTCATCTAAATCATCCAATTTGATTGTGTACAATTCCTCATAGTACACTCATAATCCTTTCTATTTACTTCAAATCAGTAATAATGTCCCCACTTTCTTTTCTGCTTTTAATAATTTGAGGCTTCTCTCTTTTTTCTTAGTCTATTAAAGGTTTGTCAATTTTTATCTTTTCAAATAACCAGTTTTTGTTTTATTGACTTTTCCCTATAATTTTCTATTTTCTGTTTTGCTGATCTCCCCTCTAATCTTTATTATGTCTATCCTTCTGCCAGCTTTGGGTTTAATTTGTCCTTTTTCTGGTACCTGAAGTTGTAAAGTGAGATTGTTGATTTGAGATCTTTCCCCCTTCCTCCCTCCTTCCCTCCCTCCCTTCCTTTCCATGTAAGAGTTGATAGCCATAAATTTCCCCATTAACACTGATTTTACTGTATCCCTAACATTTGGTATGTTATGTTTTCATTTCTATTCATCTTTAAGTATTTTCTAACTCCCCTTGTGATTTCTTCTTTGATTAATTGGCTGTTTAAGAGTGTGTTGGTTAATATCCATAAGTGGAGAATGGAAGTATCTAATTATTATTGTAAAACTACTTCTTTTAATTGTGTACATTTTTGCTTCATTTATTTTGATAGTCTGTTATTAGGCATGTAAGTATTTATCATTATTATGTCTTCTTGCTGTACTGAACCTTGTACTAATATATACTGTCCTTCATTGTCTTTTGTAGTAATTTTTGTCTTAGTCCATTTTGTCCTATATTACTTATGCTACACGTTTTCTTTTTTGGTTGCTATTCGCGTGGAATATGTTTTTCTGTCCTTTCACTTCCAATCTATTCGTGTCTTTGGATCTAAAGTGAGTCTTTTGCAGACAGCATATAGTTGTATTGTGTTCTTTTTATCTATTCTGCCAATCCCTCTTTTTGTTTTGTCTGCCAATCCCTTTTACTTGATTATTTAATTCATTTACATTTAAAATAGTGAATGTTAAGGAAGGACTTCTGTCATTTTGGTACTGATTTTCCATATGCCTTTTAGCTTTTCTGTTGCCTCATTTCCTTCTTTTGTGCTTATTTTTTGTAGTAAAACAGTAAAATTCATTTCCAATTTCATTTGATATATATTCAATGACTATTTTCTTCACGGTTACCATTGGGATTATATTTAATACCCTAAGGTTATGACAAACTAATTTCAATTTATACCAGCTTAACTTCAATAACATGCAAAAATTCTGCTTGACGAATTTGTTTATGCCCCTTTTCAGTTGTTATCAGAAAACTAAATCTTTATTTTGTTCCACAAAACATAAACTTTTAAATGTATTAGCCTCTTATGTTGAAAAACATAAAACAAGGTTATACACCAATGTTATAATAATACTAGGTTTTAGACTAATAATTTTTAAATATATTTCTTGTATTATGTAGAAAGGAGTTAGAAGCCATTGCTTCAATAACAGTTACTTTTGTATTACTTGTGTATTTGCCTTTATTGAGATCTTTAGTTTTTCATGCAGCTCCGAGTTGCTATCTGGTATTCCTTTGTTTCACCATGGAGGAGCCTCTGATTATTTCTTGCAGAGCAGGTCTAGTAATAATGAACTGTGTCCGTGTTTGTTTACCCAGAATTGTTTCCGTTTCTCCCTTTTTTTTTTTTAAGATTCTATTCATTTATTTATTTTAAATAAATTTTATTTATTTTTTTAAAGATTTTATTCATTTATTCATTTAATCGACAGAGAGATCACAAGCAGGCAGGGAGGCAGGCAGGCAGAGAGAGGAGGAAGCAGGCTTTCCGCAGAGCAGAGAGCCCGATGCGGGGCTCGATCCCAGGACGCAGGGACCATGACCAGAGCCGAAGGCAGAGGCTTTAACCCACTGAGCCACCCAGGCGCCCCTCTCCCTCACTTTTGAGGGACAGTTTTGTCAGATGTAAGATTCTTGGTTGACATTTTTTGTTTTAGCACTTTGAATTCTTCAGCCCACCGCTTTCTGAACTCCAAAGTTTCCAGAAGAAATCTGATAATCTTGGGGTGCCTGGGTGCCTCAGTGGGTTAAAGCTTCTGCCTTCGGCTCAGGTCGTGATCTCAGGGTCCTGGGATCGAGCCCCATGCTGGGCTCCCTGCTTGTTGGGGAGCCTTTTCTCCTCTCTTTGCCTGCTGCTCTGCCTGCTTGTGCTCTCCCTCTCTTTCTCTCAAATAAATAAATTAATTAATTAATTAAATATATATATTTTCAAGATTTTATTTATTTGACAGAGACCACAAGTAGTCAGAGAGGCAGGCAGGGAGAGAGGAGGAAGCAGGCTCCCCAATGAGCAGAGAGCCCGATGCAGGGTTCAATCCCAGGACCCTGAGACCATGACCCTAGCCGAAGGCAGAGGCTTTAACCCACTGAGCCACCTAGGTGCCCCTAAATAAATATTTTTTTAGGAATCTGATAACTTACTGAGAATCCCTTGTATGTGACTCATTTCTTCTCTCTTGCTGCTTTCAAGATTCTCTGATTTCTTAAAGTTGGATTGTAATGTATTTTGGTGTCCCTGAGTTCATCTCACTTGGAATTCATATTCATGTCTTTCATAAAATGTTGACGTTCTCAGCCATTGTTTATTCAAATATTCTCTCTACCCCTTTCCCTCTCTTCTCCTTCAGGAGGAGGTCTCCCACAATGTGTATGTTGACCCACTTAATGCAGTCACAGAAGTCCCTTAGGCTCTGTTTCTTTTTCTTCAATCTTCCTTCTGTTCATTGGATTTAGTTCCATTTTATCTTTAAGTTCACGCACTCCCCTGCCTGCTCAAATGGGCCTTTGAATCCCTCTAGTGAATTTGTCAATTTAGTTGTACTCTTCAGAATTTTGGGGGGTTTCTCTTTAGGTTTTCTGTTTATTGATCTCTCTGCTTTGCTCGTACATTATTTTCTTGTTCCCCACATCTGTTTTTTTGTTTTGTTTTGGGTTTTCTGGTTTGTTTAGTTTTTTTGAGCATCTTTAAGACAGTTGCTTTAAAGTCTGTCTAGGGGGCACCTTGGTGGCTCAGTGGGTTAAAGCCTCTGCCTTGGGCTCAGGTCATGATCCAAGGGTCCTGGGATCAAGCCCCACATGGGACCCTCTGCTCAGTAGGGGGCCTGCCTCTCTGCCTACTTGTGATCTCTGTCAAATAAATAAAATTTTTTTAAAAAATCTTTAAATCTTTAAAAAAATTTTATTTATTTGACAGAGATCACAAGTAGGCAGAGAGGCAGTCAGAGAGAGAGAGGAGGAAGCAGGCTCCCCGCTGAGCGGAGAGCCCGATGCGGGCCTCGATCCCAGGACCCTGGGACCATGACCTGAGCCGAAGGCAGAGGCTTTAACCCACTGAGCCACCCAGGCGCCCCAAATAAATAAAATCTTTAAAAAAAAAAAAAAAAAAAAAAAAGGTCTGTCTAGTAGATCTACCATCAGGCCTTTTTCAGAAACCATTTCTATTGATTTTTCCCCTTTGAATTGTGGTAATCCTGGAAACCAGTTGCTCTCCCTTTCCCAGTATTTATTGTAGTCATTGTAGTAGTGGTAGTAGTAGTAGTAATAGCAGCAGTAGCAGTCGTAGTAGTAGTTGTAGACTGTCTCTGTGCCAAGGCTGAACCTGAGGGATAAGTTCTGGGCCTGCACATCTGGGTAAGTTTCTAATTTTCCCTGTATATGCAGTTGCTTCTGAATGTCCTAGTCTTTAAAGTCTGTCTCCCAAAAGGGGGAAAATGAGAAAATTGGGGGTGTGGGGAGGGAGTAAGGAGACCAGCCTTTAAATCTCCCAGAATTCTCAGCGGTTGGAGGGGTAGGGCTTGGGACAAGGGAAGGAAGTTCAACCCTAGTGGCTGCCAGGCCCCTTGTATCTCTGTGATCGGAAGCAGCCATCAGCTGTCAGAGCACAGACCTCCACTGTTTGGAGGACAGAGTCCTTTTTGCCCAGCCTAGCACCCACAAGCTGGGCGGGTGGCTCCAGGAATATGGGTACAGCTGCCTGCCCCGAGTCTGGGAGTGTGGGGAGGGGCAGGTATCTGCAGCTGTACTAAGAGCTCAGTTTGGCTAAAATTAACCATTTATTGTTCAAGACTCCCCGTGGAGGTTGCAAACCTTTGATAGACATCGGAGTTCCAAAACCATCAAATCTTATCCCAGAAATTGTCTAGGAGACAGACTCCTGCTGCTTCCCACTCTATGGTCTTCCCCAAATCCTGTTTGGTTCGTTTTTATTATTTTTTATTGATATTCTCTATTTGGTGAGCCATCTTTCTCCTGGTTTCCTTTCAAGGCTCTTTGGGCATATTTAAAAATCATTGATTTAAAGTCATCAGTAAATCTAATATCTGCCCTTCCTCAAAGAGGGTTTCTATCAATTTTTTTTCCTATGTGTGGGCCCAGCCCTGTTTGTTTACATGCCTCAGAATTGTTGTTGTTGTTGAAATCTGGGCATTTTGAATATTATAATGTGGGAAGTCTGGAAATCAGACTCTCTTCCTTCCCCAGGGTTTATTGCTGCTTGTAGCTGTCTGGTGGCTTTTCTGAACTAATTTTTGTAAAGCCTGTATTCTTTGTTGTGTATGGTAACTGACAATCTCTGTTCAGTCAACTGAATGGGGTTATCCCAGGCTTCCTTAAGCCTGAAAACAAAAGAGAAAAGAAAAGAAAAGAAAAAAAAAAATAGAGGAAGGGTGAAAGGGAGGGAAGGAGGGAGGGAAAAGAACCCAGTCTGCAGATGGGCTGCGTGTCTCACAACATGCCTTCAGCATTCAGCTGGGCAGACCACAGCTCTGCTTCAGCCTTAATTCTTGCTTGCACAGTCTGCCGCAGAGCTGCCAGAGGTGAGAGCTTACGGCTTTCTGGAGTCTTTTGTGAGCGTGTCCTCAACTCGGTGCAATCCCATGCCCTTTGTATCCCCAGGAATGTGTGCGAGCTTTTCAAAACCCTTTCCCCCTGATGTATCTCATCCCCTAGCCTTTCTCCCAAGCTTTTAGTGCTTTCATGGTATGCCCCAAGAAGAGTGGCTAACACATTTGCCTTTATATTTTTTCAACCATTGTCCCTCTGTTCTTTGGAGTTCGGAGTTGGGTAAAATTAAGACAAGTCCTTTGAGTCAGTACTTCAAGCAGCCAATAGACAGGTCCAAACAAGTAACTAATTCTGAGAACAGTATTCTACTCCCACTGGTACAAGGAACATGTACCAGAAATGCAGGTTATCATCTTCCACGCTGCCAGGAAACATGAAACGAAAGGTACTAGGGTCAGTTAAAGTGCCACAAAGCAAACTTGTCAAGAGTCAGCCATTTTTATTATTGTTTCGCCTTTTTTTTTTTTTCCCTTAACTGACCATTTACTTGGTTGCTGTAAACTTTGGATAACTTTCTAGAGTCCCAATACAGTTGATTCTGTTTTTGCCCATTGATTATCTCCTTTTATGGAGGAAGAGACTTTTGGAGTTCCCCATTCCACCATCCTGGTAGACGTGTGTCAGCTTATTCATTTGGAAGTAAAAGGAAAACATGGTTACTTTCAAGAGTCTCATAAAGCAAAGAAAACCATGCTCGCAACGTAGAAAGGAGAGAGCTTATTTTAAGGTCACACAGTTCTAAGCAAGAGTTAATGTCCGACATTAACAGTGCAGACTTCTACTTTGATCAGATCCAAGCATTACTTTAGGGAATTAACAAAATACCTTTCTTTCATGCACCTGCGGGAGCCCAACCACCACAGGCTGCCTGGCTGAGATCGCGGATCAGGAAGGGTCTGGACATTGCTGGGTGTGATGAGCACAGAGACGGTCCCCTGCTCACCACTGTTAATGGCACTCCTGCCCGCGCAGGGCCGCAGAACTGCTCCAGAGCAAGTCGTCAAGAAACCCAGATATGGCAAACAGTAAGTGACCGATCTTAATTTTGTGCCAAGTCACTTGCTATTTTATTCCAGATTCTAACACAGGCAGAAACCACAGGCTCAAGTGTTTTTGGAAGGAAAAAAAAAAATAGTCCTGGGGCTCCTGGCTGGCTCTTGATCTTAGGGTCGCGAGTTCAAGACCCACACTGGGGGTGACGTTTATTTGAAACGAAAAGAAAAATCTTTGCCTCCGTGAATTTGATGGGAGCGCCACTGCAGGACCTTGGTGGGAGAACATGCCGGCCTAACTCCCCGGCACCCAGCGTTCCCGAGCCTGGTACAAGTGTCACAGTCAAGTTCTGAGTTCTGCAGCAAGAACCGCCTGCTGCGCGGTTCTTGCTGCCGGACATGAACAAGGGTGTTATCAGTTGCCCTCCGCGACCACCGTGAGAATCTCGTCTTCTAAGGCATGCAGAGGCAGCACTGTGCTCAGCGCATGGCTGTGCTACTGAGCAGGAGCCGAACAAAGCCATGCCAAGACGCAGGCGGCAGCGCACACCAACCCGCTGACCTGCCCCCCGGGGCTCGCGGCCTGCGCCTCCAACTCCTCTCCTGCCACAGCCAAGTGATCACGCGTCAGACACGTGCAGGTCCTGGACAAACAGAATGGGAGACATTATACCCCTGGGAGGCTACTGTGCCACCGTGACAAGCCACAGAAGACAAAACGCCACAAGCGGACCCGACACTTGGACACTCGCAGCACATGTATTCAGTGTTCATTTTATTTTAGTTATAAACAACGGCCCGGACACAAAGTTTAAAAAAAAAAACACACACAATGTAAGTTTCATATTCCTTCTTTTGTTGCGGAAAATAAATAACGGTGAGGTAATAGTCGTTTGCCTATGCGTGTCTATAAAAGCGTTTCTAAAAATGTCACTTGCTGGGATTCGACGGGATCATCTTTTTGGCTTCTCAGTGGCAGGTATGACACAGTATACAGATCATTTGATTTCATGAACTTTTTTAAGCACTTGGGCTCCAGCAACTTTGGGAAAAGCTGTCTGTGGGCTTAAAAATCTTACTCCAGGTTATTGTTGAAATAGTTCAGCTATAAACAACCAGGTTGTTAATTCATTTAGGAGGAGAATATAGTTTTTCTTTTATAAAAATTGCCCAAAAAACTCACAAACACCTAAACCGACATTAAAAAGTTGGTCTATCTTCGTAGGAATCAACAAAAAGGAAGGAACAGAGCACAGACGGCCCCTGGGTAGTACATCGCATCAGGCATGACCCCTCACAGTACTGTCTGTTTCCAGTTTGGCCCTCCGGAGTTTTAAGAAAGGAAAGCTGTTCAGTCATCTAAACCTATGTTTCTGAAAAGGTAGGACATGGACTCCCCATTGTGAATCCGACGGATGGCTTCTGAGAGGATCATGCTGATGTCCACGGTTTTAATTTTGGGGCATTGGAGCTTCTGGATTTCATGTGGAATCGTATTGGTGACCACCACCTGCAAATCGAGAGGACAAAGATCCAAGAGCATCAGAGAACCAGGCAGCTTCCTGGCCGGATCTGAAAATACCACATATTCTCAAATCTCTGTGGTTCTGCTTGATAGGACAGTGAGCCTACTATACCTTCAGAAGTGTTTTCAGTCAATGTGAACACTACTTGTGTTTCTTCCTTTTTTTTTTTTTTTAAGATTTTATTTATTTATTTGACAGAGAGCGAGAAAGCACAAGCCAGAGGAATAGCAGAGGAAGAGGGAAAAGCAGGCTCCCCACCAAGCAGAGAGCCCGACGTGGGGTTCGATCCCAGGACCCTGAGATCATGACCTGAGCCAAAGGCAGAGGCTTAATCAACTGAGCCACCCAGGCGTCCCCCCCGCTTTTTTCTTTCTCTAAGATTTATTTACTTATTTGAGAGAGAGAGCATGAGTGCAGAGGGAAGGGGCACAGGGAGAGGGAGAGAGAGTCTTAAGCAGACTCTGTGCTAAGCACGCAGCCCAATGCAGGGCTCGATCTCACGACCTGAGCTGAAACTGAGAGTAGGACGCTTAACCAACTGTGCCACCCAGGAGTCCCCACTACCTGTTAGTCAAGATCTGATACCCTGACACCCACTACGTCTTAACTCAAGATCTGATACCCTGACACCCACTGAGACAGCTACAGGCAAAAAATCAGAACTACCGTGAGGTTGTGGGGAAACCAGACCCCTCAGATGCTGCTGGTGGGAGGGGTGAAAAATGGTTTGGCTACTTTGGAAAACAGTCTGGAAGTTCCTCAAAAGGTTAAACATAGAGTTGCCATAGGGCCCAAGAGAAATGAAACCGTATCTTTGTTCAAAAACTTATACATGGGGGTGCCTGGGTGGCTCAGTGGGTTAAAGCCTCTGCCTTCGGCTCAGATCATGATCCCAGGGTCCTGGGATCGAGCCCCACATTGGGCTCTCTGCTCAGCAGGGAGCCTGCTTCCCCACCACCCCCACACCTGCCTCTCTGCCTACTTGTGATCTCTGTCAAATAAATAAATAAAATCTTAAAAAAAAAAAAAACTTATACAGAAATGTTTACAAGAGTCAAAAAGTATAAATGACCCAAACTGCCATAAACTTACGAATGAAAAGGCAAAATGTGGCATTTCCATTCGACGAAATATTCAGCAACAAATAAGAATGCAGTACTGGTACCCTGCTCCGGCAAGGATGAACTTTCAAAATAGCACACCAAGTGAAAAAGCCAGATACAAAAGGTCACACATCCCAGGATTTCATTTATAGGAAATGCCCAGGTTCGGTAAACCTATAGAGACAGAAAGCGGATTAGTGGGTGTGTAAGGCTGAGTGGACTGGGAAGAAATGGGGAAGGAGTGGACTGCTAATGAGAATCAGGGCTTTTTTCTGGGGGGATGAGAATGGGGGCTGCACAATTCTGTGAGTACACTAAAAACCAGTGAATCTTAAACTTTCAATGGGTGAACTGTATGGTATGTGAATTATATCTCAGTAAAACTGTTTTTCTTAAAATTAAGATTTGATAAAAATCAAAGAAAGACAAGCACTTTCCAGCAGCTACAAATGGGAAAAAAAAAAAATACTCAGCCGTCTTTAAAAAAACAGGGGATGGGGGGGTGCCTGGGTGGCTCAGTGGGTTAAAGCCTCTGCCTTCAGCTCAGGTCATGATCCCAGGGTCCTGGGATCGAGCCCCGCATTGGGCTCTCTGCTCCGCGGGGAGCCTGCTTCCCCCTCTCCCTCTGCCTGCCTCTCTGCCTACTTGTGATCTCTGTCTGTCAAATAAATAAATAAAATCTTAAAAAAAAAAAAAAAGGGATGGGAATGATTGTTTAATTTTATTTATAATCTATACTCCCTACTTCCGAAATAAGCCTCGCGACTGCTTATGATAAGGACGCGCACACACGAGACTGGTGACACAGAGACGGACAGTCAGGATTGCTCCAAACCAGCACGAGGGACACGAAAGCCTAGCCTCATCTGATCCTGGTGACTCCTGCTTTTGTATCTGACATTCCTGGCAACTGAGGCAACAACGGAAACGTCAAGACTCACATAAATTATCACGGCCTGTAAAAGAGAACAGTTCCCAAATTCAACAACAACAACAAAGCAGAACCCCTACCCACTGGTATCAAACACGGGCCTCTTGGCACCCCTCCCAGAGAATTGGCGGGGGGAGGGGGGTGACCCCAGGGCAGGGCTGCTGTGCCTGCACTCCATGCCCCATGCTCCCTTGCAGGGGCCGGTTTTTCACGCGTCAACCCCCCTCACTGGGGAATGGATCTTCCACACCTATTCTAACCACGTTTTAGAAGACTGGCTTGAGGGAAGCCTGGGTGGCTCAGTCCGTTAAGCGTCTGCCTTTGGCTCAGGTCATGATCTCAGGGTCCTGGGATCGAGTTCCGCATTGGGCTCTCTGCTCAGTGGGGAGCCTGTTTCTCCCTCTCCCTCTGCCCCTCCCCCTGCTTGTGTGCACTCTCTCTCCGTCAAATAAATAAATAAAATTTTAAAAAAGCACCAGTTTTATTGAGATATCATTCGTGTACCCTCTAGTCAGCCATTTAAAGCGTACGCTTCACTGGTGTTTGGAACAATCAGAGCTGGGTTTCCCATGTCCCCCAAAAAGAGACCCTGCACCTCTTTGCGGTCACTCCTCATCTCACCCCTTCCCAAAGGCTTGGCAACCACTAGCCTACCACGTTATGGATGTCTATTCTGCACATTTAAGTTATTTGCTAAAACAAACCACAAACCCCACTTCCAATCCTGATTCATCAGGCCCGAGCACTACAGGCTCGTACTCCAGAAGAGGAGGACGGCAGCCTCCCCGCCTCTCCCCGCTTCCGCCTCCTGACTGGGGGCTCTGCTGTTGCCCCTGCCTGGCTTACCCTCCACCGTGGGACTGTGCTTTACCCGTAAGCTTAGAGGAAAAACCTGAGCATCCTAACCAGAATGAACACAGAAACCCCGCTGATTTATTTTTTATTTTTACTTGTAAAGATTTTATTTATTTGAGAGACAGAGATAGAGCGAGCGAGAGCAGGGAGGAGAGGGAGAAGCAGACTCCCCGCTGAGCAGGGAGCCCGACGCAGGGCTCAATCCTGGGCCCCAGATCATGACCTGAGCCGAAGGCAGGCGCTTAACCGACGGAGCCGCCCAGGTGCCCCAGAACCCGGTGTAGCCACTATGTCACTGGCCTGACTCCCCGTCCTGGGCATCGGCGTAAGGCCCCTCTCAAGACACAAGGGCGCCCATCCGCAAAGGCAGCCTCCCGTGCACTTGCGTCCATTTCTGCTGCTTTTATGCCTCCTCTCCAAAGTCCACTCTGCTCTAGGAGGCCAGGCTCCCGCAGGTCCCCCACATTCCTGTGGCTTGCTCTCTTGAATCTGCCCACACGCAGCGCCCGTGGGAACCACGTGGACAGCCCGTGAGAGCTGCTGCCTCGGGCCTGAAGACCTCTCCGTGTACTCAATATGGGAGTTCCTGTATCCGGTTTGTGGCCCTGAACGCCTTTCACGTGTTCTTGGCCCTTAGGATTATCTGTCCCGCTGAATAAGGAGGCTGGATGTGATCCCGGCCACACCAGCCTGGCCTCTGTCTGTGAGAAGGCACCTTGAACCCATTAACAGGGGGCCAGGCTCAAGATTGACCGCTGAAGAGAAGAGTGTGGGACTTGGAAAAGTAAAAGGAGTCTGAGCCATGTACAATTCAATACTCAGGAATTTACAGGGCAGAACACCTCCATTTCTTAAGAGAGATTAAAAATGTGATTTATGTGGTCGGAGTGGACAAGCAGATAAGCCGGCTGACCTGGGGGTTGGGGGGCAGACAAAGCAGGGGGAGTAAACCAGGACTTGGTTTCAGCCTCAAGGGAGCCACAAGCAGCTTGGGAAAACTGCGCTGTGTGCCTTCCTCCCAGTTTCATACCACAGGCATCTGTCTGTCCCAGTGAGAGAGCCGGGCTTTGCCATCATAAAGGCTCAGCCTACTAGCTGTGTGACCTTAAGAAGTCCCTGAACCTTTCTGAGGTAGGGCCTCCTGTCTTTCTAAAAGGGCTGCAGACGGGGAACCTGCAGGCCTGTGATGGAGTCTGGGGGTCAGGGAGGGGGTAGTGTGCATGGCACCATGCGTCACATGCCCCATTTACAAGAGTCAGTAAAACAATTACCATGGGCTAAAGACAGGCTTCCGGGCCCTGAAACGCAAACATAACCCACATTGTGAATCCATTCTTAACCACAAAATAACGCCCTCCCCCCACTTGCTCTAACTGGGACCGGGAGGCACACAGGTGCCGGGGCAGCTGTGCCCAGAGTCGTGGCCGTTACCTCGTCGATGGCAGACTCTTCAATCAGCCGGGGAGCATCTGACGACAACAAGCCGTGAGTTGCCATCACAAAGATCTTATACGCGCCCCTTTCCTTCAGGGTCTCTGCCGCGGCGAGGAAGCTGTCCACGTCATCAATGATGTCATCCTGTCAAGTCAAGGAGGGAGCAGAAGGTGCATAAACATGGGGGCAAAGGCGGGTTCCCCAAATCCAAAAAAACAAAGGGTATCATTCCACTCCAGCAGAACTGCGGCCCCATCTAACGTGGGGATATCGGGACACGGCAGGTCACTGTGCTCCTGACACATTCCCTGCAGGCCTCTTGGCCACACTGGGGGCTCCCTGGGGCCACCATCTCCACATTAACCCTTGTGGGTCTGGAAATGTTTCCTCAGTGGGCAAAGGCTCCAGAAATGCTCATTGAAGGTCTTTTGTTTTGTTTCTTAAAGATTTTATTTATTTGACAGAGAAGAGAGCAGCAGAGGGAGAAGGAGAAGCAGACTCCCCATGGGGCACAAAGTCCCATGCAAGACTGGATCCTAGGAATCCCGGGTCATGACCTGAGCCGAAGGTAGACACTTAACCGACTGAGCCACCCAAGCGTCCCGTTAAGGGTTTTTGGTTTTTTTTAATGCATAACAAAACTGCCAAAAGTGCTAGGCTCTAGCTAGTCCTTTCCTCTTTTCCTCTTGGTTTTCCTTATTTTCCACATCTTCTCCTCTGGGCACATGGGAAATATGCTTACTTACCTATGGCTTTAAAATGGAAAAGACGGTAATGGTGTTTTAACAAAATACACAGTCCAGTGGTTTCCCACCTAGGTGCCACAGGCTCCCAGTATGACAGGGTAGAAAATATATATATTGGTCTCCACCCCAGGCTCCTGGAACAGAGTTCCTTAAACCCTTGTAAATTTCTAAGTGATGATGAGAACACTAAGAACATCTTTTGTTCTACTATTTGTCTCTGATCCTGTTCCTGACACGGGGCTCCTAAGACCCTTGTAAATTCCTAAGTGATAAGAGCGCTAGGGGCATCTTTTATTCTGATGAGGTGACTCCCGGTGGGATCCTGAATGGGGGCTTGTCACCAGAAAGACCACGCCATGAGGAGAAGCTTGGGATTTCCATCCTCCAAACCCCATTCTCCAGAGAGGGGAGGAGGCTGGAAACAGAGTTAATGATCTATCATGCCTACGTGATGAAACCTCCATAAAACCCCCAAAAGTACAGAGTTTGGAGAGCTTCCGGACTGGTGAACACATCCACATACTGGAAGGGTAACATACCCCAACTCCATGGGGACAAAATATTCTGTCCTCTGGACAACCCCAGACCTTGCCCTATTTATCTCCTCATCGGTATCCCTTATGACATCCTTTAATAAACTGGTCCATACAAGTGTTCTGTGAGCTGCTGAATTCTGTGAGCCGCTCTAGCAAATTAATGCAGCCTGAAGGGGTCATGGGAACCTCTGCTTTGTAGCCAAATCATACAGAAGCTGCGCATAACCCAGGGCCGTACATGCAAATGGTATCGGAAGTAGGGTGGGAGAAGTCTTGTGGGACTGACCCTTAACCCGTGGGGCTCTGACACTAGCTCTGGGTGGATAGTGTCAGTACTGAGTTAAATTGGGGCACCTGGGTGGCTCAGTTGGTTAAGCATCTGCCTTTGGCTCAGGTCGTGATTTTGGGGTCCTGGGATGGAGCCCCACATCGGGCTCCCATGCACTCTTTCTCTGCACAACCCCCCATGCTTTCTCTCTCAAATAAAAGCTTTAAAAAAAAAAAAAGACCTCAGTTAACTTGTAGGACAAGTAACTGGTATCACAGAGAAAAACCCCACACGTTTGTGTGAGCTGTGAAGGGGATGTGCAGGAGAAAGACACAGGAAGTGGAAAACAGTCTTTCCTATCACACCCAGGCTACCAAAGTTACTTTAAGCCCACTAGGGTATCAAGCATAGGCTAGACTTGAATAAGTATTCACGCATTTATTTTATATGCATAGATATTATTCCTTTCATGTGTATACCGGTATTACCATGATCAAAGAAGAAAAACGTAGGTGTTACTTTAAAAGTGTTACTGGCAAAATGGTACAACCACTCAGAAACAAAGTTTGACGGGTTCTTATAAACTGTGTTCGCAATCACCGCGCAAGCCACTAATCGCACCTTTGGCCATTTAGCACAGAAAAAGTAAAACTCTGTTCACACAAAAACCTATACACAAATGTGCACAGCAGTTTTATTTCTAATAGCAGAAAACCAGAAACAATTCAGATGTCCTGCAGTGGTTCAACTGTGGTACCAACGTGCGTGGAAAACAGCGCAGCCTAAAAAGATGTGTTACTATACATAACCACTTGGCTGGATCCCCAGGGAAGCATGCTAAGTGAACAAAAAATCGATCTTAAAGGCTGACTGACTGTATTCTCCACTTGTATGATTTTCTCAAAGTCACCATTATAAAGACAGAGGACAGGTTAGCCACCGCCACAAGTTGGCATCAGGGGGCAAGGAGGGACCCGGAGATGAAGGAGTAGCATGAAGGAGGAGCCTGGCAGTGATGGCGTCGCTCTGTATCTGACCACGGTGGTGATTACACAAAGCTCCACGTGTGATAAGCCTGCACACGTCTACACGCATACATGTCATACCAGGGCTTTGGGGAGCAGCTGTGTGGGTGGTGGCGACCTCCATTTCCAGACTGTGTTACTGCACCACAGTTAAGCAAGGAGGAGGAAGCTGGATCAAGGAACTTAAGACTTGTCTGTACGATTCCTATGAATCAAAATTACTTCAAAATAAAAAGGGTTTTTTTTTTTTAAATGCAGTAGAAAGGGGGCAAAGGCATTACTAAATTCACAGCATCTTATTATGACAGATTTTGTTAAATAACGAATAAATTCATGGGCAGCTATTATTCTAGAAGATGACGTCAGAGACTCTGAACTCAGAAAAGACTTTGTGGATTCAGAAATTCACAAGCAAAACCTCAAGCACTGGGAAGAGCGAGGGGCCCCCACCATGGAGTCTTGGTGAACTGGAGCGACCACTCTGGAAACAGGCTGGCACCAGTCAGGGAAGTTGGAAATGTGTGTGCCTTCTGACCCAACCGCCCCACTCCCAGGAACCCAAGAAAGTTGTACATGTATGGTCCATAAAACAGGCATAAGACTGTTCAGAGCCAGTATTATCTGGAAAGAGAGAAGCTGTATGTTCATTGCCTGGAGAACGGATCGGTACGCCATGTCACGGTTGTACCAGAAACAGAACACAATGTGCAACCACATGTTACTACATGGAGAAATCCCAAACCAGCACTGAAGGGAAGTCATAAAGTACACAAAGACTTCATTATACAAACAGCAAGAACATGAAAAACAGAACCACCTAGCGTTTAGGGATACATACGGTCATGGCAGAATGTACAGCAAGTAAGGGCATGCATGGTGACTTTCGGGTTGCTGACAACCTCTGGGGGGAGGAGAGGTAAGAAAGACCAGGGAAGAGCCGAGGCGGCCTCATGGGGACAGGACTACGTTCTGTTTCCAAGCGGAGCAATGGGGTACACACACGTGTTCGTATTATTGTTGTTTTAATGATATCGGCATTAAATGTACTCCTTCTGTGCACTGGTTTTGTGAAGGGCAAGAGAATGTATGTTTTAAACAGTTACCAATTTTGCACCCTACCTTTATCGCAAAAAAATTTCCCGTGGTATGACAAACAGCTGCAAACATTTAGTAAAACTAAGGAGTTAGTTACAATTTCTTAATAAACTAATGATAACAATTTTCAGCTTGGGGACCAAAGTAAACATTTAGCACAAGGTACCAACTTAAAGGAGACTTACCTGGCCACACAGCTATCCCCACACCATTAACAAATAATTCAAAAGAATAACAATGGCAAATACAACAATTAATAATAAGAAGAGAGATCTACATACCACAATGATGGCGATCCTTCCTCCAACATCGCCAACAACTGTGATTGGGGGCTTTTCCTTAGGAATCAGCACTGGTCAGAATAAAACACACACACAAAAATCTCTATATTAAAGCCTTTAAAAAGTTAATGTCTCATGATAAAAAGAGCCAGAAACTAGAAACAGATGGGAACTTCCTCAACCTGAAGGGCAACTATGAAAAACTCACAGCTGACATCCTACTTAATGAAAGACTGAAAATTTCCCCCTAACATCAGGAACAAGCCAGGGATGCCTGCTCTCACCACTGCTACTCAACACGATACTGGACGCACTAGCCACGGTAATTAGGCAAGAAAAAGAAATAAAAGGGATCCAGGTGGGACAGAAAGAAGTAAAGCTATCTCTACTAGCAAATGACATGATCCTACATATAAAAAACACCAAAGAATCCACAAAGAACTACCAAAGCTAACACACCAATTCACCAGAGCTGCAAGGTAACACACAAAAATCAGTTGTTTCTACACGAGCGATGAATGAGCTGAAGGAGAAATTAGGAAAACAACTCCACTTGTAAAAGCAGTAAAAAGAATAAAATCCCTAAAAATAAATTTAACCAAAGAGGTGAAAGACCTGTACACTGAAACTATAAAACACTGCTGAGAGAAATTAAAGAAAACATAGATAAATGGAAAGACATCCCATGTTCATGGATCAAAGCATTAATACTGGTAAGATGGCAATGCTCCCCAAAGTGATCTACAGATTCAATGCAATCCTTATCAGAATCCCAACTGCTTTTCTGGCAGAAATTACCTGACCCCAAAATCCTAATATATCGAAATAAATGGGACCCCAAGTAGCCAGAAAAATCTTTTAAAAAGAAAGAATAAAGGTGCAGGACTCACACTTCTCTATTTCAGAACTTATTACAAAGCAATTAATCAAATGTGGTACTTGCATAAGAATGGAGATAAGCAGATCAATGGAACAGAACCAAATGTCCACAAATAAACCCAAACATCTACAATCTATTCTTCCCCCAGCTTTCTTGATATGTCATTGACATATAACACTGTGTACAACATAATGATTTGATAGACGTACATACTGCAAAATGATTACCACAATAAGATGAGTTAACATACCCATCACTTCACATAATTACAATTTTGTGTGTGTGTGGTGAGGATGTTTAAGATCTACTCTCTTAGAGGGACCTGGGTGGCTCCGTCGGTTAAGCATCTACCTTCGGTTCAGGTCATGATTCGGGGTCCTGGGATCAAGCCCCACAACAGGCTCCCTGCTAAGCAGGGAGTCTGCTTCTCCCTCTGCCTGCCTCTCCCCAGTTTGTGCTCTCACTCTCTCAAATAAATGAGTAAAATTTTAAAAAGAAAAAAAGCTACTCTTAGTAACTTTCAAGTAAATAATGTAGTATTATTAACTACAGTCACTATGCTGTACGTTAGAGTCCCCAGAAGCTATTCATTTTATAACTCTGTTTCATCCATCACCCCCCAGGACCTCGTAACTACCACTCTATTGTCTGTTTCTGTGAGTTCAACCTTTCCTTTAGCTTCTACATGTCATTGACACCATACAGTATCTGTCCTTCTCTGACTTATTTCACTTAGCACAACATCCTCAGAGTCCATCCATGTTGCCATAAATGGCAGGATTTCCTTCTGATGGCTGAATAATACTCTACTGTATATATACACATTTTCTTTAACCGTTCAACCACTGAGGGACACTTAGAATTGATTTTTGACAAGAGTGTCAAGGCCATTCGATGGGGAAAGGAAACAGTTTTTGACAAGTGGTGCTGGGAAAACTGGATATCCACATATAAAAGAATGAACTTGTACTCTTACCTCACACCATATTGAAAAATTAACTCGAAATGGATCAAAGACCTAAAAATAAGAGCTAAAGCTATAAAACTCTAAGTAGAAAACATGGGAGTAAATCCTCATGACCTTGGATTTGGCAAAGGATTCTTAGCTAAGACACCAAAAGACAAGCAATAGACTGAAATACAGATAAACTGGATTTCATCAAAATTAAAAGCTTCCATGCACCAAAGGACATTATCAGGAAAGTGAAGACAAACTACACAATGAGAGAAAACATACATATTTTCGACAAAGAGTCAAGTGTCCAGAATATGTAAAGAACTCCTACAACTCAACTATAAAAGGACAAACAACTCAATTCAATAATAAGCAAAAAATGTGAACAGACATTTCTCCCAAGAAGATACACAAATGGACAAGCACATGAGAAGATGAAACGTCATGAGCCATTAGGGAAATGCAGGAAAAAACTGTAACAAAGTACCCTTCAACCCACCAGGCAGATGATCATCAACAAAATCAGAAAACATTGGGGCGCCTGGGTGGCTCAGTGGGTTAAAGCCTCTGCCTTCGGCTCGGTCAGGATCTCAGGTCCTGGGATCGAGCCCTGCATCGGGCTCTCTGCTTAGCAGGGAGACTGCTTCCCCTCCCTCTCTCTGCCTCTCTGCTACTTGTGAACTCTGTTCTCTCTGTCAAATAGGTAAATAAGATCTTTCAAAAAAAAGTCAGAAAACAGTGTTGGTAAGGATGTGGAGAAATCAGAACCTTTAACCTTTGCTGGGAGGAATGTCAAATGGTACAGTTGCGATGGAAAATAGATGGGTAGCTCCTCAAAAAGTTAACATAAAATTACCATATGATCCAGCCACTGTAATCCTAGGTATAGACTCTGGAGAAATGAAATCACGTCCAGAAGAAACCTGCACGTGAACAAAAATGTAACAGCCTCACAGCCAAAGGTTGAAACAACTCCAGTGTCTATCAGCGGATGAAAGCACAACATGCTGTGGCATATCCACACACAATGGAATATTACTCAGCCATCAAAAGAAATTAAGTCCCGATACACACAAAGACATGAATGAACAACAAAGACAGTCTGGATGATTCCATTTATATGAAATGTCTGGAACAGGCAAAGTCATAAGAACAGAAAGCAGATCGGGACGCCTGGGTGGCTCAGTTGGTTAAGCAGCTGCCTTTGGCTCCGGTCGTGATCCCGGCGTCCTGGGATCGAGTCCCACATCGGGCTCCTTGCTCAGCGGGGAGCCTGCTTCTCCCTCTGCCTCTGCCTGCCATTCTGTCTGCCTGTGCTCGCTCTCTCTCCCTCTCTCTCTCTCTGACAAATGAATAAATAAAATCTTTAAAAAAAAAAAAAAAAAAAAGAACAGAAAGCAGATTAGTGGGGGCAAGGGGCGTGGGGTGTGATCATTCAGTGTGTAAGGGTGTTCCCTGGGGTGATGAAATGTTTGAAACTTAAAAGATACAGGGGTTGCACAGGACTGTAAATGTACTAAATGCCAGTGAACTGTATACTTTAAAACAGCTGTTATGTGAGCTTCACTTCAATTTTTACTTTTTACTTATTTTTAAAGATTTTATTTATTTATTTGTCAGGCAGGGAGAGAGAGCACAAGCAGGGGGAGCAGCGGGCAGAGGGAGAAGCAGACTCCCCACTGAGCAAGGAGCCCAATGCAGGAATCAAATCCCAGGATCCCGAGATCATGACCTGAGCCGAAGGCAGATGTTTAACCAACTGAGCCACCCGGGCATCCCTCACTTACAGTTCTGGAAGAAAAGTCAGTGTCACCAAAGGAAAAAAGCAGGAGCACTCCAGATCAGAGCTTCTCAACCTGGGCACCAGTCACATTTAGGGTCAGATAATTCTTTGTGGTGGGAGCTGTCCCGTGTGTTACGGGATATTTACGGCATCCTTGGCCCCCTCAATTATGACCACCAAAAATGTCAGACATCTCCAACCAAGTGTGCTCAATGGGACAAAATCCATGGCACCCCCCCACCCCAGTTGAGAACCAATGCTGTGGACTGAAGGAAGCTAAAGACATAGGACAACTAAATGTCATGTGATCCTAGGTGGCGGGGCGGGGGGGGGAAAGAGGGGGGAAGGACAACAGAAATGTAAAACCAAACAAAGCAAGATAAATCCCAAAACTGAATTTTTTACACTTTCCATACTTCCTTTCCCAGGCACCTGACCCCAGGACTGGAAAAAGAGTACAACAGTGTAGCCTTTAGGGAATCGGCCTGACAAAGAGCCGCATGAACAGTCTTACCTTTGAATTCATAAATCTCATGCATAAGCCCAGGTACAGAGCAAGAGTTTACCCACACACGTCCACTGAAACATTACACTGGCAAAGGACAGGCGCAAACATCAGGGCACCTGGGTGGCTCAGCAGGCTAATCATCTGACTCTTGCTTTTGGCTTGGGTCATAACCTCAGGGTCATAAGATCAAGCCCCGCATGGGGCTCCGCGATCAGCGCGGGGTGTTCTGCAGAGTCTCTCCCTCTCCCTCTGCTCCTCCCCACTGCTCACTCTCTCTAAAATAAATAAAATCTTAGGAAAAAAAAAAAAAAGGCAGGTGAAAACACACACCTGCTAGACCCTGACTGAGCTTAGGTTTCAGCCACATCCGCAGATGGGATATTCGACAGCCGTTAAAACTGCTGTTCAAGCAAGTTTTCAATCACCTGGGAGAAGGTGTGTTATGGAATCTGTGCCTGTTGGCACCGCGGCTCCGTAACCCAAGGAAGGAAACCATGGGAAGAGCCCCAGCAGAAGGTAAAAATGCTGTGTGTCTGGATTTAGTACTGATGAGTGTTTCCTTCCTTTACTCACTCTGTTTTGAATAATTTATATAGTGTGTTCCTATTCCGGAAAAGTACTGTTTTCTTTTTTAGTTGGCATTTTCCTTCTGTAAGAAACCAGAAAATACAAACTAATTTTTTAAATATAATGCTGAATATTAAAATCTTTTGATGTCATCACAATCTCAAAATATACGTGTGAAGCGGCAGAGGAATAACGCTTTCTACTGCCTCCAGATGTCTATTTGCATATATCTACTTGCTACCAACTTAAACAAGGCTAGAAGGCCAGGCCAGCAAACGTGCAAAAAAAGTTGGACAAATTCTGGTATATTCTCCACCAAGTCCTCTAGTGTTCACTGCTTGAGTCAAAATGTAAACACAGAAATGTTATTATTACAATCATGATGAAACAAGCTGAAACATAAAGGAAATGTCAGAAAACCCTAGTCCCTTGTTTTTACATGGGGGACGCGTAGCTCCGTCTCTCCAGCCCAGAAATGACTGGCTAAGACTGCACTTAAAACTAAAGCCCAGAAGTTAAAAGGAGCTGGTTCATCTTGCTGAAACGTTCCTGAACATACCTGACGTAACTGCAAAGCTGAATGGGAATGTGCTTCCCCCCCACCCCGCCCGGAGCTCAGGGAATGGGCTCATCCCTGTAGAGCCCTGTAGGGCTGCCTGACACTGCCCCTCACTGAGCAGACGTGGGCTCTGAAGGCAAGGCCAGCCATAGGCCTGAGTGCCCAGCAGCCTTGCAGCGTGGTACACGCACTAATGTGGGGCCTAATTAGCAAATCCCTAACCCTGGCTCCAGCCCCAGCTCTCTCTCCGCGTTTTTGTTTTTTTTTTTTTTTTTTTTAAGATATTTACTTATTCATTTGAGACAGAGAGCACAAGCGGGGTCAGGGGCCGAGGGAGAAGCAGACTCCCCACTGGTCCATCCCAGGACCCCCGGATCATGACCTGAGCCGAAGGCAGACGCCTAACGACTGAGCCACCCAGGTGCCCCCACCCCTTTAAACTCCCGGCACAGTGGGAGAGCGCCAGCTCCCAAGATGGAATGGGAGAGCACAGGCCTTCCCGTTCAGTGAGCCCACTGCTAGACTCCCAGGGCAGTGATATACGCTAAGTCACAAATGGAAGCCATGGATATCATGTTAAATTTTCTAGCAGCCACATTACAAAAGCACAAAGAAATAGATGAAACTAATTTTAAGAATACATTTTATTTAATCCAATATGTCAATTAATCATTTCAACAGGGACTCAATAAAAAGGGACTCTGATTAATAAAGATCTTTCACACTACGGTTTTCACACCCAGAGTGCGTGTCCTTCACATTCCCTGCACACCTGGTTCCCATTCGCCCCATTCCAGTGGACAGGGGGCCGCTAGACTGGACAGGACAGGACAGCACAGCCCAGCCCAGCCCAGCCCGAGGTCAAAGCCCTCCCGTGGTGCATCTGTGTAACTCTATCAGCCTCCCAGATCCGCCCTCCCTGTCTCTTGCCTCTCTTCCCTGCAATCTAACACCCAGCGCGGGCTTGGACTTCCGAAGACACCGAAGATACCCACAGCGCCAGCTCCAGAGAACTCTGCAGCCTTTTGTAATGCAAGTTAAAGACGCGGCATTGAAAACCCTCCCATCCCTCCAGCAGACTCCTGCCGCCTCACCCCCATCTTTGTCCCCAAGGACCTTCCAGTAGTCAGGGCAATGTCCTTCCTGGTCACACTGGGGCTGGACACAGGCCCCAGCCCTTGCCCCCAGAGGCTGCCCTCTTGCCCCTATAGGCGGTCCTGGCTCCCTGATCCAACCGACCCCCGGATGCTGGCTCTCTCCACCTCAGCCCACCGAGATCCCCAGGCATGGCCCCAACCTCAGCTTCCTCCCGGCAGCCCCAGTACAGTTTTCCTTCTCTCAAGTGTTCTCTATTTGCAAATGAGCCACCTCCTGGGCAAAGCAAGAACCCAAAGGGCTGCAGAATATGCCACAGTGGCATGAAAATGATTCTTAGCTGAAGGTACAGGAGCTCCTGAAACCCCTTCTGGTTGAAAAGCAGAGCTCCCCAAAAGAACTCGAAAGAATTCAAATGTCATAAATCCCCTCCTAGGAACAACCAGGGAAGACTAACTTACCACCCAGACGAGAAGTCAGCACACACCCAGACAGACACAGTCACAAAACCATCCAACTCCTTTCTGTGCTAAGGGCCCTCCATCTCTTCTAAAAGTCACCTGTTTGCCAGCTTCCCCTGGTAAGATCCCCCAATCCTAAACCCTGTCTTTTCTTGCGCTCATCTATCTTTTGTGAGATTTGCAGGCCCCTAAGTCTGAATCTAAAGAGGACAGAGGACAAGTTTTTCTTCCCCAACAGATGCAAAGGCAGAATTTTTTTTAATTGAAAAGATGTTAGTAAAGCACGAAGGAAGTTTCTTAAAACAGAAACAAATTCACACATAACTGCCCCACCCTGTCACCATCTTGGCACCTTTTGTACTCCCTCTGGGACCTCACACAAGCACAGAGATACACTCTTGTATTCTGCCAATTCCCATATATTCCAGATTTTTCTCTTGTATCCAGCTAGGCTTAACTATTTCAGTGGGCTGCATATTTAGTTGTGCTGATACAAGATAACTTACAAGGGCCTACCCTCTACGAAGCCATTTAGACGTTTCCCATATTCTGTATTCAAAGTAACACTACTGGTGGGTAATATGCACAATTTTTTGCTTGTGTTAAACTCTCCTCAAGGATCTATTGCTGAGTGAATAGATGAAATTCTCTGAAATGGCAGAACTAAGCCTCTCCCTCGTTCTTGTTATGATCACACAAATTGCTTCTAGAAGGCTCTATGATCCACAGGGCTATCAGAAATACACTTGTAATGATGGGGTATTAATCAGTTTTTGCCAACTTAAAAAAACAAGAGAAGGGGCCATTCACAGTGGGAAGACAATACGTTTAGGCAGCCCTGAAAGCAAAGAGGAAAGTGACAAAGAGGGGCTGGCACACTTACTGGGGATCTCCAGGCTGGGGTGGATGGCAGCCACGCTCCTGACCATGGGCGGGGAGTGCCGTCCATCCACCAGGTCGGACTCGGCGTCCTGAGCTTCTCCGTGAATCACCGCGATGCCCAGTCGCAGGCGCTCCGCGAAAGACTGCGCCCTGAGGGAGAGCACGAGACACGGTTCAGAGAGCACACAGCCTCCGTTTTCTGATGTTTACGAGTGGAACATACAAGAACAGGCATCCAGTGCAGTTTCCAAGAGGATTCGCGAAAAGAGAAAATGATCTTCAAGTCCTGGGATCGGGGACAAAGCGTGGGGACCCCCAGTGATGAGCATGTCCCTATGGCTGTGGGCATGGCAGTGGCTGGGCAGTGGCAGGCCCCGTGGGCGCTCAGCGGGCTAGATGCACCTGCGCTGGCTGACTGGGCTAAGCCTAATCTTCCCCCATTCTAACTGCTAATCCACCTCGCCACCCACCGAATAGTGAGAACCAGCCACAGGAGACAAAGGGCATTAAATACTCGTCAAAGTTGGAAGCGTCAATTTTTAAGTTTTACTGAGATATAAGTGAGACCCAACGAACTCTATGTATTTAAACTGTACAATCTCATCAGCTCTGATGTGCACACACATCCGTGCAAACCATCAGCATGATAAAGACAATGAAAAGATCTACAGATGCCAGACACGTCCTTGTGCCCTTTAGGAACTCCTTCCAGCACCTCGCCACCAATAATCTGCCTTCTGGCACAGAGTCTGACCCCTTCTAGAACCTTGTAAGTGGAATCGGAGTCTGTCGTCGTTTCTTGTCTAACTTCGCTCACTAAGGATAACATTTTGGAGATTCAACCACATTATATGGCACAGCAACAGGCCATCCCTTCACACAGTAACAGTCCGTGGTTCGGGTCTACCAGACCTTGTTCACTTACGCGATACGTTTTTGAGTTATTCCCAGTTCTGAACTATGGCAAAACCGCTTTGAACATTCACGTACAGATTTTTGCATGGACTCACGCTTTCCTCTCTCTTGGTTAAAGACCTAGGAGTAGCATGGCTGGATCATAAGGTAAGGCATATATTTAACTCTCCAAAAAACAACCAGACTGTTCTGCAAAGTGGTTATACCATTTCACAACCGCCTGAGCAGGGCACAAGGGTCCCAGGGCCTCCACGTTCTCACCGATACGTGGTGTGGCAGATTTCAAATGCTTTCCATTCTGATGGTGCCTAGTGGTACCTTGCTGTGCTTGCCGTTGGGATTTCCCTCATAGCAAACGGTGCTGAACACCTTTCATGTGCTTATTTGCCCTTCGAATGTATACTTTGATAAAGGGTTTGCTTATCTTTTGCCAATTTTTTTAGTTAGGTTGTTAGTTCTGTACTAACTTTTGGGAATTCTTTCTATCTTCTGCATGTAAGTTGGGTTTTTTTTTATGTTTATTTATTTAAATTTTTAAGTGATCTCTCCACCCAACATAGGGCTTGAACTCATGGCCTTGAGATCAAGAGTCGCACACTCTTCCCACTGAGCCAGCCAAGTGCCCTGAATATAAATTCTTTATCAGGTACATGCTTTACACATACTTTCTCCCAATCTGTGCCTTCTGTCATTCTCCTGTTATGTCTTCCGAAGAGTAGTTTTACTTTTGATGATGTTTAATTTAATAAATTTTTTCTCATGGGGCACCTGCCTGAGTGGCTCAGTGGGTTAAAGCCGCTGCCTTCGGCTCAGGTCATGATCCCGGACGCCTGGGATCAAGTCCCACATCCAGCTCCCTGCTCAGCAAGGAGTCTGCTTCTCCCACTGACCTCTCTCCTCTCATTCTTTCTCTCTCTCCCTCTCAAATAAATAAGATCTTTAAAAAAAAAATTAAAATATAAAACATTTTTGTCCAACCAAAGTCACAAAGATAAAAAATTTTTGTCCAACCAAAGTCACAAAGATTTTTTCTCCCACAGTTTCCTTCAGAAGTTTTACAGTTTTAGGTTCCACATTTAGTTATAGGATTTTTAGTTGATTTTTGCATATGATGTAAAATATGACTCAAAATCATATTTTGTACGTGAATCATTCGAATACCATTTGTGAAAAGGAAAATATGACTCGAAATCATTATTTTGTCCATCCAATCATTTCAACACCATTCGGGAAAAGGGCGACCCCTTTTTCTCCACTGTAATGCTTTTGCAGCTTTGTTGGAAGCCAGCGTTCTAGATACGCACAGGTCTGTTTCTGGACTTGATTCTGTTCCACTATTCTATTTTTCTCTCTTTACCCCAACGCTGCCCAGTCAAGGTCGCTTTAGCATTATAGTAAGTTTTGACTTCAGTGTTAGCTCTCCCAGATCTAACTCCCAGAAGTTATTCTTTCTCAAAGTCTAACCAGCACTGACACATGCCTGAGTGGATGGGCAAGTCAGTCTCAATCCTACTTGGCCAACACCCAAATCCCTAATCACAGGTGTGGAAAACACCCAAGAAGTGACGAGCGCTGCCACTGTCTTCCAAGAAACAACATGCAGCTGAATCACCGTGGATCACTTTCTTCAACCGCTCTCGTCTGTGAGAGATCATAAATGCCAGAGAAGAGCAGATGAGGTAGGTCGAGGTCTTCATACTAGCTGCTGTTAACACAGTAACACAGACTAAGGGTGCTTCGACATAGAAATGTATTCCTCACAGTTCTGGAGGCTGGCAGCCCCACATGAGGGCATGGCAGAGCTGGTGCCTGGTGAGGGCCTGCTTCCTGGTTTGCAGACGGCCCCCCGTCTCTCATGGTACCTTCATGCGGCAGAGAGCCACGACAAACGTCTCACTCTCCCCACAAGACCACTAATCCCAGACATGAGGGCTCCACCTTCATGACCTAATCATCTCCCAAAGGCCTCACCTCCTAATCTCATCATACTGGGGGTTAGGATTTCAAGATGAATTTTGGGGGGACACACACACACTCTGTCCACAATAGTAGCGAAAACACTGGACACTACACATAACCTTCCTGAGGGATCTTCTCAGGCCTCATCAAACCTGACACAAATGGCTAGATGCCAAACACTGGGGGCGCCTGGGTGGCTCAGTCGGTTAAGCCTCTGCCTTCGGCTCACGTCATGATCTCGTGGTCCCAGGATCGACCCCCATGTCAGGCCCCTTGTTCAGTGGGGAGTCTGCTTCTCCCTTTTACTCTCCCTCTGTGCTCCCCACCACCAAATAAACAAATAAAATCTTTTAAAAAAATGACAAACACTGTAGTACAGTTGACCCTTGAATAACATAGGTTTGAACTGCGTGGGTCCACTTATAGGTGGGTTTTTTTACATATATAAATACGGTACGATACTGTAAGTTTATTTTGTCTTATGATTTTCTTAATAACATTTTTTTTCTCTGCCTTACTTGCAGTAAGAATACAGTATACAATACAAACGACAAAATAGACATTAATCGACTATTTATGCTCTCAGTATTACTGATTAAGTTCTGGGGCAGTGAAAAGTGATGTGTGGATTTTTGAAGCATGGGGGGGTGGTGCCCTAAAACCCGTGTTGCTCAAGAGTCAACTGTGCTAATAAAAGCCAAATAAACTGAGCCAAAGGCTACCATAGTGATACAATCTCATCAACAAACGGAATTAGATGTCAAGTGAGTATTATGGAAGTTATGAGAAGCCTATCCATAGGGGCGAGACCAAAGAAAATTCATCATATTCTTTGGGTATTTAGTGGGAAAAATGTATCAAAATGCCCTGTGGCTACTTCTGTTACTGAAGCTACTTCTGTTTCCGCTGAGATGGGGCAGCCTCCCAAGTCAGAAAACTCTAACACACTGACTGCCCTTCTCCAGCCAACCGCCACAGAAATCAGCTACACCACTGCTGACACAGCAAAGGTCAAGCAGGGGGTCTACCCTTCCTCCCTTGCCAGGCTATAATGATGAGACCCAAACCCTCCAAAGGGGCAGTTTAAGAGAATGCCAAGTAGAGAGCTGGGACTTTCATCCCTACCGAGCAGTAATGATCCCCCACCCCCCACAGTCAGTGCAGAGTGAACCCTGGACTTCCAACCCCACTCAGCAGTAAAAGGTGCCTTTCCCTCTCCCCTCTGAGGTGGTGTCAAGGGAGGCCTCGTGGAGTCAGGACTCTCACCAGCCCCGTGGTGACAAGGCCACTTGGTGTCAGCAGAGGATTCACAGGGAGTGGTACTCCCACGTCCACCTACTTGTGGGTGTTCTGATCTGATTCTTACTACAAAGCTACAGTAATCAAAACTGTAGTATTGACATTCAGACAACAGAACAGATCTGAGAGTCTGGAAATAAACACAAACATCGATGGCCAACTGACTTGGGACGAAAATACCAAAGCCATTCGAGGGGGCTAAAGCACAGTCTTTTCAACGAATGGTGTTGGATGGCCAGATATTCACGTGGGAAACAAAGAAGCTGGGACCCGACACCTCCCTCCATATATAAAAATGAACTCAACATGGATCAACCACCTAAACATAACAGCTAAAACTAAACCACTGGGAGAAAACGCAGGGGCAAAACTTAATAACCTTGGATTTAGCAATGGCTTCTTAAATATGATGTCAGAGCAAAAGCAGTAACATAGCTAACCCAGACTTCATAAAAATTAAAAACTTTTGTGTGTCGAAGGACATTGTCAAGACAGGTAAAAGAGGGACACCTGGGTGGCTCAGATGGTTAAGCATCTGCCTTTGGGTCAGGTCATGATCCCAGGGTCCTAGGATTGAGTCCCACTGAGCAGGGAGCCTGCTTCTCCCTCTGCCTGCCGCTCCCCCTGCTTGTGCTCTCTCACGCTCTCTCTAACAAATAACTAAAATTAAACAACAACAACCACCACCACCACCATACAGGTAATGATCCCAGGGTTCTGGGATCAAGCCCCACATCAAGCCCACTGGGCTCTGCTCAGTGGGGAGCCTGCTTCCTCCTCTCTCTCTCTCTCTCTCTCTCTCTGTCTGCCTCTCCGCCTACTTGAGGTCTCTGTCAAATAAAAAAAAAAATTAAAAAAAAAAAAGATAACCTACAGAATGGGGTAAAATATTTGCAAATCCTCTATCCAATAAGGGCCTAGTACCCAGGATACACAAAGAACTCCTATAACTCAACCACAAAAAGGCAAACAACCCCGTTAAAAAAAGTGCGAAAGACTTGAACAGACATTTCTCCAAAGATATACCAATGGTTAATGAGCACACGGAAAGACGCTCAACATCCTTCATTGTTAGAGAAGCGCAAATCAAAACCACGGTGACGGACCACTGCACACCGACTGCGATGGCCATAACAACAACAATAATAATAATAAAACCGAAAATACATGTTGGTAAGGATGGAACCCTTGTACATCCCTGGAGAGAATGTGAAATGGTACCCGCTGTAGTTCAGCAGTCCCTCCAAAATGTAAGCATAGAATTACCATATACCGAGCACTTGCGACCCTTGGTACACTGACTTTGACAAGAAATGAAAACATACATTGACACAGCAACTTGTACATAAATGTACAGCAGTATTCTTTGTAACAGTCAAAAGGTGGGGACAACCCAAATGTCCTTCAATACATGAACGGATAAACAGTGTGGTCTATCCCGACTGTGGGGATTTTTCAGCTGTAAAAATGAAATGACTGACTGATACACACTACAGTGTGGACGAACCTGGAAAGCAGGAGGCTACATGAAAGAAACCACACCCAAAAGGCCATGTGTTACGTGGCTTCATTTATATGAAACATCCAGGACAGGCAAATCCACGGAGACAGACAGCAGATTCGTGGTTGCCAGGGGCTGGGGGAGAGAGGGTCACGGACAGTGATTTCTTCATGGGTATGGAGTGTTCCTCTGGAGTGATGAAACAGCTCTGAAACCTGAGAGAGGCTGTGCCTGCAGAACATTGTGAAGGCACTAACTGCCCACGGACTGCAGACTTTAAAATGATTAATTATACCTTCTGTGATTTTCACCTTAACGGCAACTGAAAGCACGTATATCAGAGAAAAACAAATTACTACATTAAAACTGATCCAGCATGGGGCGCCTGGGTGGCTCAGTGGGTTAAGCCTCTGCCTTCGGCTCAAGGTCATGATCTCAGGGTCCTGGGATGGAGCCCCACATTAGGCTCTCTGCTTAGCGGGGAGCCTGCTTCCCCCTCTCTCTCTGCCTGCCTCTCTGCCTACTTGTGATCTCTCTCTGTCTAATAAATAAATAAAATCTTAAAAAAAAAAATTGACCCAACACAATGCCCAGAGAAGCGTCTGGAAGTTTTAGATTCTAAAACGAGTCATGGATTATGACGACTTCATCAAATGGATGATACAAAACTCCAGAGACTGAGCTTCTCGAAGGACGTGTGGTGTGGGCACAGCCTCGGCTGTACTGGACATGGCAACTTCATGTCTTTATCTCAAATGCTGGCCTAATTTATTTAATCTCCTAAATGTCCTTCATCATTTATAACGGAAAACTACGTATTATAATATCTTTTAAGTCACTGGCTTACTGTCTGCAAGCTCTCCCTCATCCTTCAATATTAACAGCCCGTGGGGCCTAGGATGGTTGTTTCTATGTTTGCTTATGCTCTGCAGGGCTGCACAGGGATCCAGCGAGCAAAGGCATTCAATCGTGGGACATGATTTTAAGAGCATTTTTAGGGGCGCCTGGGTGGCTCAGTCCATTAAGCATCTGACTCTGGATTTCAGCTCAGGTCATGATCGCAGGATCATGAGATCAAGTCCCGGGTCAGGCTTTGTGCTGGGTATGAACCCTGCTTACAAGTCTCTTTCTCTCTCCCCCACAACAACCTCTCCCTGTCTAAAAAAAAAAAAAGAAAAAAAGAGGGGAGCTTTTTTAGGAAAAAGACTTTCTTCCTACATTTGCTTTTGCTCTCTCCCTTCCCAACAAAGTGGCTTCTCCAGAAAACGTGAGTAAATGAAATCCTATCAATCCCTAACCACTTTAAATATTGTCTTACTGATTCATCGGTCACTCCAGGTTACCTGTAACTCTCAGCACTGCCCTATCTGTATGCCTCAGGGTGTTTTTGTTCTGTAAAATGTCACTTTTTAACACATACCAATAAGTGGCCTCTCGGCTGGCTACAATTCTGTTAATGAATTACTGAGTTCTTGTAATAAAAGGCAAAAAACAACTACACAGTATATTCACTGGTACTGTAAATATCATGGGTTTTAAACACCCTGGAACTGAAGGTGACCGCCAATCTGGAAATGAGAGAAGCACTAGGTCAGGCTTCCCGACACCTGGGTGTCTTTGATAGGTGGGCACAGATTGGGATTGGGAAAAAAAAAAAGAGGAAAATTAATCATCATTTTTAAAATGGAGTCAGGAGACGATCTTTTAAACTATCAGCCCATAGAATAAAAACAAGAGACACCACTGGGAACCACTGAGGTAGAATCCAGAGTGTTTGGGATCCAATCGGGGATGTGATTCTCCACGCGGACCCGAGGGGTAGCCATGAGCTCCCACCTACCTCTTGGCCGAGGCTGGAGATTTGGCCACAATCACCGCATTCCTGTAATCCGGGATCTGTGACAGACAAGAGGTCAGGGATTACTCCCATGTCTCCATGAGGCTACCAACATCCGACAGTCCATAAAAAGGAACATTCCAAGACTCAAAAATGTCATCTGGCCACTTGAAAGTTTTCCAAAAAGAGAAAAAGTTCAAAGTAAATTTCCCCTTCGGAAAACAAAGAAACCCCTACCTAGGAAAAAGTATTATCAGGGTATGAGCCGCACAGACTGAAGACAAAAAGAGTAGGGCTCGTTGCCGATTAGCTCGTATCTATATCAGCAAATGCTGATGATGATGGCATAAAGACATTTTGATCAAGTCAACAGGAGGTGCTCTCGTGAACCCGTTGCATGGGATTTCCCAGTGCCAGGATGGTACCCATCCAAAGTGAATCCAAAGTAACTGTCCAATTCCAAATCAGTGCCGTCCATACAAAGGAGTACTGGGTCTCAGTCACGGCATATTGAAGAAACCAATTTGTTAAAGGATAATCGCAAAGGTGGGGTTTTAATCAGGTATGAAGAACCCTTAAGAAGATAACTAAAATACCAATCTACTTTGGAGTCTTTCACTGTTGAACATTTGAAGTGATCTGTGCTAGTGACGATCATAACCAAAGATATACCATTAGCAACTTCTAAGAATTGAGAAGACGGAACACTTTTTAAGCTGTGCAGTGGGGTGTTTCTGACTTCGTCCTGGCCATATTTTCCGATTATGTTCTTAAAATTTAAACACGTCACTAAATTATAAGATTTCCTTCAATATATCCTGGCTGCTTTTTTTCTCACAATTAGGCTAGATCAATGATTTTCCATGTAAGCATTAATAACCTTCAGCACCTCGTACAATGCCTTGCACATGGGAAGTACTAAATAATACTTAGTAAATGAACAAAAAACTGATTCATCGAAGCAGTGGGTACATCAAATGGACGTATACATCTAATACAGGTGCATCCGGCATAGCCACATGGATTGGACGTCTTTATGGGAGAACCTAATACATCCAGGGCTATCAGGGAATAAAGTAGCAAAACATATTTCCATTTAGGCGCTTTTCCTATTTTTGCTGGAAGTCTTTCTAAACTGTTTTACGGACTTATCTCACCAAATATCACCAAACAGCACCAAACCCAGTCAAGAGAAGAAGTAACAATGAAGGAAACAGTTAATAAAGCAAATAAAAAGAGGCTTTAAAAGAAAGGACTCTTTGCGGGGTCTGGGTGCTGCTGTCGGTTGAGTGTTCGACTTGGTTTCAGCTCAGGTTGTGAGATCGAGATCCGCATTGCCTCTGCACTGAGCACAGAGTCTGCTTGAGTTTCTCTCTCCTTCTCCCTCTGCCCCTCCCACCATGCTCTGTCTCTAAAAATAAATAAATAAATCTTAAAAAAAAAAGTCTTGAAAGAAAGAAAGAGGGTGCCTGGGTGGCTCAGTGGGTTAAGCCTCTGCCTTTGGATCAGGTCATGATCCCAGTGTCCTGGGATCGAGCCACGCATCAGGCTCTCTGCTCAGCGGGGAGCCCGCTTCCCTCTCTCTCTCTCTGCCTGCCTCTCTGCCTACTTGTGATCTCTCTCTCTCTGTCAAATAAATAAATAAACTCTTTAAAAAAAAAAATGTTCAACATCTAACAGTTCCAAAAGGAAAGATGAGAAAACAGAAGGGATGAGACACTCAAATTATAGGGGGAAAAAACCAAAAACCGCCCAGGGAATGAAAGGGCCCCAGTGAGTAACTCCTGAGATGAATGAAAACAAGACCTACACATCATGCTGCAATTTCAAAACCATGATGGGCAGAAAAATGAAACATGACTTTAGATGGGGGGAAATTCCTGCCTGCCCCTCAAAAAAACACACACGAGATGCTCGATCATACTAGAAATTGAGAAAGGAAAAAATTCAAATTCAAAATTCAAATACCATAGTATTGTTTCGGCCTTTCAATTTGCAAAATGAAGAGCACAGGGAAATAGACAGTATCCTGTATACTGTGAGCGGGACTATACATTCCTACAGCCCCTTTGGAGAACTACAATTCTCGCATTTGTTAAAATACTAGATTTTCAGAAAATTGCCATTTTGGCAATATCTTTTAAAGTATTAAAAACACATACTTTTCAATCAAGCAATTCCATCTCCTAGTATTTTTTCAGAAAAACACTTGCATAAGTAATCAGAGAGGTAAGTACAAGAATTTTCAATGCATTTCTATTTACGATAATTTCTTTTAAGTAATCTCTACACCTAACATGAGGCTTGAACTCACAACCCGAGATCAAGAGTTATATGCTCTAGGGGCGCCTGGATGACTCAGTGGGTTAAAGCCTCTGCCTTCAGCTCAGGTCATGATCTCAGGGTCCTGGGATCGAGCCCCACATCGGGCTCTCTGCTCAGCAAGGAGCCTGCTTCCCCCTCTCTCTCTGCCTGCCTCTCTGCCTACTTGTGATCTCTGTCAAATAAATAAATAAAATCTTAAAAAAAAAAAAAAAAGGTTATACGCTCTATCCAATGAGCCAGTCAGGTGCTCCTTAAGATAAATTTTTAGAATACAGTATTTCACTTAATAGAGCGAAAAATTATGGGGCGCCTGTGTGGCTCAGGTGGCTAAGGTCATGATCCTGGAGTCCTGGGACTGAGCCCCGTGTTGGGCTCCCTGCTCAGTGGGGAGCCTGCTTCTCCTTCTGGCTCTCCCCACACTTGTGTTTTCTCTCTCTCTCTCTCTCTCTCTCTCTCAAATAAACAAATTTTTAAAAGAGAGTGAAAAATTAAAACAACCTAATATCCAATCAAGAGGAAAATGCTTGAGGGGTTCCTGGGTGGCTCAGTGGGTTAAGCCTCTGCCTTCGGCTCAGGTCATGATCCCAGGGTCCTGGGATCCAGCCCCAAATCAGGCTCCCTGATCAGTGGGGGGTCTGCTTCCCCACCCCGCCCCCGCCTGCCTCTCTGCCTACTTGTGATCTCTCTCTCTCTGTCAAATAAATAAATAAAATCTTTAAAAAAAAAAAGGGGGAGGAAAATGGTTGAAAAAATTGTGGCTTATTTAAACTTGTGCTTTAAACATTTAAACACATAGCTATTTAAACTTAATTAAACTTAAAGATGATTTGGCTCTCCATTCACACTAGCCACAGGTGACAAGTGGCTACCATACTAGACAGATGCTACAGCATTTTCATGATCACAGAAAGTTCTACTGGACATCACTGATCTAAACGGAGGACCGGTATGCAGCAATTAGAAACAAAGCAAGAAACCTACATATCTTCACATGGAAAGACCTCCACATACCAGCACAGCAAAGAAAAGAAGCTGCAGAAAGGCAAACACTATGGCAACTGTTTTTAAAAAAAAAAAAAAAAAAAAAAAAAAACCCACAAATCAAGGCACCTGGCTGGCTCAGTGGGTAGAGCACTTGACTCCTGATCTCAGGGTCATAACTTCGAGCCCCACACTGGGGACAGAGCTTACCTTAAAAAAAAAAAAAAAAGTCATCAACATCTATAACCATATAGACAAGGAAGCAAATACAAAGAGAAAGGTCTGAGAAGACAAAGGACACAAAGCAAGCTAAAAACAAGGGTTACCCCTGCAGAGGGGCCCAGGACCAGGCTGGGGGTTCAGGGAAGCCAGGGCTTTACCACTGTTGTCAGAATTATTACACGTGTCCCTACACTGCCACTGTCAATGGGAAGTTTCATTTTTCATTTGTTAGAAGACAACTCTTAACCGTCCCAGAGGGGGAAACACACCACATGTCGTGGAAGCCCAGCTTCCAAACTCCAGTAATCGTCCCCTGCAGGGCCACCATGGAATCACAAAGTATCAAACTGCCTTACACACCATGCTCCCTTGCTGTACACCCCTACTCTTGTCCCTGCTTTCTCAGTCCCCGCCGTCTCTCGTTTCTGTGCGGACAGTGGCTTGATACGAAGACATTTAGAAGAATGCAGAGGGGAAAAAAAACAAAAGCAACTCAAGAATCAGAAACAAAATAACTCGGGACGCCTGGGTGGCTCAGTCGGTTGAGCCACTGCCTTCAGCTCGGATCATGATACCAGGGTCCTGGGATCGAGCCCCACGTCGGGTTCCTTACTCGGCAGGGAGTCTGCTTCTCTCTCCACCTCTGCCTGCCATTCTGCCTCCTTGTATGCTCTCTTTCTCTCTCTGACAAATAAACAAAATCTTTAAAAAAAAAAAAAAAGAAAGAAAGAAACAAGATAACTCTAGAAGCTCCTATTTAAAAAAATTAATGGGATGGGATCTCTACATACACCACAGAAATATAATTGTAGCCCCCTCTTCATCATTTCTTTTATTTTTTTTTTAATTTTTTTTAAGATTTTATTTAATTATTTGACAGAGAGATAGAACACAAGTAGGCAGAGCGGCAGACAGAGGGAGAGGAAGAAGCAGGCTCTCCACTGAGCAGAGAGCCCAATGTGGGCCTCGATCCCAAGACCCTGGGATCATGACCTAAGCTGAAGGCACCCGCCCAACCGACTGAGCCACCCAGGCGCCCCTCATCATTTCCTTTAAAAATCCTGCTGCGGGGGGGCACCTGGGTGGCTCGGCAGGTTCAACATCTGCTTTCAGCTCAGTTTGTGATCTCCAGGTCTTGGGACTGAGCCCCTCTAACCCTTCCCCATCCTGTCCCTGCCCCCTGACTTATGTGCTCTCTCTCCCTCTCAAATAAATAAATAAATCTTTTTTTTTTTTTTTAAATCCTGGTGCAGACCAGCGATTTCTAGGATTGTCGCTGGGATACATAGTCATTTTTTAAAAACACTGCACTGTACTTAATCAATGCCCAGACACGCGCACCACCGTGCAACTGAGGGCAGGAGAAACTGCCAAGCTCCCAGAAGAGAGCAGCAAAGCCGCCAGGCCCTGAGCGTCCAGTTATCTAGACTTTCCTTCCAGCTCTGGCAGAAAGCATGGAAATGCCACAGACGACTCAAGAGAAACAGAGTGTGAGGTGTCAAATCGGAAGACGTGAGCGTCACTCTTGCAGAACAAGATCACTAAGTGACATGAAGGCGCTGTGTCATACTATCACCTGTAGTGTCGTCTTCTCTCCTGACGACCAGAGTAACGCCAACCTCCACGGGCAGCATCTTCCATTCAGGACAGTATGTCCTACTAAAGCAAGTACGTGGCAGAAGGCAAAGAGAACGAAAGTCCTTTCGAACACTGACTCCCATACAGTAGCTCAGTTCTGATAGCCTGTTTTAATTTATATTTATGAATAAAGGACAAAGAATCTTAAATCTATAATGTCTGCCGTTATCACTGCCAACTTGCCATCAAAAACAAAGAACCATTTTCCTTCCTTGCTGAACCACAAATTAGGTATGAGGGAGAGTTCGACCCTGAGAGTTCAATCCTTTCCAACAGGGAAGCCTCAAATGGGACTTTTCGAGTGGAAGGCAGCCTCGCACAGAGGCAGAAGCCTACAGAAAGGGGCCATGGCTGGGGCTGCTCGAGCCTGGTCTCTGGACCAGTGCCGGGGGGGCCGTAGCCCAGACTCAGCTGGCCAACGGGTGCCTCCCATATGTGAACAAACAAGGAGCCTGGTACCGTGGACCGGACGCGTCCTAGAAACTCACAAGATGCAATCATCAGTCTATAAAAGTCTACGCCAACTGCTCCATTTTCCAAAACTGTAGGTTCCTTCATGTGGATAGTTCTCTGGACCATGCTCTCCCACGTACCCAAGTCTCATTCTCTGGTGCTTCTTTCTGGCCAGATCCCATTTTCCTGCCCCATCAACACACTTACTGTTGTTCTCCGATCCTTTCTCTATCGGGAATCCTACTCCGTTAAATTCCACCCTATATTGTTTTCCGAACTTTTTATAGTTTGTATGTTTCTCGTGTGTAACTTTAAAGAGAACAAACAGACTGCGGCTCTTTCAAAAATACTTTCTTTTTCTTTCTCACCACTCAGGGCCAAGGCTAACTATCGGAGGACAGATATGCAGACCAATGGAATGGAACGGACGGACCAGAAATAAACACAAACATCTATGGCCATTTTTTTTTTAAACAAGGCCATTCAATGGCGAAATAGTCTTTTCAACAAGAACCACTAGATATCACAGGCTAAAGAACGAAGTAGACCCCTGCCTCACACCATATACAAAAATTAACTCCCAACGGGTCAAGCTAAGTATGAGCAAAAACTGTCAGACTCTCAGAAGAAAACACAGAGGTCAATCTTAAGGACTTTGGATTTGATGGTGTTTTCTTAGAGCAAAAGCAAGAGTAACAAAAGGAAAAAAAAAAAAAAACAGATAAACTGGACTTCCTCGAAGTTAAAACCTTTAGTGCATCAAAGGACAGTATCTGTCAAGAAAGTGAAAAGACCAACCACAGAACGGTGGGAAATATTTGCAAATCATGTATCTGGTAAGACTAGTGTCCAGTATATATAAAGAACTCCTACAACTGAATAAAAAAGACAAACAGCCCAATGAAAAAATGGGCAAAGAATCTGAACATCTACCCACGGCTCTTGATCTCAGGGTCGTGAGTTCGAGCCCCACGATGGGTGCAGAGATTACTTAAATAAATAAAAATTTTTAAAAAACACACAAAGAAGACATACAAATGGCCGATAAACACATGAAAAGATGCTCAACATCATTAGTCTTTAGGGGAATACAAAGCAAAACCACAAGGGGATACCACTTTAAAACCACCAGAATGGCTATAATAAAAAAATAAATGTCAGTAAGGATGTGAAGAAGTTGAAAATCTTATACACTCCTGGTTGGAATGTAAATGCTACAGCCACCCTGAAAAACAGTTTGGCAGTTTCTTAAAATATTAAATGCAGAATTACCATGTAATCAAGTAATTCTAATCATAGTATATGTCTAAGAAATGAAAGATACATCCACAATAAGAGCATAAGTCTGTTTAGAAACCTGTACATGAATGTGCAAAGTGCACTGTTCACAACACGACCCAAATGTTCATCAGTACATGAGTGGATAAACAGTGGTACATACATATACTGGAATATTATTCAGCCGTCAAAAGGAATGAGGTCCTGACCCCTGCCACCATGTTGATAAGCCTCAAAGGCATTAAGCTAAGTGAATGAAGCTGAACACAAAAGGCTGAATATTGCATGATCCCCCGTATGGGAAGTGTCCCGCGCAGGCAAATCCAGAGCCAGAGAGCACACAAGTGGCTGCCAGGGAACTGGGCGGGAGGCAGGAATGGGGAGTGATGACTTAACAAGTACAGGGTGTGCTCCTGGAGTGACAACAAAGCGTTGGAACTAGACAGGGGGCAGCTGTACAACACTGCACGTGCACGTATTAAATACCACTGAACTGTTTGTCTTAAACTGGTTAACTGTATGTTACATGGGTTTCACCCCCACAGGAAAAAAAATTGACTATGTCTGCTCATCGAGACTCCCTAAGGCAAACTACAGGCTGCGAATGGAGAGATCTATATGAGACCAATACTAACAAATGGCTAGAATCCAGACTAAAAACCAGGATGCCAGCAGCTCAGAAAAGAAGCACACATACAAAACCAGGGAGGAACAAACAGAAGTGCGTTCGGGGCTTTTTCCCAGAACAGGAAATATTCTTACATCATCTGAGATCCATCCAACACACCAGGACACCACGCCAGAGCCAATCAGCCGGCAAAAATCATCAACTCTGGTAATGAAAGTGTTGACACAGGATGGACCCACAGACCATCTTGTTTCACGGCTGCCGGGAAGGTAAGCCAGCATAACTGCTTCGGGGAAAATCCATCACTCCCACGCCATGCCTCCCAGCTACGCTCCACTGGGGCTGCGACGGCGACGCACATCTGCTGACATCCCACAGGAGACACGGACAAGAGCGCCCGCAGGAGCACGATCACAACGGCAAAAACCTCACAAATGAACTGGGATAAAGCTGCGCAGTGAGTATCTCTCAGCAGTCAGAACTGGGACACACGACATGGCTTACTGACGGCACCTCAGGTAACAAACTACCTCCAAATTACACATTTTGATTCGTTTTTTATAAAGTTGGTTTTTTTTTTAAAGATTTTGTGTTTATTTATTTATTTGACAGAGAGAGATCACAAGTAGGCAGAGAGGCAGGCAGAGTGAAAGAGGGAGGCAGGCTCCCCGCCGAGCAGAGAGCCCAACGCAGGGCTCGATCCCAGGACCCTGAGATCATAACCTGAGCCAAAGGCAGAGGCTTAACTCACTGAGCCACGCAGGTGCCCCCATTTTTTATAAAGTTAAAAAATATATATTGTGGGACGCCTGGGTGGCTCAGTTGGTTAAGCGACTGCCTTCGGCTCAGGTCATGATCCCGGCGTCCTGGGATCGAGTCCCACACCGGGCTCCTTGCTCATCGGGGAGCCTGCTTCTCCCTCTGCCTCTGCCTGCCATTCTGTCTGCCTGTGCTTGCTCTCTCTCCCTCTCTCTCTCTCTGACAAATAAATAAATAAAATCTTTAAAAAAAAAAAAATATATATATATATATATTGTGTGTGTTTTTGTCTTTGAATGGTAGCTCTACATGGATATACATATAAGATAAGACCATATACAAAGGAAATTAAGAGGACGACGAAACGAGATTCAGAACAGTGGCTCCCTTGGGTGGGAGGTGGCAGGCGGGATACGCCGGAAAAGGACCACATGAGTGGACATTGGTTATGACACATCTAGTGTTCTTGCTGGGCGGGGGGATCACAGATGCTGACCACTACAGACAGACAGACAGAGAGGCAGAGCAATGGATACGCAAACAAGGGCCAGATCCATGCATGGACCAAGGATGAGAGTTACGTGTCATGACCACAACAACTAGTCCAATTCTAGGTACCTGAGACCCCAAGGAAAACGCAGCAATTTTAAGAGCTTAGCAAAAGAAATAAATTACAGATTGAGAATTTTAAAATACACTGAATTACACTTAGTGAAGTAAATAGTACCTTACTATTATTTTTTTAAGATTTTGTTTCTTTGAGAGAGGGAGAGAGAGAGGGAGAAGCAGACTCCCTGCTGAGCAGGGAGCCCAACACGGGGCTCAATCCCAGGACCCTGAGATCATGACCTGAGCTGAAGGCAGACGACCAACTGAGCCACCCAGGCCCCCAGGAAATAGTACTTTAAGCAGAATACACCAAGTTTTACTCCTTTGCAGACAGCCCAAGGAAATGTAACTGTATCTTTGCGATCTTAAACAGGATGTTAAAATGCAGAAGTCTCAGCTAGCTCACCTCTTCTTGAATATACTGCAGTAAGAAGGGAGAAGCTCTTAAATTATCAACAGGAATATTGAAGAAGCCCTGAATTTCCTTCTGGTGTAAATCCATAGTAATGAGATGAGTGAGACCTTTGGAAACAAAGCAGACACAAACACATGAACAGCTCAATAACCAGCCGCAGTGTATAAACTAAACAAACATGATACAATATATAACAGCTACTAAAAAATTGCTCTGGCATCAAGAAGACTCAGTCTCTTTATTTCTCTGATTTCTGAGTTTGAGGAGACTGTGAGAGAACAGAAAATTTGTATAGTGGTCTCTGCCCCCTGGTTCCTGACACAGGGCTCCTGGAACCCATGTAAATTCCTAAGGGATAAGAGTGCTCAAAAGCTTCCATTAGGATCTTTTGTTCTGATGAGGTGACTGCCGGTGGCCTCTTGGATGGGGAGGCCAAGAAAGACCAAGCTGTGATTAGAAGCTTGGAATTCTCAGCCCCCACCTCCCATTCTCCAGAGGTGGGGGCAGAGGGGCTAGAAACGGAGTCAATAATTGAGAAAGCAGAGGCTTCGGGGAGCGGCCAGGTGGGAGAGGAACAGGTGGGGATGCTGGGAGACTGGGGCCTGTTGAGAGGTCATGGGCTCCGCAGCCCTCCCCACATCCTGTTACCTTCTTATCTCTTCCATCTGGACATCCACCTGTACTCTTTATCACATGCTTTTACGATAAAGAGGCCAACAGTAAGTGAACAGTTCTCCTGAGTTCTGTGAGCTGCTCTGGCAAATGAATCAAATGCGAGGAGTGGGTCCTGGGGACCTCTGATTTGCAGCACATTAGACACACAGGCAACAACTTGGCCTTGCAGTTGGCATGGGGAAGGGAAGGGTCAGTCTCGTGGGACTGAGCCCTTAATCTGTGGGATCTGACGCCATCTCCAGGACTGAGCCCTTAATTTGTGGAATCTGACACTGTCTCTGGAATTTAAACTATAAGAAAGCTAGCTGGTATTCTCATGGAGAATTGCTAAGTGTAGGGCAAAACCTCTCCACACTTGGTGACCAAAGTGTCAGAAGTAACATCTTCTGTGTGTGAGTAGAAGAGACACATGGGAGGTGAATGGGCTTTTTCCTACTCAGAAGGGAAGGACTGGTGGTTTTCTTACACTGAGATACATGATTTTCACAACAATTTAGAGTCTTAAAATAGCAAAGATAATAGTAATGAAAAAATGTCTCTGATAATCTATTAGAGCAAATTACACCTCCTTGAGGTTTCCTTAGTAGGCACAGCAAAGCCATATTAAAACAAATACCGATCTTAAGATATGAAAACAAACCGCAAAGGCCCATCTCTGGAGAAAAGGAAGACCCTTCACCCCCACCGGCTCCTTAAAGGATATGATCACCAGAAAAGTTAAGGAAAATCTAATTGGAAAAGTTTCAAAAAAGCAAAACTTGCCCAAAAGAGCAGGGAAGTCAACCTGGTGGCCCAGCCAGGATCAAGGCCTGAAGAGCAAAGCAGAATCCTTCTGGAAGGTTTGGTGAGCTAGCCTGCTCCCTTCAGCCAGCTTTTAAAACTCTGAAGACTGACTTTTTCAACAGCTTATACTGTTGAGGTGGCTGGGGCTCAGGTTCCATCAAATTTGGGTGTATGGGTTTTCTTTCTTTTTTCTCTCTCTCTTTTTTTTTTTTTTTTTGCCTTCTTTGGAATGCTACAGTAGAACTTTTATTCTGCAGTGTTCAAATGCAATGCTATGGGGGCTGTCTTGTCCCTTCCTCTCTGTGCCAGTACTCTGGGATATGGGGCCTCTAGACACATACACACACACACACACGGTAACAAGTTCGAAGCTTATTTAGAAACAAGGGGGAGACACTCAGGATGTGACCTGAAAATGCATAACACGCATACAGTTTGCAAAATAAGCCAATCTGTCCTGGGAAGAGACTGAAAGTTGTTGCCGTGTTACCATGGTTCCAAAAGTTAGAGTTTGGTTCCCAAAACGCCCTTTTCCCCTTCAAAAATGACTTCCATGCAATTTTAACTCATCATTTCAATGTAATTTTTTAAACAAAGAACTTAGGGAAAAATGAGTCGTTCTTCTCAACTTTGTGTTTCAGAGGAGTGGGAACAGGAGAGAATTCTCTGCACTGCTTTCTCGTTATAAATTAACTGTCTTTAGAAAGGGTGATTTTTCTGTTGAGCATTCTAATTTAGTTAAGATAAGGGGTTACAATGTCTAAGGTAAAAATCAACTGCCCAGGCCCCCAGTAAATGTCAAGCATCTGCTGTTCTCACCAGCTTTGCACATCATTGAAGCCAGCAGTTTAGAAACGATGGAGCCTCTCTTTCTCATCTTGCACTGTTTGCTGTAAGGGAAGTAGGGAATCACGCCGATGATGCTTTTGGCACAAGAGGTCTTACAGGCGTACACCATGATCAGGAGCTCCATGATGGTGGTGTTCACGTCCCTGCATTCCAAGAGAGAAAACCCCAGTGAGGAACGTAAGACATGGGATTAGTATCTCCCTGTTCCCACTAAGTGGCAGCAACGTGCTACTCGTGCCTCTACTGGGACCCAAGGCTCGAGACACAGAAAACGGACCAGCAAGTTCCCAGAATCCCTTGCGCCAATGACTCTACTTCCTTTTTCCCTGAAAGAAGAACCCAGTCAGAAGGGAGAGGTTCCACGGGCTCCCACCACCATGTGCAGCCGCACCCTAAAAGTTGGCCTGCCCTCCGCCATCACAAACTTTCCACACCAAAGTTACTCTGCAGTTAGCCCTCCTGATGACGCCCTAACCACCCCCTGCCCCCCAACCACCCCCCCCAGCCTACTGGAAGATGGGACTCCAGCCCTTCTCCCCGCTTGCATCCTCCATCAGCTCAGAACACTTCCCTGGCTTGTACCCATCGGCCTAGAAACACTGTTGTTCCCTTAGAAACGACTGGAGGCCACTTTTCCCACGGCCCTATTCTTTGCTCCCCTGTGTATACATCTCAGGACCGTTGTCTACACTCACTGTCTCGCTCTCACCCAAACTCGGGCCAATCCAGGTCATCCATGACCTCTATGTGCCCAGATCCAAGGACAATTCTCCTCCTCTTCTCACCTGAGCTGTGGGCAGCAGCTCTCACGGCTGTTCACTCTGCCTGACCCACTTGGCTTCTAGAACTTCCTCACTGCTCTCTTGTTCTGCCCTACTTGGCTTTGTTCGCTAGTTCCCCTCCTCCCCACCTTCCTGCCCAACAATCATTCGTGTGCGCCCCCTTGGGCCTCCCCTCTTCCCTGGGCTTCTCGTCTAGTTTCACAGCATTCCAGAAGCTGGAGACTCCCGCTCACAGCCCCAGGCCAGGATTCTCTTCTCAACCCCAGTCCAGCAAATCCAACCGCTATGTGACGACAGAGCTACTCCAGTGTCTTTAAAAACACCTCAACACTTAACACCCCCAAATGAACTGCTCTTTGCCCCCCAAAGTCTGCTTTATCACAAAACCTTTTCCATCGTGGTTGATGGCGACACTACTCCTCCAGCTTACTCAGGACGAAAACAAGGCGCCCCTCACTGTTCTCCCCTCCCGAAGGTTAGAGCATCTCACCGCCGCACAGCTGCAGGGCTGTGCTGGGGCCGGGCCACGCTCCCCATCAAGCAAGTGACCGGGAGGGCCTGCCACCAGGGGCCTCCCTGCTCCCCAGCAGTCCCTCTGTGGCCCATTCTCCACAAGGCGTCCCAGTCATCTTCAAGGGCAAGTCACATCAGGCATTCTTTTTTTTTAAGATTTATTTATTTATTTATTTGACAGAGAGAGAGAGATCACAAGCAGGCAGAGAGGCAGGCAGAGAGAGAGGAGGAAGCAGGCTCCCTGCTGAGCAGAGAGCCCGATGCGGGGCTCGATCCCAGGACCCCGAGATCATGACCTGAGCCAAAGGCAGCAGCCTAACCTGCTGAGCCACCCAGGCGCCTCCACATCAGGCATTCTATGCTCAAGACCCAGAAATGCTTTCCCATATAGCACATGGCTCCACCGTGGCTCCCAAGGCCTCTTCCTGATCTGCCTGCCATCCCACCTCTCCGCTCTCCTCTCGTACACCCTCTGCCAACACCTCAGTCCAGCCACACTCGACGCCTTGTCAGTCCTCCCTCCTGCCCGAGGTCCTGTACCGTAGGTGCTCTCCGGGACTGGAAAGCTCTCCTCCCCCTGCCCCCACTGGCCACCTGGCTTACATCCCTACAGGCTTCCAGTATGGGGCAAATGTCACCTGCTCAAGGAGGCCTGCCCTGCCTGCCCCCTCTCCACTCCCCACCATCACTCCTAATCCCCTGGGGTGCCGTTAAGGTGTTTTCTTTGAGGGTTGTTTTCTTTTCCCATGCCACCCATCATCTTCTCACCAACTAAACAATCTACTTATTGGGTTAGCTGCATGTCTCAGATAATAGACTCCATGAGGACAGGGTCTTTATCTGTTTTAATCATTCGTGCGTCTTGCACACCTGGAATGGTGTCTGGCACATAGCAGACATTCAATCAGTATTTGTTAATGAATGAATGAGTGAAGGGAGACACAGAACACGTGGGTGAGTGGATTCTCTGTTAATATCTGCCCCGATGTCTGAAGGCTTTCAGGATAGCACTGTGTGTGAAAGAGGAGGAAAAGAGGACCCAAGAGTGGGCGCAGAGTTACAACAAGCATCCTAAGCCATGCTTGCTGGGGCACTGTTTTTAGGGAAGCTGCTGAAAGGCTAACCTCAAATCATGACCTTGTCTGAATGACCAGAAAAGGAAAGCTAAGGGACAGAATTTTCTTCATTTAAAACGTTTCTAATACTTTTAGCTTCCACCATTAGTCTGACCTAAAACGAGAGATAAGATGTTTCTGACGACATCAAATCTCAGTGTTAAATATTTCACAAAGACCCGGATGGCCAGGCTCTCTGCAACCAGGCAAGACTAAGAATCCCCGAGCTCGTCCAAGGTCATGGTTTGGAACAATGCAAAATGAGACATGCAGACGGTTTTAGCTATGGGAATAAGAGACCAACAAGAGGCAGGGGCAGAACGATAAGTGTTGAAATAAACCAAAAAGAAAGAAAAGGAGAGGGATGGAAGGGCCTGGAAACAGGAAAGAGTACACGAGCCACGCTGCTGAAGCCCCGAATCCCAAGTTCAATTTGGCCTTCAAGGCCCACCTATCCCCTTGTGTAACACAAGCGACTTCTGTACATTTATCCAAATGGACTCACAAGTGTCTGTAAGGAGGTAAAAGTACTGTAGACAGCCAGAAGCCAGAAGCGACGTAAGACATAAGTCCTAAGTCGTTCTGCGCTCTGCGCTTTCCCCACCCACTGCTGGTGGGTGAAGGGCAGGTGTGGGCACAGGGGAGCTCCCCATCGGCTGGTGGGGGAAGGAAGATGGCAGTGCCTCCTAGCCCCGGTCTGCCGAGGCTGCTTAATGGCACAGAGGAAATGAAACAAGGGAACCTTGGCAAAGGCCAGCCACCCTGTCCCTTCTTCTGATCACACACACTCCCAGGAGGGCTTGAGATGCCACGACAGGTCACCCTCAACTCCTCTTTCCCAGAAGAGCCAGAGATTTCATCCCCACGAACCAAAGACCAGGACAGACGTTCAAAATGTAGGTGAATCAAAGCTAAAAAATGATGCCCCATACAAAGTGATTTCCAGACATTACTGAAAACCGCCCTGAGTGAAGAACTTTCACATATGGGGACACGCGGGGACATCTGCGGACAAAGCAGTCTTTGATCAAAAAATACAGACAACCTCACTGCACTGATTCCTCCACACCCAGCTTATACAGTTGTGACAATTTCCAGAACACACATTTGTCAAACGTCACGCCAGCCAGGAATACATATTTCTTCAATGCATTCTTTTATCTTCTCTACTCATTTATCTATACAACTAAATAAGAACTGGTGATCATTTTTTAACTTGCCTGCAGTCGAAGCTTTAAGAACCCCAAGTAAGTAAATACCTCTCCTTCTGCCTTTTTGGGGGAACTAGAAGAGCTTTCCTGCGAGTTTTACCAAATTCTGGCTATGGAGAGGCAATGTAATAGGTTCTATTTTCATTAAGAACATCTACTCCAAGACTTGGTTACTTCCCTCTTTCAAGAACACGAAAGAACACGTGGAAGTCAACAGTTATGTCAGAAAAATTAGCAGAGTAAGGCATACCAGTTTTCAAATGATCCTAAACACTCATACCCACAAAGAAAAACCCAGAGATCGACATCATGTATGTTGGATAAGGACTCACTTTGAGACAGTCTGGATGATGAAAACATCCTTGCCCCTCACAGATTCTTGAATCTGTACTCTTGTTTCTGGCAGGAAAAGGAAAAAAGGGGGGAAGGGGTGGAAAAGACATATAATTTACCTTTTTTTAAAAAATCTGCTTCATCCCCAATATTATAAAATATATTATAAAATATAGAAACGAACTCCTAAAGAAACTCATAAGGTCTTAGGTGCTGTAGAAGATGATGAAAACACTGGCATTAATCACACTTTTTACTTTTTTTAGAGTGGGGAGTGAGGGAGAAGAGGGACAGAGGGACAGGGAGAGAGAGGACAAGCAGGCTCCACGCCCAGCACAGAGCCTGACATGAGGCTTGATCTCATGACCCTGAGATCATGACCTGAGCTGAAATCAAGAGTCAGAGGCTTAACCAACTGAGCCACCCAAGTGCCCCAATCACACTTTTTAAACAAGTTGGGTTACATTACGTGCTTCAAAAAGAATTCCATTTCTGACTTGGAACAAGTAAATCTATCCTTCTTACTTCTCTGAGGACAGTATCTCTAAGGGAAATTACTCATTCATAAAACCATCACAATTAAGAACTTACTAGATGAGACGCAGGGGTGGCTCACTTGGTTAAGCATCTGCCTTCGGCTCAGGTCATATTCCCAGGGTCTTGGGATCAAGCCCCATGTCAGACTCCCTGCTCAGGGAGCCTGCTTCTCCCTCTCCCTCTGCTTGTATGTTCATGTTTTCTCTCTCTCACAAATAAAAAATAAAATCATTGCCAAAAAAACTTTACTAGGTAATAAATGTTATAATAATGTTCTGAGACTAAAGATGAATTAAGGTCCAACATCCCTACTCTCAAAAAACGTGTAATCAGCCACAATTAGAAAAATGCAGAATGGGACATTCTTCAAAGTCAATGTCAGGCGAAAAAAAGAGCTGTTGTAGATTAGGGGAAACTACAGGGATAAAAAAGTATTGTTTGAGCCAAGAATCCTAGTTGGGGGGAAAAAAAAAAGGCTCTCCAGGACAACTAGGGAAATTTGAATATAGACTGGATATTAGATAATTAGAGAATAATCGTTAATTCCTTTAAGTGTGACAACAATAGTGTATTCATGCAGGAGAAAGTGCTTATTCTCCAGAAGCATGGTCAAGCGTTCAGGGCTTAAGTGACATGATGCTTGCAACTTACTTTCAAAACGTTCCACCCATACGTATCCATCTTTCAAAATGTTACCTGTTGAACCCAAGTAGCAAACATACATACCTATACTCACTGCACTACTCTCTCAACTTTTTTATTTTTTTTAAAGATTTTTATTTATTTATTTGACAGACAGAGATTACAAGTAGAAAGAGGAGGAAGCAGGCTCCCCATCAAGCAGAGAGCCTGATGTGGGGCTCGATCCCAGAACCCTGGGACCATGACCTGAGCCAAAAGCAGAGGCTTTAATCCACTGAGCCACCCAGGTGCCCCCTCTCTCAACCTTTTTATAAGTCTGAACATTTTCATTAAAAACCAGGGCCACCTGGGTGGCTCAGTGGGTTAAGCCTCTGCCTTCGGCTCAGGTCATGATCTCAGGGTCCTGGGATCAAGCCCTGCCTAGGGCTCTCTGCTCAGCAGGGAGCCTGCTTCCCCCACTCTCTCTGCCTGCCTCTCTGCCTGCTTGTGATCTCTGTCTGTCAAAAAAATAAATAAAATCGTTAAAAAAATAAAAAATAAAAATGTGGGAAAAAACAGAATATGTGTTTATAAAGGAATATGGTACCAAGGAAAGAAAATAAGCCTTAGATTGAGGGAGATCTGGGTTTGAATCCTGACTCTGCTAGTCTGGGGACCCATATCTACTATCACTCCTGAACATAGTTCTTTAATATTCGGTAACAGTGAGGAATCCACAAATGGCAATTCCTGCCCTCTCCCAATGGACATCAAATATTTTCTCTGTCCTCATTCATGAACCCGGAGGGTGGATCAACCTTCTCCTGGGCCTTCCACCACCAGCCCTCCCTTACCCTCCCTTCCAGACTACACGAAGGACATCATGCAGTCCCCCTTAGCTGCAGATTAAATCATTTGCAGTTTACAAAGCTCCAAGCCCTCCACGGGACCTGCTTGAAATTCTCTCTCCCTCTCCCTCTCCCTCTTCCCTTCCCACTTGTGTGCTCTCTCCTCTCTCTCCTAAATAAATAAATCTTTAAAAAAAAAAAAAAAAGGAATAACAACCAATTAATACTGTGGCCATATGAGGTTTTCTCATCCCGCCTAAGGGACATAAACTCAGACAACTGTTGAATTTCCGTTCGGTGGACCAGTTGCACGCATCTCTGTGGTTTTTACTGGATGAGGTCTGAGACCTGGAGTTCAAGGCCCCACAAGCTGTATATCCAGCTGGTATCAGTAGGAGCTAAAGCACCACTCTCACCACCTTGCCCGCCCAACTTCTTGCAGAACTAACCGGCCACTGGGTCCAACTGTTTCAAGAGTGGAGGATACAGGCCTGAGCCAGCATGTCACATGCCACGAAAGGATCAACGTAACGCACATCCCAGATAGCTCACCTCTGTTAGGCTCCTGGTAAACCTGCACTTTGCCCATCTCCACCCCAAGTCGCCTGAAGAAGAGAAAGGGGGGAAAAGTTGAAAACGTAACAGAGACAGAATCTATCCATCCAACATCTTTACAACTTGAGGATGCTTCACAAATTCATAAAAAGATAAACCAAAATAAAATAGAGGCACTCTTATTATAAAATTAAAAGTGGATATGCTATTGTTCTGTCATTGCCACTATGTCACACCTAACCCCCTACCTCCCCCCACACCGGCCCCAAGAAGGCCTCCAGAGTCCTGCTCAGCCTGCCTCACCAACCATTTCCTTGTGCCCTCTGCCCTCTAGCTGTGCTCCTGGGCCATACCAACACCTCCTGCTGCACACCTCAGGGCCTTTGCACCTTCTGTCCCCTCTGCCTAGAAGGTTTCTCAATTCACATATCATCCCCTCGGTTTAAAAGTTTCACCAGAGCCCCCAAGCTAAAGCAGAACAACCTGCCCAAATCATTTCTTTCACACTGTTTTCTTCACGCTATAGATCACCACCTGAAATTTTGTTTTGTTGACTTCCTTCTTGTCTGGCTCCCCAACTAAATATAAGAAGGAAGGATCTTGACTGGTTTGTTCACCATTAATCCTCAATATCTAGATCAAGGCCCAGTACCCAGGAGGGTGTTCAATCTTCATTTATTGTTCTCTATTTTTTTTTTAATTTAAATTTTGTTAGCTAACATACAGTGCAATATTGGTTTCTGGCGAATCTTTATTTAATAAATAACTAAGACCATACTGAACTGTAATCTAGATAAACTATTTTCATCCAGAATATGCTGCACTGTTCCTTAGAGTCAAGTAATTCTATAGACATGTGGCACCTAACACACTCCCGGGCACTCACAGAGACTCAATAAATGTGTTTTTAACGAACACACAGGGAGTCACAACGGTTTACAAAAATGTTAGCCCTTAATATATAATCTGCAGATGAACTATACAGTATCTGCTCTTAAGTTTAACAACCAGTGCTCTTCCAATCACCAGGGTCAAAACAGCACAGAACGACTGTGGATCTTAATGGTACGATTATAACTCACTCAGCGATCTTCTTTGAGAGCTCCATACACGAGGAATTAGAATTTGCTGAAAACAACACCAGACCTCCTTTGGTTATGTTCATCTTGGTTTCCAATTCAGGTGGTGCCACACAAAACATCAAAACCTTCTTGGTTTTCCAATTCTCAGAGCCTAGGAGGATTAAGAGAATATGATTAATGGCCGGAAAATATTAAAATGCACCTGAATGAACTTTTTTCCTTAAATAGCAAATGACTTAAGCTGAAGGAGATTAGTGTTCACTGATGGAGTCTCTTACGTTACATCTATGCATGAACAAATAAGAAGTTTGTTTGGATCTTTAGGGCTCCGAATTTATAGAAATATGTTACTATATGATTTCGCTAGTTTTCATGACCACTGGGAATAAATGACAAACTTACAAGAAAGGCGGAGCTGAAGTGCTCAGAGTTTTACTGTTTTGCTGCTTAAAGTCAATTATGGACAACCTCCTGTTATTCTCTGACAACAATATTCCTCCTGGATTAACACACAGAAAAATGGCAGAGCCATTAGCAAGGACATGGACTGAGCGACCCTTAAATAATGAATAAATAACCCATCTATGCCCAGCTTCTCCTATAATAACTGTTTACCCCAAAGCCCTCCCTCTGGGCTGCCAGGGGCCTCTCTGATGCCCTGAGCCATGTCTAAGGTGACCCTTCCACCTGCACTTTCCTGAACTAGAACCTAGGGCCAGCCAAAAATAACCCTGAGGGCAAGTGAACAGACCACCCAGCTGACAGGGCATGGACAGAAAAGCCCCCGGCCTCAAAGTCATCAGAGCTGAGACAGTCATCCCACGGGCCATTCACATGCCCTTTCTCCTTCCACTCTCTGGGCTGTGTCCTTATCACACAAGGAAGGTGCCGGACTTAGGTGTCCCAGCAACATCTCATAGGCCACAGGGCATGAGGGCATCTTCCCAGCAAGCCCACTGTGCTTGCTCGGTCTGTAGCTTTCCGTGGGATGGTCCTGGGAAGGCTGGCGAAGATTGAGAAAGGGATGAGGCCGAGTGGCTCTTTTTTGCTGTTCTTTCATTTTAATTACATGAGTAATACACAAACACATTCTCCTTGGAAAAAATGAAACCAGAACCAAAGTTTAGGCTAAAGTCACCAGCCCCCCCATTCCAGGCCCCTTCCCACCCACCCTCCCGGAAAGGACAATTCTTACTACTTTGATACAGACACCATCAGACCTTCACGCATTCACACATGGCCCACCCTCCATAAAAAATTGGACAAAAATACATTTCAAACGATGTATTTTGACAGCCCAGGGTTACAAAATATATGCCCATCGGGTCCTTTTTAACTGCTGCTAATACTCCATGATACTGGAGATGCCGCCTTTAGTGGGTCACCATCCTAAACAGGCCTCCTAGTGCATGTGGGTGTCTCTCTGTGGTAACTTCGAGAAGAGAACCACTGGGGCCTGGGGCTGGTGCAATTTACAGGTATGGACACACAAGCAGGCCAGGAAAGTACATTTCCCCACAGAGTGCTTCCTCCCGGGCATGCTGCAGTGGGAAACGGGGAGAAGGGCAGTGAAATTTACCTACATCCTGTGAATTAAAAACAGAAACGCAGGCACAGATGGCCAAAGCCCTAAGGAGACCAAGGAGAGCTAGTTAGTGGTGCCTTCCACAGAAGGTGTGGCTCAGGAGCAGGCATCAGCCGACTACTGCCCACGGGCCAAACCAAGTCCTCCAAATGCTATTTCTGTACGTAAAACTGTATTGGAACATGGCCATGCCCACTGCCTACCAACTGTCCATGGATTCAATGATGGAGTTGAGTGCCGGCCATCAAGCTGAAAACGCTGCTTATCTGGTGCTTTACAGAAAGTCAGCTGACCCCTGCTTTATGGTGTAGTGTAGGACAGAGTGGCTGGTCTACAGGAAAGAAAGAACATCCTCAATATTCCAAGTTGGAAGAGATCTTAAGTTTCTTCCAACACTGCCTCTCAACCACTGTATGTCTGTGTTTAGGAACACAAGGTACTGGCAGAGAAAACTTGTTTTCCTGTAGTTATAAATACAGGCTTTGGAGTCAAGCTCTTGTTTGCATCTTGGCTCCTATTTGGCTCCCTGGGAGGCCTTGCATAAATTAATCTCTCTTTGCCTCAGTTCCCTCCTCCCTACGATACACAAATACAGCCCTTACAGGGTCACTGTAAAATTAACTCTGTACGGCACTTAACAAAGTGTCCCACATTGAGGATCTGCTTGGTAAATGGAAGCTACGTAGGAATCAACTGTTAATATTTTGATTTTCTCCTGTAGGAGTACAGTAACACACATGCAGTGGCCATCTTTTTTCATCCCCCAAACGTTAAATAAGAAGCTTCTTAAAGTCCACAGCATTCCTGAGAGGGCTTGGAACACTCAGAACGAAAGCATCTGAGGGTAGAAAGAGCTCTTATAGGTTAATGGGCCATCTACAGGACTCCCACTAAGAAACCACTCCAGCCCCTTGAAGAGCTCCAGAGACTATGTCCACATCCTCAGGGCCCATCCATTCCTAACTCTTCCTTAGAACATGCTCACTTCCTCTCCCTGCGGTCACCACCCACTGGTCCTTGTCCTTCCCTTGGTAATTTACAAGAAACATCAAATTCCTTTGCCCCAGGGCAGTGCTCAACCTGTCTCTAGAAGGCTCTCTTAGCTCTGTATTCTCTTCTCCAGGTTACTTCCTGGAGCCTGTCCTTACTGGTCAGAGTTTAAATGCCCTTCACCACTGACCGTGGCCTCGTCTTCCGATACCGAGTTTCTAGAACCGAAACCCAACCTGAGACCGCCATCAGAAATGGCACTGGTAGGGGAGTCCGTTTGGATATGGTTATTGATACAGTCATGTTCTGTGACCATGACTCCACATTCCACAAGATGTTCAAACCTAAGGGCTGTTGTTAGTTTTGGTTCTGCTTTTCCCTACTGGAAATGCAAGCTGTGCTCTTTACCAAGCTTCCAGAAAAGTGAGTTTTAGAAGATTATCCTCAGAAACATCATCACCAGGATGGGGGTGGCAGGTGGCTGATCAGCACAAAGCCTCATAAACTACAGTTGCTTCTACATTTATCCTAAATTTACTCTAGGATGTGTGAGAATTATTTCTAACACGTATGAAAACACACACTTTAAAGAGAATTTCGACACCTTTCAAAAAGCAAATCCTGCTCGTCTTTGAATGAGACTTGACAACCTGTTAGGTCTCATGAATGAATTCACAGGGAAAGACCACTTGCTTTGCATGTTGCCAGCCGTCATTTCAAAACCACTTCTCCAGATCCCGGATGAGGAAGGCTCGCATTAGACTGTGACATTTTCCCTCCAGCTTTTCCTCCAAAGTGCCCACTGTACAAAAACCTCCTATCTAAAGATGCTGGAGGAGGAGGGTGGTCTTGGGTCTGTCTTCCACAGTCACTAGCTACCAGTCTTTGGGGAAGTCCCTTGGCCTTGCCAGGCCTGTTCCTCTCCCTTTCTGACAACAGAGACAGATGCTCAGTAAAACCAGCTTAAAAATAAGGTCCAGGGAGTGCCTGGGTGGCTCAGTGGGTTAAAGCCTCTGCCTTCGGCTCAAGTCATGATCCCAGGGTCCTGGGATCAGCCCCACATCAGGCTCTCTGCTTAGCGGGGAGCCTGCTTCCCCCTCTCTCTCTGCCTGCCTCTGCCTACTTGTGATCTCTGTCAAATAAATAAATAAAATCTTTAAAAAATAAATAAATAAATAAGGTCCAGACAGCAGAGATTTTTTTTTCTCTGAGATTTTTTTCTCACCATTATGTTCTCTACTGTATGCCAGAGCCTAGGACCCAGCACATCAAAGAGGCTCCATGATACTTGTCAATCAACAAACATGTGTTGAGTAAAGTCTGACCTGGTCCAGTTGCAAGGATTAACAAATGGAACTAGAAGGCATCATAAAGTGCAAAGAATGATTATTTTTATTAGCGATGTCCCTCACTCAAAAAAAAAAAAAAAATTCTTTTTATACCAGTGCTGAAGAGAATTAGTAGGGCAAAACCTAAGCTGAATTAATCCTCTATGCCTCTGTGATCCCAGGCACTTGGCACATCTCTCCATCAGCACGTTTTCTTACGGCCAACATCACTTTCTGAGTGCTCTGAATTCCCAGGACAACTCAATAAAGCAGGCACCAGACGAGGACCCATTTTACACATGGGGAAATGAGGCTTTGAGATGAAGAAATGTGCTCAGGTCTACATGGCCTCTAAGCAGCAGACATGAGCTCAGTTTCAGTCTGACTTGGAGCACAGACAGTTGTGTGCACAGCTCATTTCTCAACAGCACAGAAAATGACTGGACTCCCCCGGCCAAAGTCGGCGTTACAGTGAGCAGGATTGGACAAACATACAGATTTTGAAAAATGTCTACAGTAAACATGTCTTGTTTGGGAAACAAGTTACATCGAGTGTTAAAGAAAGACCACAACACAGAACTTTGATTCAGTATTTCCCCTTTTGGGAATTTATACCAAGGGGAAGAAAGGGCCATATATGCTCCATGACGGTCACTGCAAGACTTTTTTAAGAGCAAAAATGGACATGCAGAAAGGATCCGTAATGGGGTAATTAAGTAAAATTCTGAATATATACTCAACATAATAAAAATTCTCCAGGACTGTGCAGAAGTCCTTATGGTAAGTGAGTAGGAGAATTTCATCTCCTCTGATCAAAACTGGGTGATAACGGTATAGACCAGGTCGGGATAGGAATACGGACAGGAAGAAGGGTATGATTTAGTGGAGTTCAATAATGTGGCTGAATTATTTTTATTTGTGCATTTAAATCTCTCAAACATTAAAAATCACACTTCCTCATGCCCCAAATCCCCATTCCTCATTTCCTTATTCTTTGTAAAAGCTAAGCAACCCAAACTGCGCCAGTATCAAGATAAAGGGTGAAAAAAATCCTTATCATCAATGTAATATACAGGGGGAAAACATTTTACAGTAAAATAATACCTAAAAATTACATCAAGATCCTCCCTCCTGGGTGAGTTCTGGGGGGGGGGGGCGGGGGGAGAAAAACCGGCTGTAGGGAACAGAAATGTCTGCCACAAGCAAGGCCAATCAACTTAAAATCAGGGGCCGTTTCAGATTAGGGACCGGAGATAGTTGGGTTGGAGGCTTGTTTCCGAGCCGCCCGGCCGCAGGTCCCATAATTAGGGCTCGACTCCCAACGGCGCCTGGAGCGGGGTAACCCCGGGGGCCGCGCGCCGGGCCCGAGCCCCGCGGACACCGGACGGGAGAGGAGGGAGGGAGGAAAGGGGCGGCGGCGGGCGCGAGGCCGGGGTCGCCCAGCTGTACCCCACCAGCCGCCGCCCCAGGACCGCGCGACCCGTCCGCCAGCCGGCGCCGCGGGGCTCCCCGCCCCTTGCACCTGCGCCCCGCACTGCCGGAGCCCGCCGGTCCGCGCCGCCACTCGTCGCTGGCTCCCGCCCGCCTACCTGGCCCCGACCCCAGCCCCGGCCCCGCCGCAGCCTCGGCTGCCGAAGGAAGAAAGCGCCGGCTCTCCAGGCGGCTTCTCTAGGACCAAAATGGCGACTCCATGCGCAAGAACGGCGTCCACGGCGACTTCGAGGCCTGTGGGCGGGGCAGAGGGCGGGGCCGGGAGCCGGGATTGCGGCGGCACCTGGCTTGGGGCCGTGGGCGTGGCCCACTGAGGGGAGGAGCGCGTCCGAAGAGCCGAGCTGGAGGAGTGGGGCCAGGCCGGCACGAGGGGCGGGGAGATGGGCGGGACTAAGCCTTATTGGGCCCCTTGGACGCGCTAGCCCAGGTGGTTGTGAATGAGAGGGTGTGGAATTACAGATGTGTGGGTTCCAGTCTTTCCTGCCCTGTAACCTTGGGCAAAGTCACTTTGCCCCTCCGAGCCTCGACTTCCTCATCTGAGAAATGGAAATGATAGTAGCATCCATCTCATGGATTGTGAGATTGTGATTTAATCCTCACCGTGAGGATTAAATGAGATAGCGCCTGCAGAGCTTTTTAGCTCAGCTCCTAGCAAATAGTAAATGCTCCATTGTTACTGTAATTATTTCCTTTCTTCTTTTATTATAAAGGAATTGGTGTTTTTGGTATCCATTGACCGAATTCCTTATAATTTAAGTATGTTTACCTTTTATTTTATATATATAACCTAATAATAGCGACCACGTATGTAGCATTTACCATGTGTCAGACCAAGTCCTCTCAAGAGCTTACCATATATTGACGGTAATTTATTTGATCCTCACAAGAGAATGAAGTGGGCATTTTAACAGCTGTGGGAACTGAAACACCGACGCTAAATGACTCGACAAATGACTAAGTGGACAAGAATTGCAATCCAGGAGGCCTGGCACTAGATTGCTCTAAGCTAACCCGGTATACCGCACTGCCTCTCCAACATCGCTTTGGGTTTTTCACAAGCATAACGCATGAAATCATTCATCGAAGGTTGGGCAGCTAGATGGAAGCGGCCAATCTCTTATTTTACAATTGGGGAATGCGAGCATCTCAATTTATGAGTTATAAATTGGATGATACTTCATGAAATGGAGTCCTTTAAGACGTCTCCTTTGCCTCACAACTGTACGGGGATAAATACTTCCGCAAAGAGAGAGGCCCATGAGCCCACTGACACATTCGCCGGACAATTCTGAATCCTTTCCAAACGGACGTTTGCTGGGTTTTCTTCACTTCTGCACTGTGATCTAACCCTCGTCCAACCCCACCTGCCTGCCTCCAGCGCCCCACCCCCCACCCCCAACCGTGGGCCTTCACGCCACCTGTTGCCCTATGAACGGATCTGACCAATCAGGACAGCTCATCTCTGCTCTCTGATTTGTTCAAAGGATAGGCCGCGGAGCCTCTAGGGGACTGCGGCTAGAGGCTTCCTCTCCTGCTATTGTCAGGATACCTGGAGGGGAACCGCCCGAGGAAATGCTGATAGAGGAAGAAAGGGGGAGGAATATAGTCGGGCCCCATTCAGTTTAGGCTGAATCTGAAGTCAGTTGTTCCCTGGACTTTTCAATTATGAGAGCCAATAAATTTCTCCCCTCCACCCTCTTAAGTCACTGTGGATTGGGTTGCTATCATTCCCAGGGGCCTGCGGGTTCTCCACCAGCTTACCTATTGTTCTTTCTCACCAGCCTGGTTCTCTATGTCTGAACTACAGGGCCTTTGCACGTGCTGTTATGCCCTTCCTCCTGCAGTCTTCTCCCCCATGACTGCTACTGAAACTGCATCTCAGCTCAATTGTCATCTTCAAGCCTTCTCCAACCCCCCCAAATCTGCTTCATGTACTTTTTCTTCATTAAGCTTATCATGATTGCTAATTACTGCTAATTATGTATTTACTTTGATGATTATTTCACAAATATCTTCACCCCAGGTCCCATAGACTGTAAGTCCTTTTTGGGCCGGTCCTTTGTCTCTTTTGATGACCCCTATTTCCCTGTACCCAAAACAGTGTATGACATAAGTATAGTACTCAAGAAATGTCTGTAAAATAAGTGACCTCAGATTTACCCCCTTGGTGGGAAGGAGGTGGACAATAGCACAGAATTATATAATATTTGCACCACATATAGAGAATGTTCTGGAAATTTTACAGATCCCGAGTATGGCTCTCCTGAGCCAGTATGGCTTGCTCAGGATTGCTTCCAGGATTCCAATGAAATGGTTAGTTTCTCATCAGTTTCTCCTCATTGCAGGCACCTACCTTCTGGTTCCCTTTGCTCTGTTATATCAAATATCACTTGTCCATCTGCCTTCCATTCTCCGAAGACTCTTTTGAAATCCCTGGGGCTGATGCCTCATCTCCCATTCTCATTATCCTTGGAGTTTAGGCCATGGGGGGAAGCTATGGTGGACATCCATCCCCAATGACCCAGCAGTAACCACAGTCACAGTCACCCCCCGACAGCAAATGTATGAGAGACCCTCAGTGAGTATCACCCAGCTGGGCCCAGTCAACCACAGAACACTGAGAGATAATAATACATTTTTGGATTAAGTCACTGAGATTGGAGATGTCTTATTACACAGCGATGGGTAATGAGCAAGAAAGGAGCAGAACCAGGATTTAAAGACTGTGATCAGCTCCACTCAAATGCAGTTTTGGGCTAGGTTATTGCTAAGCTTGAGAATCCCTTGCACACTTGAAGGTTTACAAGTCTTTATATATGATGGATGTAATCAGCCTGCCTACATTGTTTCTTTGACCACATTCAAGGGCCAAACGTCTGCACATAAGATACAAATCAAGACACCCAAGCCTAAGACATTCCCCTCCAACCTTTTTTTTTTTTTTAAGGAAGAGAATCTTTGCTATAGTTTTATAGAAGTTTGTCAGCAGTGCAGTAGAGCAGAAAACACAGACTTCTCCTTCAAATAAATGTTGAAATGAAAACTCAGGGACTTGACTGTCAGTCACTAGGACCAGGGTCTGCATCCTGTCTTCCCGTTGCAGAAATGACCTTGGACAGAGTGGTGAGGGCACCTCCGTGAGCTTCAGTTTCCTCACCTGGAAAATGAGTGCTGAGATTAGCAGCTGTTTGGGGATTCAGGGTAGGGAATGACCTTTCTGTGGAGTCCAGGAGTAAAAGGCTATCAGGGGAAGCTGGTTTGCCTCTGCCTCTCCATTCTCACATCTCTGGCCATCAAAAGTCAACAGCTTTGGGGCGCCTGGGTGGCTCAGTGGGTTAAAGCCTCTGCCTTCGGCTCAGGTCATGATCTCAGGGTCCTGGGATCGAGCCCCACATCGGGCTCTCTGCTTGGCAGGGAGCCTGCTTCCTCCTCTCTCTCTGCCTGCCTCTCTGCCTGCTCGTGATCTCTATCTGTCAAATAAATAAATGAAATCTTAAAAAAAAAGAGTCAACAGCTTTGTTTCTTCTCTAAGCAGAGGAGGATGGCAGCTGGTCTGGCTGTAGGAGGCAACAGAGACCAGCAACCTTGTCAGTCGTCAAGGGGAACTTGGAAGCTTCCATCCTTGAGCCCTTTCCCTCATCCTCCAGATTTTCTTTTTTTTCTATTCCCCCCCACCAAAATATAAAAAGCTTCATAATCTTTGATGATTATTAATATTTACATGTAAAAAAATCAAACACACAAAGAGAAGAAAGTAAAAAAAGATATTTGCCCTTATCTCACCATGGAGAGATGCTCATTCCTGATATATTTTTTAAAAGATTTATTTATTTATTTGGAGGGGGAGGAGCAGAGGGAATCTTCAAGCAGACTCCCCACTGACCGTGGAGCCCAACACGGGGCTTGATCCCACCACCCATGAGGTCATAACCTGAGCCGAAATCAAGAATCTGATGCTTATCTGACCATGCCACTCAGGCGCCCTGTACCTGGTATATTTTTTAAAGATTTTATTTATTTATTTACTTGGCAGAGAAAGAGAGACTACAAGATGGGGAGCAGCAGAAGGAGAGGGAGAAGCAGATTCCCTGCTGCACAGGGAGCCGAATGTGGGGCTTAATCCCAAAACCAAAGGTAGACACTTAACTGGCTAAGCCACCCAGACACCCCTCCTGATATTTTTAAATCTCCCTTTTCCACTTAACAATTTATTGCAGACAGTTCATGTGAATGAACTTAAGTCAAGGTCATCGTCATGTGTACCTGGACTAAATATCACAAACTTGGAATGAGACGACCTCTGTCTAAATTCCTTCTCCCCTAGTCTCTGGCTGTGTGACCTTGATTTTTCTGCACCTGCTTCCTCAGCTGTAGGAGGGGAATGATCACAGCGTCTACCCCAAGGGTTGTCGTGATGACCAAGTGACTTATTACCTGGCATACAGTTGCCAACCAGTTTCTGTTAGCTGCACTTACTATGCACTACGGTAATATGGATGGACCGTGATGCTTTTAAGTCATCTCTAATTCTAAGCATTTTCTACTCATCTACACAGCCTGTCTTTGCACTTTTGCCCAAGTATTTTTTTCATGTTAAATTTCTCCAGGTAAGTTCATTGATCAAAGGATATGCACTTTTCAAATTTTATCCCCAAGAAATTTTGTATTAATTTATATTCTCGCCAAAAACATGAAGAGTGTCGGGGCACTTGGGTGGCTCAGTGGGTTAAGCCTCTGCCTTCAGCTCAGGTCATGATCTCAGGGTCCTGGGATCGAGCCCCGCATCGGGCTCTCTCCTCAGCAGGGAGCCTGCTTCCCCCTCTCTCTCTGGCTGCCTCTCTGCCTACTTGTGATCTCTCTCTCTCTCTCTGTCAAATAAATAAATAAAAATCTTTAAAAAAAAAATGAAGAGTGTCCATTTTTTTCTACTTATCCCCGCCCACACCAACCACGATCCTTTTTTTTTTTTAATTGGACCAGTGGATGGTCAATATTTCCTGGGCTTTTAAAATACTTGTCCAGGGGCGCCTGGGTGGCTCAGTGGGTTAAGCCGCTGCCTTCGGCTCAGGTCATGATCTCAGGGTCCTGGGATCGAGCCCCGCATCGGGCTCTCTGCTCGGCAAGGAGCCTGCTTCCTCCTCTCTCTCCGCCTGCCTCTCTGCCTGCTTGTGATCTCTGTCTGTCAAATAAATAAATTAAAAAAAAATTATTAAAAAAATAATAATAAAATAAAATAAAATACTTGTTCATATCAAGATGCCTGCAGCTCCCTTGGCCGCCTTGCCAGCTGACCTTCAGCTCCATTCACTCACTCAACAAATATTGATTGAGTACCCACCGCGTGCCAGGCCCAGTTAGAGAGCTGGGCCACAGCAGAGAATGACAAAGCACCTGCCTTGTGAGATGACCAAGGGATAGGTGAGCCCCGGCATGCTAAGTGTTTGGCAAGTGCCTGCTTTAGCACCCAGGAAACAATACTGTATAAGTGAGACCTTCATAAATAAATACAGAATATACATTTTATAAATACATAAATGATATTTTATCACCATATATGACATTCATTATCACTATACATAAAATGATATTATCAAATATTATCATTATCATTTTGAGCCATAGGACCTTAGAATTCACTTTTCTCCATCCCTCAGTTTACTCATCTATAAATGGGCTCAGGGGGTTGAGGATGGAGTGGAACCATGTATTTACTGTGCCTGGCCATCATGGAAGTTGCAGTGAGGTTGACGCAGCCTCCTCTTGCTGATAGCACCCAGCCGAGATGCGGGACTCTGAGCCTTTGCTGACATTCCACTTTCTGCAGCTGTCCCCCTTACCCGTTGCTTGTGGGAATGTGAAATGGTGCAGCCACTCTGAAAAACAGCTTGGCAGTTCTCAAAAAGTTAGACATGGGGCACCTGGGTGGCTCAGTCAGTTAAGCCTCTGCCTTTAGCTCAGGTCATGATCTCAGGGTCCTGGGATCGAGCCCCACATCGGGCTCCCAGCTCAGCGGGGAGTCTGCTTCTCCCTCTCCCTCTGCCCACCTCTCTGCCTACTTGTGCTCTCTCTCTCTAGCAAATAAATAAATAAAATCTTAAAAAAAAAAAAGTTAGACACAGACTTCCCATATGACTCATCAGTTTTCCTCGTAGGTGTCTGCCCAAGAGAACTAAAAACAGTCTTTCAAATACTTGTCTACAAATGTGAATGGTAGTGGTTCTTAAACTTGAGCGCCTCTCTTCTTTATATTTAATTTTTAAAAAATTTTTTATAGATATATATTGTATTATTAAACCCAGGGGTACAGGTCTGTGAATCGCCAGGTTTACACACTTCACAGCACTCACCATAGCACATACCTTCCCCAATGTCCATAACCCCACCACCCTCTCCCTACCCCCTCCACCCCTGGCCACCCTCAGTTTGTTTTGTGATATTTAGAGTCTCTTATGGTTTGTCTCCCTCCCAAGCCCATCTTGTTTCATTTATTCTTTTCATATCCCCCAAACCCCCAACGTTGCATCTCCACTTCCTCATATCAGGGAGATCATATGATAGTTGTCTTTCTCCGATTGACTAATTTCGCTAAGCATAATACCCTTTAGTTCCATCCACGTTGTCACAAATGGCAAGATTTCATTTCTTTTGATGGCTGCATAGTATTCCATTGTGTATATATATACCACATCTTCTTCATCCATTCATCTGTTGATGGACATCTAGGTTCTTTCCATAGTTTGGCTATTGCGGACATTGCTGCTATAAACATTCGGGTGCACGTGCCCCTTTGGATCACTACATTTGTATCTTTAGGGTAAATACCCAGTAGATTGAGTGCCTCTCTTAATCAACTGGAGGGATTGTTAAAACCCCCAGAGCTGCTGATTTGGGGACACCTGGTGGAATCTGAGAATCTACATTTCTAACAGGTTCCCACAGGTTGCTGATGCTGCTGTCCAGCAGCCACAGTTTGAGAATCACAGTCTGGGAGCTCTGAGGACGAACAAGAGTGGATGTTGGTGAGCTGCTAGCCATCTCCATCACAGACGGGGAGGGGCCCCAAATCATGTCTCATGAAGGACCACCAACAGCATGAAGACCTTCTTCCAGGGTCACCTGGATGGCTCAGTGGGTTAAGCCTCTGCCTTTGGCTCAAGTCATGATCTCAGGGTTCTGGGATCGAGCCCGCATTGGGCTCCTTGGTGAGTGGGGAGCCTGCCTCCCCCCCCCGCCTGCCTCTCTGTCCACTTGTGATCTCTGCCTGTCAAATAAATAAAATCTTAAAAAAAAAAAAAGAAAACAATTAAAAAAAAAAAAAAGACCTTCTTCCAAGGCTTTGTCTTTGTACCCTCACTCCCTATCCTCTATCAAAAATATAAAAATAGGGGTGCCTGGGGGGCTCAGTGGGTTAAGCCTCTGCCTTCGGCTTGGGTCATGGTCCCAAGGTCCTGGGATCGAGCCCCGCATCGGGCTCTCTGCTCAGTGGGGAGCCTGCTTCCTCCTCTCTCTCTGCCTGCCTCTCTGCCTACTTGTGATCTCTGTCTGTCAAATAAATAAATAAATCTTTAAAAATATATCTATATATTGGGCGCCTGGGTGGCTCAGTGGGTTAAGCTGCTGCCTTCGGCTCAGGTCATGATCTCAGGGTCCTGGGATCGAGTCCCGCATCGGGCTCTCTGCTCAGCAGGGAGCCTGCTTCCCTTCCTCTCTCTCTGCCTGCCTCTCTGCCTACTTGTGATCTGTCTGTCAAATAAATAAATAAAATCTTTAAAAAAAATAAAAATAAAAATAAAAATATATCTATATAAATACACCCACATATCACAGAAAATACAAAACTCTTTGCCATAAAATAAAACTTGGACAGATTTTATATGATTTGTTTCTGAAAGCATTTGGCCACAAGGGATTCACCCAACTTCTGACTGTGATTTCTAAGCAATGAGCACTCATCTTACTTTATGGGAAATTCTTACAAAGTGAGAAAATCTAAGCCACATGTTTTCTGCTGTCCTGAAAAATGTATGAGCATTAGATTCAGTGCTGAGGAAGTCTAATGTTACATTGTGTGGACCTTTAATTAAATACTTATTCATATTGGCTTTGCAGTGTTTTAAGACATTTTTTGGATGCAATAATGAAAAAAATTAGGTCTCAAATATAAATGAAGGCCCTTGAAATAGTCCTAAGTTCTGGGCTTGGTGCCAAAAAAGCTTGCAAAATAAAGTGGAAGAACTTCCTGCAACATCTGGACATGGACCCTGGAGAGGCTTCTCTGCCTATAAATCACTGTAGGGCTGTCCCCTGGTGGGGAGGGGCTGGGCCCTGTTCCTCACTGAGGCCAGAACTGGGGCCAGGCTAGAGGCTGCCAGGAAACAGCTTTCAAGTTGGCCTCAGGAAGCTGGTCAGAGCTGCTAAGAGAAGGCCTGTCCTGTCCGGGGAGGCAGCATGTGAATGGCAATAAGCATGTCTCTGTGGGTCAGGATGGGCTGGGTTCTGCTGCAGTAACACATGGGCCCCAGATGGCTGTTAGTGATAACAGCAAAGAATTTATTCTTTTTTTTTTTTAAGATTTTATTTATTTATTTGAGGAAGAGGGAAAGAAGGCACAAGCAAGGGTGGGGGAAGGGACAGAAGGAGAGGGAGAAGCAGACTCCCAGCTGAGCAGGGAGCCCAACACCAGTCTCGATCCCTGGACTCTGAGATCATGACCTGAGCCAAAGGCAGACGCTTAACCGAATGAGCCACTCGGGCACCGGCAAAGAATTCCTTCTAACACTGTGTGTCCATTGTGGTCCACTGGTAGCTCTAGTCCATTTTATCCACATCCGATGCCCCAGCCTGAAGTAACAACCCCTTTGTGGGCCCCTGTCCACCTCCCAGCAGAGAGAAAAAAGACACCTGTTGCTAATTACACATCAACGGGAACAACTTTTGCTGGGAAATGACACGTGTCACTTTTGCCCATATCAAGCAGAGTCGCTCCTTGGCTGAACTCTCCTTGGGCTCCTCTGCCTTCTCTTTCAACTCAGCCTCGACCTTGGGACTACTGTGCTCCTCTTTGCATTGTCCCGTTGAAGCAAGAACATCACTAAGTCAGTTTAGCCAAAATCCCCCACCCTCCATATGTGACCCTCCATACCTAATGGAGATCCTCACCCTGCCGTCCCCCCCAGGGGTGCCCCACCACCCTGGCCTGCCTTCCCCCAAAATCTCCTTTGGCCAGAATCCCTCTTGATATTTCCTTTTAGGAATTTTTTACCCACTGGCCCCCACTCTACCTTTTGGTTATAAATTTCCACTTTTCTGTGTTGTGATCCAAGTGCAGCCCAATTTCTTTCCCCGCCCCAACTGCAAAACTCCACCACAGTGGTCCCAGCACTTACCCTGATTGACCCTCTCAAATAAAGCCTGCCTTACCATTCTTTAACAGGTGTCAGAATGAGTAATTCTCTCCTTAACACGCGCGCATTGGCCAGAGGAAGTCAGGGGGCCAAGCCTGGTGCCCGGAGCAGGGAAAGAGAGTTCTCCAACAAGCACTGTGTGGTGTTTGAGAAGAATAATGCCCTCCTCCACCACTTTTCTTTGAGAGGGAAACCTGGGGCAACCATCTGGAAAGCAGACCCCACCCACAAGGTGGTCTTGTCCATTAGGTCTCAGGCAACTGAGTGCTGGAGAGAGGGAGGGAACGTCACTTGCCTGAGGTCACAGAGCCAGGAAGTAACAAAGCATCAGAAGGCCCTCCTCCCTTCAATCTCTTCCTCCTTGTTCCTAGAGGGGATGCAGGTGGGCTCACCTCTGATTTACATTCCTGCTCCTGAAGCCGGTGTAGAAGGTCACCCGACTCTAACTCAGCTGGGCTTGGGGTTGGGGGAGTCACAAAACCTCCGTGGGGGGCAGCTTGTTGGTGGGAGATGAATGTATCCAGCCTCAGATTCAAAAGACATGTTGTGCATGATTTATCTTGATTAGATCCTTTTAGAAAAATCATTTTTTACCACGTCACTTATTTGTGAAGGAACCTTCGATGGCTTCCAACTTCCAACCTAGGAAATCTGATCTGAATTCACTTCCCCCTCTCCCTGCTGTACTGAAAGCCTGCATTAATTTCCCTTTGCGGTATAAAAATTGAGATTGTCAGTATAAAAATTGAGATCGTATTAGGAGGGGTAGTGATGGGTACCAGGGAAGTGAACAGCAATAGCCATCAACGTTCACCCCTGTGACACGTCCTTCCTACAGGGAAAATAATGCCTGGTTTTTCATAAGTGTCCTTGTGGGCACACAGGTAAATTACATTTCCCAGTTTTCTTGCTGTGAGGCCATGTAACTGTGCTCTGGACATGAAACGTGAGCCGACGTGACTTACACTGCTTTGAGGCTTGGCCCATAAAAATCTCCCAATCTCGGGGCACCTGGGTGGCTCAGTGGGTTAAGCCTCTGCCTTCAGCTCAGGTCATGATCTCAGGGTCCTGGGATCGAGCCCTGCATCGAGCCCTGCATCGGGATCTCTGCTCAGTGGGGAGCCTGCTTCCCCCTCTCTCTCTACCTACTTGTGATTTCTCTCTCTCTGTCAAATAAATAAATAAAATCTTAAAAAAAAAAAAATCTCCCAATCTCAGAATGCCAGAGAAAACCAGAGCCTGACTGTAGTTGAAGAATAAAAACAGGTTTTACTCAGGAACTATTGCAAGAGGTTGTTCGAAATAAAATTAGGGAGTACATCTGAAGATCTAACTGGGTTTGTTAAAGGATTCATAAATGGGGCAGCATCCCATCTAGCAAGTAGAGGGAAGCTCCAAGGAGGACTTCCCACAGAATGGAAAGTTTTTATAGGAAGGAGGGCGGTGCAAGAGAATTATTAGCAAAAGAAAGGACTGTTCCAGGCAAGATGGGGTGGGGGGTCAGGGGGTCTTGTTAGGTGGATTACCCACCCCCATCCCACCACCCCCCCCACCCCACCCCCACCCTGCCCCTGCACCCATCTTCCTTTGGGGGATGGAGAGAGTCCATGAGACAACTGACCTCACTGGGGCTTATCAGAAAATTCCTGATTGACAAGTTAAGACACATCCTTACATTTCTGGAGTAATAAGCCCCATTTTGGTGACTTGACCTGACCCAAGTGGTGTCATTTGGGGCCTGTGGTTTTCTTTTTAACCAGGACCTCAGTACAGGACTGGGCTCAACTCTGAATACATCAGGGAAAATTCAGAATTAACAGCCAAGGAGCAGAGTGGGCAGGTCGATGGATGGAAAATTATAAAGAGGAAATATCAGGGCTAAGGGAGAATTTTGGCTAAATAAGATTTTTGCAGGCCAGGGTGATCAGACATCACTTGAGGGATGGCGGGGGGTGAAGAATTTCTTCAGATATCCAGGGTGGGACATTCTGGCCAAAATGATTTAGCAGGATTCTTGCTAAAACTCCTTGAGGATGTGCCCAAGGACAGGGCCAACTTAGGCTCAGAGGAGCTTGGTCAAGTTCGGTCAAGGAGAGAACCTTTGCCAACAACCCTCCATTGGATCATAATGTCTAAACAGCAGCTCTAAAGAATACTTGGGGGGGGGGCAAGGGCGGGCGGTGCGCAGTTGAGGAAATTTGAAAAGGAACTGGATGTGAAACAGCATTCTAGAATTTTTTTTTTTTTAGATTTTATTTATTTGTTTGACAGAGAGAGAGAGCAAGCGCACAAATGGGGGAAACAGCAGAGGGAGAGGGAGAAGCGGGTTCCCCACTGAGCAGAGAGCGGATATGGGGCTTATCGCAGGACCCTGGGATCACGACCTAAGCCCAAGGCAGACACTTAATGACTGAGGCACACAGGTACCCTGGTATTCGAGAATTTTAAATGTTCTCGTGCTTGTTTCAACAGCACACATATTAAAATTTTCTTGCACGTGGTAGTATCCTTGGGTTATGTAGAATATTCTTATTTTTGAAGAGGTGCGTGCTTAAGTGTTTAGAGGTGAAAAGTTAGCCGAAGACCACAGGAGTGGGTCTCAGGTTAGGACTGACAATCGAACTCACAACCCACAATGGCTCACCCAGCACCTCCTTTTCTTAGAAAGGATATGGAGCAGGAAACACAGCAGCAGCCTCATAGAGAGCTCCCACATGGCTTTTCTTCTTTAATTTCCACATGTGAGGCATGGTCTAGCTGCAGGCATTTTCAGCAAGGGGAAGCCACTGCTTCTGAGGTCCCCTGCTAGGTGAGTTGCCTTGTAAACGTAAGAAGCTACTCCCCATCCTTTAGGAAAGCCATAGTCCATAAATTAAAAGTTATACCAGGAAAAACCCTACAAGTCAAGTACAGCAATCAAGGGGCATTCTTGGGTCCAATTAACAGCACAGGACAGGTCTCGCAGGAACCCCATCTAAATGCAGACTGAAAATCCAAAATCCATTCTTGAGGCTGGAGGAGGGAGCCCAAGTTCAGCCCTGAAGGCTTTCGCTCTCCCCATGAACTCTGCAACTTCTTTTGACGTGCTTTGATTAAAAAAAAAAAAAAAAAAGTTGAAGTAAATAGGACCAAATGCGAAAAACTGTTGAATCTAGGAAATGAGAAAGTGTTTACTGAACCATTCTTCCAGTGCTGCTGTGGCTGAACATTTTTTGTACAGGAAATCGAAAAAATAACATCTAAAACGGAGGAATTCACCCCTTGCTTTTATTTCCTGTGTGGTTTACTAGTCAACTCTACCAGTTTAAACCTTCCTGCTCTCACGTCACAGGACTGATGTCTCCAGTTTCACAAGGTCCCCCCAAAGCTCCTGACTGCTGATTGGAGCCTAGGATCCCTCCCCTCCCTCCATTGCAAGTGCTAATTCTTCTGGAAGCACATGCCTTCAGACTCAGTTGTCTGCCTTCGGCTGCAGGGCACACACACACACACACACACACACACACAAATTGCCTTAAAAACAAACAAACAAAACAAAACAAACAAAAAAAAAGAGAGAGAGAGAAAGAAAGAAAAAGAAAAAAAGAAAAGAAAAGAAAACTTTCCCACGTAGCCAAATAGTCCTAGATGTCACTTCAGCCAAGTTTTGCGCCAAAGTCCAAAGAATGAGGTCAGGTCCTCATCTCTCTCTCCCTATCACTGGCTTTTCATCGTCAGTGTTGCGTCCTCTAGGAGACAAGTCCTTAGCCGGTGGTTAACCGCTTGGCACGCCGCAGCCTGGGCCCCCAGGTTCTCTGCAAGAGTCCCAGGCTCAAAAAAAAAAAAAAAAAAAAAAAAAAGTCCAAGGCTCACTCTGATTGGACAGGCTGAGCCACAATCCCATCCCCGAACCAATCACCTAAGCCAGGGAATATGAGCCCTGATTGGCCTACCCTGAGAGACATGCTCCGCACCTGGATGAAGGATTAGGTCTCCGATAGGCGGAGAGACAAGGAAAGGGGCGGAAACTGGGCGTGGCTGGACTCTGGAAGGTTAGCTGCAACCGGCCAGGACGGGAGCAGAGAGGGAAGTGATTTGAGCGTTGACCTGGTACCAAGCCATGTCGGAGGACATTTGGATCATAATCGGCTCGGAGTGCCTTTTCAACCTGTGGGTCCCCACAGTGATTTTTTTGGACACTGTAAGGGCTTCGCTGGTTGGCTGGATTCCCCGCCCCCTCCGGGAAGTCTTAATTAACCTGCTTTCCTCCGGCTCAGCCCAGCCCCTGTGAGGAGCCCGCACGGACCGGGTGTAGTAATTCACAAAGTGACCACGAGGTGGAGATAGAGAGGCGAGAAACCAGTCTCCAGTCTCCGGTTTTTGTACTTTTTAGTGAAGTATAAAATATATACAGAAAAGGGCATCTTAAGGGTTCCGTTCAATGAATTCTCACAAACGGAACAAACCTGTGTGACCAGCATTCATTCGTCTCAGGAGACAAAATATGGTCAGCGCCTTCCACGTGCTCTCCCCTCCCCCTGTGAAGATCACCACTGTCCTGACTCAGAGCCCCAGATTTTGTTATTTATATTCATGGATCATACAGTATGTGCTCCTTTGGGGCTGGCCTTTTCGCTCAACATTCGTTTGTGAACTTTATCCATGGGGTCGTGGGTAGTTGTATTTTTTTTTCTTTTCTTTTTTTTTTTTATTAAGAGATTTTTTTTTTTAAAGATTTTATTTATTTATTTGTCAGAGAGAGAGAGGGAGAGAGAGCGAGCACAGGCAGACAGAATGGCAGGCAGAGGCAGAGGGAGAAGCAGGCTCCCTGACGAGCAAGGAGCCCGATGTGGGACTCGATCCCAGGATGCTGGGATCATGACCTGAGCCGAAGGCAGCTGCTTAACCAACTGAGCCACCCAGGCGTCCCCTTTTTTTTTTTTTTCAATTAAGTAAACGCTAACCCCAGGCTGACACTCGCAGTCACAAGCCCCAGATTAAGAGTTGCATGAGCCACGGACTGAGGCCCCCCGGGTGCCCCTGTGGTTGTATTTTTGAAGGAACACTGTTCATTATAGTTCTGTAGTTCTGTTGTGCGTGGGCATTTGGGTGATTTCCGGTTGGCAGCCATTATGAGCAGCGCTGTATGAATCTTTCCTTACCTTTTGGTGGACGTTCTATACATTTTTGTTGGGTGTATGCCTGCGAATGAGATTGTTGGGCCGTAGATTATAAATATTTGTTTAGCACTAGCAGCTCCTGCCAAGCAGCTTCCAAGGAAGTTGAGCCGATTTATACTTCCTGGTGGTGGTGGTGCAACAGGGTTCTGATTGCACTGGGTGTTTTCTGTCTCTTCCATTTCAGCCATGCAAATAGGTTAGGCTTTTTTTTTTTTTTTTTTTTTTTTTTTGTAATCTCTACATTAGTTAGTTATTTTAGTAATCTTTGCACCAAACGTGGGTTTCAAACTCACAACCCCAAGATCGAGAGCCACATGTGCCTCCAAATGAGCCAGCCAGGCATCCCTAGACTTTTTTTTTTTTAACAGCTTTATTAGGTATAGTTTACATACTGTAAAATACACCTGTTTTTATGTGTCCAATTCAACGATTTTTGGTAAATTTATGGAGCTGTGCAACCACCACCATGAACCAATTATAGAAAAGGTCCATCACTCCAGAAATACCTCTCATGCCCATTTTCGCTTGGGTTTTAACCTCATTGTTTTCAATAGCCGTTAGGGACTTCCTTGGTGCCAGGCACTTTGCTAAGCAATATATGTGACTTTAAAAAATCAGGAAGGGTGCTCGGGTGGCTCAGTTGGTGGGACGTTTGACTCTTGGTTTTGGCTCAGGTCATGATCTCGGGGTGGTGAGATCAAGCCCCACATTGGGTTCTGCACTCAGTGTAGAGTCTGTTTCAAATTCTCTCCCTCTTCCTCCCCCTCTCTCTGTCTCTCTCTCAGATAAATAAAAATCTTTTTTAAAAAATCGGGAAGACCTGGTCCTTGCGGTCAAGAGAGAGAGAGAAACTAATCCTGCTGCTGTGATTCGGGGGAGGCACAGAGCAGCGTGGCATGTGTGGTGACTCAGAAAGGGTTGAGACTCCCAAACCTTTAAGAGCATGTGGGTGGAATGAAGGGAAGGAGAATCAGCTTGCACACCACCTGGGAGGGAAAATATTCTTCCAAAGAAGAGCTCAGCTTTCCAGGCTTTGCTTGGAGAACTTTCCAACCGTGGGCTTGATGAGGATACTCTGCCCTTTATACCAGAACTTTCTGGACGCCGGCACATGAATGCCTCCCCCACCGGACAGAGAGCTTTAGGGACAAGGGTCTTGGCTCACTTTTTCACTGTGACTCCAGGGCTTGACACAGTATCTAGCACATAGTAGGTGCTTGTATTTGCTTCGTGGGCTGCCATGACAAAACGGTACAGCAGCAGGAATTTATTGTTTCACGATTCTGGAGGTTCAAAATCAGAAGTCAAGGTGTGGGCTGAGTCCCTCCCCCTGTGAAGCCTCCATGGCAGAATCCTCCCTTGCCTCTTCTAGCTTCTGATGATTGCTGGCAATCCACCCTGATTCCCTGCTTGCATTACATGTCCCCCGTCTCTGCCTTGTCATCACGGGGCATACTTATGTTTGTGTCTCTGTGCCTCTTCTCCTCCTCTTTTAAGGACACCGATCGTGTTGAATTTAGGGCTAACACTACCCTAGTATGACTTTATCTTCACTAACAATACCTGCAAAGACACACCATTTCCAGATATGGTCATATTCTGAGGTTCCAGGCAGACATGAATTTTGTGCGTGCGTGTGTGTGTGTGTGTGTGTGTGTGTGTAGGAGGGAACGTTCTTTAATCTAATACAGCACTCAGCAGTAGCTTGCTAGAAAGTGATTGCCATTCTCCGTCCTCTGGAGACTCCTGCTGGCTCTGGTGTGACAGTCAGTTTCATGGGTTGTTAGCGGGCTGTTCCAGGATGTCTGTTAAACCGTGGCCCCTGCTCACAATGGCTTCCTGCTGTTCAGTCTGTCTTCTCCTACAATGAGCCCCCCATGGGTGCTTCCAGACCAGCCCCTCCCCCCAGAGGGCCACGCCCTGGATACGTAAGTTACTACATCCCCAGCTTCCCTCTCTTTTTTATTTCAAACGTTTTTTAAAATATACAAATACTGCACGGTGATTTTTATATGCTAAAAAAATGGTTGTTTTTTTAATTTAATCATTTCAGTATGTATTAACAAATAATGCATGATGATATTTTTTAAACCTTTAAAACTTTTTGTTTGTTTGTTTCCTTGTTCATTTCAAATATTTAAAAAATACAAATATAGGCACGGTGTGTTTTGGGTTTTTTTTCATATTTTCAAAAGATTTTATTTTTTTATTCCAGAGAGAGCACAAGAGCAAGGTGAGGGGCAGAGGGAGAAGCAGACTCCCTGCTAGCGGGGATCCTGATGTGGGACTTGATCCCAGGACTCTGGGATGATGACCTGAGCTGAAGGCAGATGCTTAGTTGACTGAGCCACCCAGGTGCCCTAGCACAGTGAGTTTGGGTTTGTTTTGTTTTGTTTTGTTTTTGGTTTTTTTTAAACATTTTTTTAAAACTTATAAAATGAAGACAAGTGCAAGGAAGTAGCACAGAGAGTTAGCCAGCTGCTGACCCCGGTATCTGGTTTCCCCCTTCTTAAATTTCCTAATTTTCAGCTTGTCAACTCGTCACCTGGAAGAGACACTACATTTCCCACTTCCCGGCTTCCCTGTGGAGAGGGTGGCCAAGTGACTAAGTTCTGGCCAATGGGATGAGACATAAGTGTTCCATGATGGTTTCTGGGACGTTTCTCGAAAGACAGCTCAAGGGCGTCCATCCTTCTTTTATCCCCATTATTTAAAAATGGGCTGGGGGCGCCTGGGTGGCTCAGTTGGTTGAGCGACTGCCTTCAGCTCAGGTCATGATCCCTGACTTCCAGGATCGAGTCCCGCATTGGGCTCCCAGCTCCTTGGGGAGTCTACTTCTCCCTCTGACCTTCTCCTCTCTCATGCTCTCTCTCACTCATTCTCTCTCAAATAAATAAATAAAATCTTAAAAAAAATGGGCTGGTGTGCGGGAATGCCTTCTTGGAGCATGAGGACAGGGAGACACCCTAGGGATGGGAAAGTAGAAAGCTAAATCAACAACGAATCATCGTTGTCTTGTGGAGACTCCATAACAGTGCTGGGCTATTGGTAATCGGACTTTTATGTGTAAGAGATACCAATTTCTTTCCTTTTTTTAAAAAAGATTTTATTTTTAAGTAATCTCTCCACCCAACGTGAGGTTTGAACTCACAACCCCAAGATCAAGAGTCTCGCGCTCTAATGACTGAGCCACTAGGGACCCCAGAGGTGTCAACTTCTCTGTGTTCAAGCCATTTGTATTTGTTGCCTGTGGCTGCTGAAATTTGTACACACTGGGTGGCTTAAAGCAACATGCATCTATCATCTCACAGTTCTGGAGCCTGGAAGCTTGAGACCAGTATGGCTGGGCTGGAATCAAGGAGTCACCAGGGCCTCAGTCCCATCACAAGCTTTCTTTTTAGATTTTATTTATTATTTATTTGAATGAGAGAGTGGAATGGAAGCAGGCTCCCTGCTGAGCAAAGAGCCCGATGCAGGACGCAATCCCAGGACCCTGAGATGAAGACCTGAGCCAGAGGCAGAGGCTCAACCCACTGAGCCATCCAGGCGCCCCTAACACAAGCTTTGAAGGAGAGTTTGCTCCTTGCCTCTTCCAGCCTTTGGTGGCTGCCTGCACTCCTTGGATTGCGGCTGGATCATTCCAGTCTCTGCCTCCATCTACACCGGTCTTCTCTACGTACGCATCAACTCTCCCTGTGCTTCCTGCTTGCAAGGATATTTACAAGTGCATTTAAGGTCCACCCAGATAATCCAGGAAAAGCTCCTCATCTTGAGATCCTCAACTTCAGGGCCGCCTGGGTGGCCCAGTCGGTTAAGCGTCTGCCTTTAGCTCAGGTCATGATCTCACGGTCTTGGGATCCAGCCCCACGTCAGGCTCCATGCTCAGGCGGGAGCCTGCTTCTCCCTCTTCCTATGCCCCCCCCACTCATGCTCACTCTCTCTCTCTCTCTCAAATAAATAAATAACATCCGAAAGAAAAGAACTTCCTTAGCATCATCACATGTATGAAGACCCTTTTTCCAAATAAGGTAATATTTACAGGTTTCAGGGATTAAGACTTGGTACCTTCAGGGGCCATTGTCCAGCCTACTACGCCGCTGTTACTCACATCCCTAGCACTCAGCACTGAGACAAAATCGTAGTAAAAAGAAAAGGAGGCACATAAAGGTGTGTCCTGGGCACCATCATCTGTTATACCAAAAAAAGACAGAAATGACTATGATCAGTTGATAGAGGAGAATGGACAAATTGCGGATGATATCACGGGATCTTACGTGGTAATGAAGGTGAATGAGCTCCTGCTACGTTTAGCAACATGGATGCATCAGTTGCTGGAGATATACTGAGCTCTGTGCTGGAGGTTGAAGGTCGAGAGAAAAACTGGACCCAGCCCTTTGCCACAGGACTCCTCGGTCCAGTGATGGATGCAGACCGAGAACTAATCACAACAGCCCAGTGTATACACAATAGCTCTGGGACCTCTGGTTGTGCTGAGGATGAGCCAGCCCCACATGGGAACTCAGGGAAAGCTTCTCGGAGAAGGATATTGAAGGATAACTAGGTGCGCACCCAGTGGGCATGAGGGAAGGGCATTCAAAGTGGAGAGAGGCCAGATGCAAAGGCTTAGAGGTACGAGAAGAGGAAGGGGAAAGAAGAACGTGCAGGCAGGGTATGGTCAGGCTCAGACAAGAGAAATCCTAGCAAGATAGGGGACTTATGGGCTCCAGTGAAATGAGTTTCAGGAGTGGTTCAATCAGGCTCTGCTATTCTATATGCTCTGCCTTTGCGTATGTCAGCTTCTTCCTTGGAATGACTTCCTCCCTGCTTGCCTGCGGTCGCCAGGGCAACAACCTTCCTTTTCAATCCAGGGTGGAAAGGTGTTTCTGCAACCATGGGCAACCATTCCAAGCTTAGCATCAAGTGGGCTACTTCCAAGTCATCCCTGTGAGTAGCTGTTCAGTTTGCCATGCCCCTCCCCCACCCCACCCCCATCATTCTCCACCCTTCTCTCTACATTGTTCTGAATCCTGGTAATGGCATAAGTAAATACAGAAGCCAGTAAGATCACAGTTTGGGTTTAGGTTTATAACTCCTCTTTTCATATCTGATTTAAAAGACAATTACACTGGGGTGCCTAGCTGGCTCAGTTGGAAGAGCCCATGACTCTTGATCTCAGGGTAGTGAGTTCGAGCCCCACATTGGGTGTCAAGCTTTGTAGAAAGATAAATAAACTAAATAAACTTAAAAGACAACTACATAAAGCAAGACTTATAAATCTATGTGGCTGGGCACACAATGTTTATTTACTTTGACACAATCACAGAGTAACGGAGGGGAAGAGTGGAGCTCTACAGCAGCAAAGCTTCAGTAAACTATGCATTGAAATGAACATTAACCTTGAAAAGTATTACATTAAGTGAAAGAACACAGGTGCAAAGGGCAACATAATCTATGATTTTATTTATGTGAGATACCCAGAATAGGAGAATCCCAGAGACAGCAAGTAGATCAGTGTTTGCCAGAGGCAGGGGATGCGGACGGAGAATGGGGGAGAGAGGGATGGGGTGTGACTGCAAGTCCTTTTGGGAGTGAAGAAAAGGTTCTGAAATTGGATGGTATGAGGGTGGTACAGCTTTGTGAGTACGCCAAAAACCATTGAACTGTACACATTGAAATAGTGAGCTTTATGATATGTGGGTTTATATCTCAGTTAAAAAAAAAAAAAACACCCTTCTGTGTGTAACGGTAGGAACATACGGAGCCCAAGTGACCAAAAAAACACAAAAAACAAAAAAACACATCCAGAGTAGTTTCACATGGGTGTTCATGGCTGGGGCTGGAATTTTCCAAAAGGCAACTGTGTGGCTCACCTGTGTGGCATCTGGACTAGGATGGCTCAAACCGCCAGCGGCTGCTCAGGATTTGATGTCTCTCCAGGTGGCCTTTCCTCGTGGCTCACTTGGGCTTCCTTCGAGAACTCTGACTTCTTTTTCTTTTTTTTTTTAATTTATTTATTTGACACAGAGAGAGAGATCACAAGTAGGCAGAGAAGCAGGCAGAGAGAGGGGAGAAGCCCGATGTGGGGTTTGATCCCGGGACCCTGAGATCATGACCTGAGTCGAAGGCAGAGGCTTTAACCTACTGAGCCACCCAGGCACCCCGGAGAAGTCTGACTTCTGATGCTGGCAGCTAGCTCTCCCCAGGACAGGCGGGACAGGAAGCAGAAGCCACAGGGTTCTTAAGGCATGAGCCCAGAAATTGGCACATTATTGTTTCTTCGTATTTTAGTCATCAAACCAGCCACAGAGCCAGCTCTAATTCAAGGGAAGATAACATAATGCTCAGTGAAAGGGATTTTTTAAAGATTTGGGGTCATTTTTAATCCTCCAAAAAGGTTCTGACAGATTTCCCAGGAGGGGCTCCTAGACACACTGCGCCCTGAGTGGTTGCATCTCTGTGACAGTGTGAGTCCTTGTCCGCTGATTTTGTTGTGGATCTAGTCAGTGAGATTTTGCTGTGCTGTCTCGGTTCAACTTTTTTTTGTTTTGTTTTGTTTTGTTTTGTTTTGTTTTGCTTTGTTTTGTTTTGTTTTGTTTAATTCTCACTATGGTTTTTTTTTAAGACTTTATTTATTTATTTGACAGACAGAGATCACAAGTAGGCAGAGAAGCAGGCAGAGAGAGAGGAAGGGAAGCAGGCTCCCTGCCAAGCAGAGCAGAGAGCCCAATGCGGGGCTCGATCCCAGGACCCCAGGATCATGACCTGAGCCGAAGGCAGAGGCTTTAACCCACTGAGCCACCCAGGCGCCCCTCAACTGTTTTTATGTAGGAATTTGGGGATTTTGAAATATTACATCGCCATCACCACGATCATAGCCCAAGCCTCTTCCCTCTGGGTTTTAATTTGGATCTGTATAGTTTCTTCATTCCAGATGTGATTCAGGTCATGACCCAGTGTGGGACCCACAGGGCTCAGAGAAGCTGTAGGAATGTTCTGGCCAGTCAGCCCTCGTTGTGTAACCTCAAGTGACTTGAACTTTCCAAGTTTCTTCATTAGTAAATGCAAACGCTCACTTTGAGAAGATGCATTAAGTGGGGTGCCTGGGTGGCCCAGTTGGTTAAGTGTCCGTTTCCTGGTTTCAGCCCAGGGCATGATCTCAGGGTCACAGGATGGAGCCCCACATTGGGCTGCACTCAGCTTGGAGTCTGCTTGAGATTCTCTCTCCCTCTCCCTCTGCTCCTCTCCCTATTTGCACTCTCTTTCTCTCTCTCCATAAATAAATAAAATCTTAAACAAGAAAAACCCTTATATCTTAAAAAGAAAAAAGGAAGAAGAAGATGCATTAAGAAATACCAGACAAGGGCGCCTGGGTGGCTCAGTTGGTTAAGTCACTGCCTTCACCTCAGGTCATGATCCTGGGGTCCCGGGATCAAGTCCCACATCAGGGTCCCAGTTCCACGGGGAGTCTGCTTCTCCCTCTGACCTTCTCCCCTCTCAGGCTCGCTCTCTCTCTCTCTCTCAAATAAAAAAAAAAAAAAAAAAAAGAAATACCAGACAAAGCATTTGGCATGTATTAGATACTCAGTAAAGATAGGTATTTTAAAAAATAAAAATAACACAAATTGCCACAGATTGAAGAGAAAAACAAAGATTGGAGGAGGGGGTCTGTGTGTGTGTGCATGTATGATGGTTAAGTCAAGCCAGCCTTTCTAGAGTGATTGGTAATATTTAAACCAGAGCTGTACCACTGTTATTTTCTTTGGCCCAAATTTCCCCATCTGAGAATAAATTCCAAGGAAATCCACTCACAAAGGGAAAACCTGTGATTTCTCTGCAGATGTTTTAATAGCACTATTCATGGTAAGAAGTAACTGACTAATAAGAGAAAATCTTGAGGGACACCTGGGTGGCTCAGTCAGTTTAGTGCCCACTCTCGATTTCCGCTCAGGTCATGATCTTAGGGTCATGAGACTGAGCCCTGATTTGGGACTCTGTACTGAGCATGAAGCCTGCTTAAGATTCTCTCTCTTCCCTCTCCCTTTGCCCATCCAATCAGACTTATGCACTCCCTCTCTAAAAAATAAAAAAAAGAAAGAGAGAAAAGAAAAAAGAAAATCATGAAAAAGCAGAGGAAGAGAGCAAAATAGCAAAAGAAAATGCAAGTATAACAAGTCAAACAGTCAGTCCCTCCACTGAAGCAACTATTAAGCAAAAACTGACAAAGTCAACATTTTCTAGAGCTCTGGAATCCAATCAAGAGCTTACAGCAACCAGAAAGTGTTTAATGAAGGAAAAAAATTATTAAGTTTTAGTAAGAAAGGATTGTGTCCATCAATAGATGAATGGGTAAAGAAGATGTGGTGTGTGTATATATTATATATACACACACGCAATGGAATATTATCTAACCATAAAAAAGAATGAAATCTTGCCATTTGTGCAACATGGATGAATTAGACAGAATTATGCTACATGAAATAAGTCAGTCAGAGATAAATACCATATGATCCCACTCAAACAGAATTTAAGAAACAAAACAAATGAGCAAAAGGAAAAAAAAAAAACAACAGAGACAAACCAAGAAACAGACTCTTCACTATAGAGAAAAACTGGTGATTACCAGAGGGAATGTGGGTTGGGGGATGGGTAAAACTTTAAAAAAAGAAAAAGGAAAAAGAAAAGATTGTGGCTTTTTTTTTTTCCTTCCCACAAACCATCACCCATTTCTCTGGCTGTGGGGATGGCCACCCATGTTCTTGGAATAACTTGCTAGATCAAGGGTTTTTTTCTAAATACTGTGCTTACATGTTTTGATCAATTTGGCAGTTACCTAATGTACTGGTGCCCCCTCAGGCTGAGTCAGCTTCCCAGATAGTGATTTTCAAAAGCATTTAAAGACATTGAATACCCTTAGCCTTCTGGGCAAGGGACAGTGCACAGGGACAGCAGCAGCAGGTGGAGTCAAAGGGCTGGGAAGGAAAGAAGATATTAGAGGAATAAGGGTTCTGAGAGACTGTAGCATATACCAGGCTATTGGGACTATAAAGGGAATGCCCAGGGCCAGATGCATACATAGAAAAGATCTCAAAAGATTCTAGGCTTGCATGGTTAGCTGATCCTTGGGCTCTGCACAAGCAGGAGATGAGGGCTAAGGCAGAGTTCTAGGTGGCCCATCTATTCATTGTAGGAGCACCCCAGGTCAGATCCAATCTGCAAAGACTAAGAGAAAGGGCTTTTCATTCTTCTTCTTTTTGGCTCCAGGCAGTTACAGTTTTGGAAATCTTTGTCTACCAAGACAACAAAACACATTCAATGATGACACACAACAAGGAATTGAGTTTTGGCAAAATATTTTGAAAAAAAATCTCTCTCTCTCTCAAGAGAGAAAGATAATACCAGCCCTCAACAATCAAGAACAATAAACTCTTGAGAAAGGGGAAAATCTGATTTTCAGAGTTACTATATTGTATTAGTCAAAATATCCAGTTTTCAACAAAAAATGACAAGGAATGCAAAGAAACAAAAATATGTGTCCCATTCACAGGGGACAAAATTAAGAGAAACTGTCCTTGACAGAGCCTGGATATCAACTTATTAGACAAATACTTTAAACCAATTGTCTTAACTATGCTCAAAAAGCTAAAGAAATTGAGGAGAACAGTATTTGAAAAAATAGAGAATATTAATAAAAAGATAGAAACTATAAAAAGAACCATATCAAATGCTGGAGAAAAGAGCACAGTAGTTGAAAGAAAATATTCACAGGGGCATTCAAAAGCACACTTGATCAGGCAAAAGAAAGAATCCACAAACTTGAAGATAGAACAATTGATAGGGTACCTGGGTGGCTCAGTCAGTTAAGAGTCTGCCTTTGGCTCAGGTCATGATCCCTGTGATCAAGTCCCACATTGGGCTCCCTGCTCAGTGTGAAGTCTGCTTCTCCCTCTCCCTCGGCTGCACCACCTGCTTGTGCTCTCCCTCACTCTCTCTCACTCTCTGTCAAATTTAAGAGTAAACTCTTAAAAAAAAAGAAGAAGAATTGAAATTATCCAATCTGAGGAGCACAGAGGAAAAAAAATGATGAAAAATAGAGCTTAAGGGATATGTGGGACATCATCAAATGTATCAATATATGTCTGATGAGAACCCTGGAAGAAAGAGAAAAGAAGAGGCAAAAGAATATTTGTAAAAGTTAAGGCCAAATACTTCCAAAATTTTGTGAAATCATGAATCTACATAATCAAAAACTGAAAGAACTCCTAGTATGAGAAACCCAAAAGGACCCACAAAAAGACATTACAATCAAATTCTTAAAAGTCATATACAAAGGAGAGGATTTCAGAAAGATAGTGGAGTACCAAGTATCAAAACTGATTCCCCCATTAAATAAGAATTGCACTAGCAGAATCTGCTTTGTGGGGGCACCTGGGTGGCTCAATTAAGCATCTGCCTTTGGCTCAGGTCATGATCTCAAGGTCCTGGGATCAAGTCCCAAGTCAGGCTCCCTGCTCAGTGGGGAGTTTTCTACTCCCTCTACCCCTCCCCTCTGCTCATGATCTCTCTCTCATGCTCTCACTCTCTCTTTCAAATAAATAAATGAAATATTTTTTAAAAAGAGTCTGTTTGGGGGGCACCTGGGTGGCTCAGTGGGTTAAAGCCTCTGCCTTTGGCTCAGGTCATGATCTCAGGGTCCTGGGATCCAGCCCTGCATCGGGCTCTCTGCTCGGTGGGGAGCCTGCTTCCTCCTCTCTCTCTGCCTGCATCTCTGACTACTTGTGATCTCTGTCTCTGTCAAGTAAATAAATAAAAAATCTTTAAAAAAAAAGAGTCTGTTTTGTGTAACTATTTGGAACTCTGGAGTCTACTGAATGCTTGTAAATTCCAAGGAAAAGCTTGGACAGAAAAGAGTGATTAATTTCAGTCGATTTCTAGGTCTCAGCAGAGTAGTGTATGTGAACCCTTCCCCTCGGCACCAAGGCAGACAGTCATACACATGTTCCAGAAACAGCTTTCACACAGCTGGCAGGGGCCCAAGTGGGCAAAAAGAGCCATGTTCTTCCAATGTTGGAAATCTGTGTTCTAATCACTGATTGCTACTTCTGATCACAGAAGTCCAGACAAAAAGACAGTGGCTGTTGTCTGTTGCTCCTCCACCTAGTGTCTCAAGGACATCCCTCTCTGGCCAAAATCATTTCCAGGAGATTTAAAGGATCAGGACTTTTCTTTTCCCCCATCCTTTATTTTTCTCTTTTCCCATTTTAAGAGCCAAACATTGAGGAATAAGACTTTCAAAAGCAACTGCACTGCAGAGGAAATTAGAAAGTCATTGTGAAGGTGAAAGATAGATGCAGACTCAAAAAACACCAGAAAAGGCTATATATATATACACCTTAGGTAGATCATCAACCAAGAGATAGCTACAACAATTAAAAAACCAAAATCAAAAACAGGAAGTTTTGGGAAAGGGAGAGAATCATATTTCTGGAATTATTACAATAATAGATTCAAATGTCCAGTGTTCACCTAGGAAAAAAAACCACAAGGCATAAAAAAGGAGACTATGGCCAATTCAGAGAAAGACCATAACCAAGGTAAACACTTCGTGAAAAGGATTTGATAGCAATATTTATTAGACAAAGACTTTAAATAACTGTCTTAACAATGCTTAAAGAACTAAAGGAAGATGTGGAGAATGTCAAGGAAACAATGTACGAATAAAATGGAAATATCAATAAAGACTCAGAAAACCTAAAAAGAAAGGAAAAAATATTTTCATCTCAAAAAGTATATAATAAAATGAAAAACTCACCAGAGAGATTCAAAAGCGGATTTAAGCAAAGAGAAGAAAGAATCAGCAAATTTGAAGATAGGAAAATAAAAATTATGATGTTTGAGAAACAAAAAGAAAAAAGATTGAAGAAAAGTGAATACAGCCTGAGAGACCAATGGGACATCATTAAATAGACCATCATGCATATTGTGGGAGTCCAAGAAGGAGAAGAGGGAGATAAAGGGGCAGAGAGAATAGGTGAATAAATAATGGTAGGAAAATCCCCACACTTTGAAAAACATCAATACAAACATCGAAAGATCTCAAAGAAGTCCAACTAGGATAAGCTCAAAGAGACCTATTACTGAGACACATTAAAGTCAAGTTGTTGAAAGACAAAGACAGAGAGAATTTTGAAAATAGCAAGAGAGAACCAAATCATCATCTGCAAGAGATATTCAATAAGATTATTGTATTGTATAATATATATTTATATATAATTATATTATAATATAATACATTCAATCAAAAATTTTGCAAGCCAGAAGGCAATGGGATGATGTATTCAAAGTGTTAAGAGAAGGCACCTGGTTGGCTCTGTTGGTTAAGTGACTGCCTTCAGCTCAGGTCATGATCCTGGGGTCCCAGGATCGAGTCCTGTCAGGCTTCCTGCTCAGTAGGGAGTCTGCTTCTCCCTCTGCCCCTCCCCCCCATGCTTTCTCACTCTCCCCCTCAAATAAATAAATAAAATCTTTAAAAACAAAACAAAACAAAAACTATCAAGCAAGAATTTAATATCCAGCAAAAATATCCTTCAATAGTGAGGGAGAAATTAAGACATTCTTAGATATATATAATATTCAGGAAGTTAGTTACTGCTAGACCCACCCTGCAAGATATCCTAAAGGATATCCTTCAGGTTAAAATGAAAGGACACTAGACAACTCAAAACTGTATGAAGGAACAGAAATTTCAGTAAGGGTAAACATGTAGGCAATTGTAAAAGTGAGTATTATCGTAACAAAGGTGTGTAAGTCCACTTCTTATTTTCTACATGATTTAAGAAACTGATAATTTTTTAAAAACACTCATTAGTCTAGAAGCTAGTATTGTTATAACTTTGGTCTGTAAGGACATTTTGTTTTCTACATGATTTAAGAGACAAATGCATATTTCAAAATTATTAGTTTACATTTTTAGACACACAATGTATAAGGCAATTTCACTTTTAGGCATGTATCCAAAAGAATTAATTCCATTTCCAGGTATATATTCAAAAGAATTTAAAGCAAGGACTTGAAGAGGTATTTGTACATTAATATTTTTAGCAGCATTATTCACCATAGCCAAAAGGTAGATATAACAAAAGTGTTCATCAGTGAATGAATGGATAAAGAAAATAGGGCATTTACAAATAATAGAATATTATTCAGCCTTAAAAAGGACTGAGGGGCACCTGGATGGCTCAGTCAGTAGAGCATGTGACTCTTGATCTCAGGATCATGAGTTTAAGCCCCACTTTGTGGGTGGAGCCTACTAGAGCCTACAACATGGATGAACCTTGAAAACATTATGGTAAGTGAAATAAGCCAGACACAATAGAACAAATATTCCTTGAATCTACGTATACAAAGTACTTGAAATAGTCAAACTCATAGAGATAGAAAGTAGAATGGTGGTTACCAGAGTGTGGGCAGAGGGCAGAATGTAGAGTGAACTTTATAATAAAAATAAATAAAAATAAATACTTGGTCTTTGTCTCCAGTTTCTGACACAGCATTCCTAAATCCCTCAGAATTTCCAGGTGAGAGGAGCATCTTTTGTCCCAATGAACCAACTTGGTGAGCCCCTAGATAGCGTCAGAGTGGAAACAGTGGGGATAGCTGCACAACACGGTGAATGTTCTCAATGCCACTGAATATAGACTGAAGAATGGTTAAAATGGGGAAATTTTGTGTTTTGTGTATTTCACCATAAGAAGTGTTTAGAAAATCTGAATATGATTTGCTTATGAATAAAAAGAAAGAAAAGCGTGGCTGTTCAGTGGGGCAATCAGACAACATCTCTACTGAGTCATCAACATCAACATCACCGAGGACACACAGATGGGCATCGTATGTATGTCTCCTGATATGATGCCCCAGGAAGGACTCAATATCACTTACACAGGCATTCTGGCAGAGAATCTAATAATGAAGGAACAGATGAACACAAAACAAGGAACCTTCTATTTAGAAAGAGAAAGAAGGGAGGACAGACAAGTTAGGGAGTCAGGGGAAGAAGGGAGTGACTTCACAGTTTAGAAACTTCCCTCAGCCAGGCAGTCAAGGTCAATTAAGTCATCCTGAGGTCACGGACCCCTTGTATGATATGATGAGATGGTCTCACCTGGTCTTGCCATAAGACAATCATCAGAAAAACCCAAGTGGAGGGAGTTTCTACAAAAGACTTGACCAGTACTCCTCAAAACTCGAGTCACTGTTGGGGCGCCTGGGTGGCTCAATTGGTTAAGTGTCTGACTCTTGGTTTCAGCTCGGGTCATGATCTCAGGGTCATGAGATCGAGCCCTGTGTTGGGTTCCACGGTCAGTGTGGAGTCTGCCTCCCCTCTCTCTTTGCCCATCCACCCACCCTCACATTTTCTCACCCTCTCTCAAATAAATAAATCATTTTTTTAAGCCAAGTCATTGACAACAAAGAAAATCTGAGAAATTGTCTCTCTCAAATAAAAAAATCTTTCAAAAAATCATAAGGAAGGGCGCCTGGGTGGCTCAGTGGTTAAAGCCTCTGCCTTAGGCTCAGGTCATGGTCCCGGGGTCCTGGGATCGAGCCTCACATCGGGCTCTCTACTCAGCAGGGAGCCTGCCTCCTCCTCTCTCTCTCTCTGCCTGCCTCTCTGCCTGCTTGTGATCTGTCTGTCAAATAAATAAAAATCTTAAAAAAAAATCATAAGGACGAGAAAATACATTTATAGTACTGTAATGTATTTATTAAAAAAGATTTTTTTAAATTATATAAGTGGGCCCATCTTGTTCAAACCCATATTGTCAGGGGCCAACTATATATATATAATTATCATATATTATTGCTATATATTATACTATTATAAGTAATATATATTATATATAATTTTATGATTATATTATAAAATCATATATAACTATAACGCATGATATGTAATCATACATAATATGATTATATGTAAGAATATATATTAGTATATGCATCATATTTTATAGCTATATTTTGTATTATAGCTTTAATGTATATTATATATAATAGTTATATTACTATATATTAAAGCTATAATATATAATTATATATAATATTTATAATAATTATATGTTATATGTCATTATGTTAGCATACGTAATATCATTTGTTATAGGTATATTATTATTTATTAAACTAATGGGACAAATGTTAGCAATATGAGACCTATGGGTAAAGGAAAAGGCCACAAATGTTCTATTATTCTGATTCTCAGAAATTCTCTGTGAATTTGAAATTATTTACAAATAAAATATTTTTATTTTTAATTATTTATTTATTTTTAAGTAAACTCTACCCCTCACGTGGGGCTCGAACTCACCATCCTGAGATCAAGAGTCACATGCTCAGCTAACTGATCCAGCCAGGCACCCCCTACAAATAAAATATTTATAAAATTCTCTGTGCACACACATGTAGTTTTGGGCATTCGCCCATTCCTTCCCTCCTACAGTATGCACTGAGGGTGCCAGGCCCTGCGTCAGGTGCTAAAGGTCCCACCAAACAGTCCCAGTTCCTGCCTTGGTGGAGCCTCATGCCTCAGTGGATGTTAACACCATGTTAAAGACCTAAGTGTCTTGGGAATTACAGCACACACGTATGTGCCTCTTAGCTTGATTTTCTTCTTGCTACATTTCTCCCACCCCTGTCTCCCAAAGCAAGAAGCTAGTCTTTTCGCTTCTGCTCATGGTTTTGGGCTGTTGGGCTGAAAGCCCTTGAAAAGAAAATCTTCCAGCATCGATAAAAATTCTAATGTAACATACATTAGGCGGTGAGGATGGCGACCAGGTGAGTAAAGAGAAGGATCCGAAGCTTGCCCCAGATGGAAGGAATCCACCACCCATAAGAGAAAAACATGCCACAGAAGAGTTCGTTTCTCTCTCACGTAGGGACAGGCACTCTGGGACAGGTTCTGGCTCTTGACCACCCTCCTATCAAGAGGCAGAATCTGATTCCACAACCCTTGAGTCTGGGTTGACTTTAGTGACGCCCTTGTAACACACAGAATGCAATGGAAGTGATGCAGTGTGAATTTAGAGGCTAGGTCATAAAAGGTCCCTGGCTTTCTGGGTGGGAAGTTCACTCTTGGAACCCTGCCACGAGGCTATGAGCAAGGCCCAGCCACATGCAGAGGCCACGTAACTTTCTGACAGGAGCCGGGTCCATGCTTTGCCCGAATGCCCCCACAGAGGTCCTGGCTCAGCCAGCAAGGACCATCAGACAGGTGAGTGGAGAAGCCTCAGCCTCCTGTGACTGTAACCACACCAAAGACCTCAAGCAAGAACCTGCTAGCTGAGTCCAGGCCACCACCAGAACCATGAGATACAGTAAATAATCCATTGTAGTTGTTGCCTTAGGGCATTAAGTCTGGGGGGGGGGGGTTGTTCTGCAACAATAGGTGATCAGAACGTACATGTTCCATGCTAGAGTTCTTCAAACAGATTAAGACCCAATCACTTACAGCAGTAATTCACTTGATCCATGGGCTTTGTTGGCTACTTTCTCTCCTGTACTGTTTACTGATGTTTCTTTATTCTTCCCTAAGATCCATTTATTTATTTGAGAGAGAGAACATGCGAGTGGGAAGAGCAGAGGGAGAGGGAGAGAGAATGTCAAGCAGACTCCACGCTGAGCATGGAGCCCAACGTGGGGCTGGATCTCATGACCCTGAGATCAGGACTTGAGCAGAAACCAACAGTTGGACATTTAACTGACTGTGCCAGCCAGGCACCCCCTTACTGATGTTTCCTAACATCATCTCCCAAATAAACTAGCATATAAAATCCTTAATTCAGGGTCTGCCTCTGGAGACTGGAGTATTACACTCATTTCATGGTATTGGTTAAGAGCAAGAACACCATGACCAAACTGACTAGGTTCAGAACGTGGCTGTAACATTTACTAGCTATGGCCGTTCGCTAAGTTACTTATGATCTATTTTAGTTTCCTCATCTGTAAATAGTGAATAAAAAATAGGCCTACATCCTAAGGTTGTTCTAAGTTTAAATGAGTTAATATATGTACAGTGTTTAGAAAAGTTTCAGATAATAATTGGCAGTATAAATGTGTTCTTTAAAAAAAAACAAAGGAGGGGCGCCTGGGTGGCTCAGTGGGTTAAGCAGCTGCCTTCGGCTCAGGTCATGATCTCAGGGTCCTGGGATTGAGTCCCGCATTGGGCTTTCTGCTCAGCGGGGAGCCTGCTTCCCTCTCTCTCTCTCTCTGCCTGCCTCTCTGTCTACTTGTGATCTCTCTCTCTCAAATAAATAAATAAAATCTTAAAAAAAAAAAAAAAGGAAAAACTTCTAAACAAGAGAGGGGTGCCTGGATGGCTCAGTCCGTTAAACATCCCACTCTTGGTTTCCGCTTAGGTTATGATCTCAGGGTCCTGAGATCGTGCCCCAAGTGGGGTTCCATGCTTGGTGTGGAGTCTGCTTGAGATTCTGTCTCTCCCTCTCCCTCTGCCCCTTCCCCCGCAAATAAATAAATCCTCAAAAAAATAATAATAAAGAGAATTTCTTGGCTCAGGTAACTGGACAATTCCAGTGATCAAGAATGGCTTGGTCAGGGCTTCGCTCTATTTTGACACCATTCTTTCAACTCTATACCACCCCCCTCCATGGTCGCTCCATCCTCAGTCTGCGTTCTTTCCTGGTAAGAAGAGTGAGAAGTGGGGCGCCTGGGTGGCTCAGTGGGTTAAAGCCTCTGCCTTCGGCTCAGGTCATGATCTCAGGGTCCTGAGATCGAGCCCCACATCGGGCTCTCTGCTCAGTGGGGAGCCTACTTCCTCCTCTCTCTCTGCCTGACTCTCTGCCTACTTGTGATCTCTGTCTGTCAAATGAATAAATAAAAATAAAAATAAAAAAAAAGAAGAGTGAGAAGTGATAGTTCCAGAACTCACACCCATGTACCACATAATGAAAAGGGAGAGAGAGAAGTTCTGGTGCCCCAACAACCTCTCAAAACTCTTGGGTTCATTCTGACTGAATCAGCTTATCCCATGTGTTGTCTATAAGTGGACCATCTAGAGCTTGTCCGGGAAGCTGGGGGCAGGGTCAGTCTCCAAACAACTTCCTGCTACAACTTCCGGTGTGGGCCGGAAGGAATGAATGTCCGGCTTCCGGGTCAGAGCAAGGGGACCACAGAGCTTTAAGCAGCCTGGCATTTTGAAAAGAAATCACTCTGCTGCGAAGGACAGATGGGACAAAGGCCAGAAGGACAAGCAAGGGCGATCAGGAGATTGTTATTATTAAAAGAAATGATGCAAAACTTAGAGAATGACTCTGTGAGCTTTCAGTGTCTTGCAGAGTTTCATCCTACCAGCCGGAGCACGGACAGCGTTCTGGGGGACAGGAAACGTTACTTGCCAAAGGATTGGAGCCAGTGGATTTTACAATTCTGCAAAACTAAGATGTGCTTTTATTTTCTGTCCAGTGTAGAAGATGGCCCCAAGGATTATAGGGTTGTTTTCCGGTTTTGTTTTTGGTTTTTTGCTGGGTAAAATATTAACCAATTTTGTACTGAACACAGCCCTCTCATCTTGCCTTCCTTTCTCCCCGCCCCCAAACTGATTATGTGTTCAAGAGCAGGAAGAATATAAAGTGTCCCCAAACTGAGAAGGCACCTTGAGATTGAAAAAGCAAAGCATCCAACTCCATACAGAATACACAGAGTTTTATTTTGGGTAACTTTCTGACAGGATCTGGGGGGACAGCTATCCAGACAGCTGTGCAGCCAGTCTCAGCAAAAGCCCAGTTTTTAACCTACTGGTTTTAGAGGAGGGTGGACGTGTAGGGGAGTGTTCGCATATACATGATTGACAACTAATGTTTAAGAGACTTGGCGCCTCTTGGTGCCTTGCCTCTGGAGGAGAGAAGCATGTTATGAGCCCAGTGAAATCTGGAACAGGCTCCCTAAATGCTCTGGTCTTGGAATGAGTATGGAGTTTTTATACATCAATCATTAGGGAGTTTGAAGAGGTCATTAAGCAAACAACAAGATGGAGGGTCAAAAATGGAGTCAGTATGGCCAGCATTCCTATATTATAAAAATCCCAAGTTTTTTTATGTTCGCTGTGACCATACCAAGTGTTGGTGAGGATGTGAAGCAACTGGAACTCTCATAAATTATGTAGGGGAATTTGAAATGGTACAGAGCACTGGAAACCAGTTTGTGAATTTCTTATCCCATTGTGGTTTCATTTTGCATTTCTCAAATGACTAACAGAGCTGAGCATCTTCTCATGTGCTTATTGGCCATTGGTATATCTTCTTTGGAGAAATGTCTATCCACATCTTTTGCCCATTTTCTGGTTGGGTTTGTTGTTGTTGTTGTTGATGATGATGATTTGTGGAGGACCTTTATATCTTCCAGATGCAAGTCTTTGATTTTGTACAATAGAGGTGTTGTAAATATTTTTCTCCCATTCCAAATTCATCATTTCATTTTCTTAAAGGGATCTCTCAAAAAGCAGATTTTAAATTTTGATAAAGTCTAAGTTACACTTTTTTCTTTTGTAGTCCACACTGCTTGTATACTAAGACATCTTTGCCATTCCAGACTGTGCAAGTTTCCTCCTATGCATTTTTTTCCTAGATACTGTTACAGTTTTAGCCTTACATGTAGGTCTCTAATCTATTTAAAGTAAATGTTTTTAGGGGCACCTGGGTGGCTCAGTGGGTTAAAGCCTCTTCCTTCGGCTCAGGTCATGATCTCAGGGTCTTGGGATAGAGCCCCACATCCGGCTCTCTGCTCAGCAGGGAGCCTGCTTCCCCCTCTCTCTCTGCCTGCCTCTCTGCCTACTTGTGATCTTTGTCTGTCAAATAAATAAATAAAATTAAAAAAAAGAAGTAAATGTTTTTATATGGTGTGAGATAAGGGTCAAAGCTTATTTCTGCCCATGTGTGTATTCAGTTGTTCAGCACCATTTCTTGAAAAGAACATCCTTTCTTCATTGGCTTACACTGATCCCTGTATTGAAAATCAATTGACCATATCTGTGTGGTTCTATTTCTGGACTTGCTTCTCAGTTGTACAACTATCCTTACCTCAATACAACACTGACTTGATTTCTGTGCCTCTGTTCTAAGTCTTGAAATGAGGTAATATAACTTTGTTATTTTTTCAAAGTTGATTTGGGTTTTGCATTTCTGTATGAATTTTAAAAATCAGCTTGTAGTTTCTGCAAAAAATAAGAAAAGCCTACTGGAGTTTTTATTTGATTGCATTGAATCTACACATCAATTTAAGGAGAACTGCTGTCTTAAAATATTGAAGCTTCCAGTCCATGAGCATGGTATATATCTCCATTTATTTAAGTCTTTTTTTACTTTTCCAACAATGTCTTAGAGTTTTCATTGTACATTTAATAAACACATTTGGTTAAATTTATCTCTAAGTATTTCATGGTATTAGACACTGTTTTAAATGGTATTAGTTTTAAAAAGTGATGAAAGTATAACCCCTGTCTTTCTCTCTATCTTGGGGGAAAGCATTTAGTTTTACAGTTATGTTACCTATAGGTTTTTCATAGATGCCCTTTATCAGGCTGAGAAAGTTTCCTTATTTCTAGTTTGCTGGAAGTTTTTTTCATAAAAGGGTGAATTTTAAAATATTTTATTTTGACATAATTTTAGCACTACAAAGAGTTGTAAAAATATTACAGAGTTCTGGGGCACCTGGGTGGCACAGTTGGTTGTGCATCTGGCTCTTGGTTTCGCCTCAGGTCATAATCTCAGGGTCATGATCGCAGGGTCATTATGTCAAGGTCATTATTTCAGGGTCATGACACCGAGCCTGGAGTCGGGCTCTGTGCTCAGTGTGGAGTCTGTTTAAGACTGTTTCTCCTTTCCCTCTGCAACCCCTCACTCTCTCAAATAAATAAATAAATCTTTAGGGCGCCTGGGTGGCTCAGTGGGTTAAGCCGCTGCCTTCGGCTCGGGTCGTGATCTCAGGGTCCTGGGATCGAGCCCCGCATCAGGCTCTCTGCTCGGCGGGGAGCCTGCTTCCCTTCCTCTCTCTCTGCCTGCCTCTCTGCCTACTTGTGATTTCTGTCTGTCAAATAAATAAATAAAATCTTTAAAAAAAAATAAATCTTTAAAAAAATTAGAGTTCTTTTAGGTTAATAAATACGTTCTGGAACTCTAGTTGGGGATGATTGCATAATATAGTAAATGTACTAAATGCCACTGAATTATATGTTTAAAATGGTTAAAATATTCAATGCTTTTATGTTCTGCATATTTCACTACAATAAAAAAATAATAGTGTTTCCATATACCATTCTCCCAGCTTTCACTAATGATAACAACTTACATATCCACAATGCAATGATTAAAACTAGGAAATTAACATTGGTATGTTTCTATTAATTAAACTGCATGCTTTATTTGGATTTCACCAGTGTGACTGGGTGATGGGCATTAAAGAGGCTTGTGATATGATAAGCACTGGATGATATACTCAACTAATGAATTATTGAACATTATATCAGAAACTAATGATGTACTCTACCTTGGCTAATTGAATTTAAATTTTACAAGTGTCAAAAAAAAAAAAAGAAACTGACTCAGAGGGACTAGATGTTAAATTTAACTAATATTTCAAAGTAGACATTATAAATATGTCTAAAGAACTAAGGAAAATCATAATTAAAAAGTAAGTGGTATAATGGCAATGTAACATCAAATAAAGACTATTAATAAAAAATAGAAGTTATTTTTTTAAAAAAGAGCCAAATGGAGATTCTGGAGTTGAAGAGTACAATAACTGAGATGAAAAATTCCCTATTGATTCCCCAAAATAGAAAGAAATAGGAGAAGAAAAAACTAGTGAACTTGAAGATAGATTGATAGAGATTATACAATCCAAAGAGTGAGAAGGAGAAAAAGAATGAAGAAAAGGGGGCACCTGGGTGGCTCAGTGGGTTAAGGCCTCTGCCTTCAGCTCGGGTCGTGATCCCGGGATCCTGAGATCGAGCCCCGCGTCGGGCTCTCTGCTCCGCAGGGAGCCTGCTCCTCCCCTCTCTCTCTGCCTGCCTCTCTGCCTACTTGTGATCTCTGTCTGTTAAATAAAAAAAAAAAAAAATCTTAAAAAAAAATTAAAAAAAAAAAAAGAATGAAGAAAAGGAAATAGGACCTCAGAGAAATTTACAATACCATTAAATGCACCAACATATGTACAATGGGAGTACAAGAAGGAGAGGAGAGAGAGAAGAAAAGAAATAATGGCTGAAAGAAATGTATGCCAATAAATTGGATAACTAGATAAAATGGGCAAATGCTTAGAAACTAATCTACTGAAACTGATGGAAGAAAAAATAAAGACTCCAAATAAGTCAATGAGTAAGAGATTGAATTATTCTCAAAATTCCACCCACAGGGGCGCCTGGGTGGCTCCGTGGGTTAAGCCTCTGCCTTCAGCTCAGGTCATGATCTCAGGGTCCTGGGATCGAGCCCTGCATCGGGATCTCTGCTCGGCATGGAGCCTGCTTCCCCCTCTCTCTCTGCCTGTCTCTCTGCCTACTTGTGCTTTCTGTCTTTCTCTGTGTCAATAAATAAATAAAACCTTTAAAAGAAAATTCCACCCACAAAGAAAAATGTAAGCCCAAAGCCTTCACTGGTGAATTTGACCAAATATTTAAAGAAGAATTAATAATTCCTCACAATCTCTCCCCAAAAATGGATGAGGGAGGAATACTTTCCAGCCCATTCTATAAAGCTAGTATTATGCTGATGCTAAAACCAGACATCAGAAAGAAAAGAAAATTATAAACATCTCTCACAAATATAGAAAAAAAATCCTTAACAAATTATTAGCAAACTGAATCCACCAACATATAAAAGAATTATATACTGTGACCAAGTGGGATTTATCCCCAGAATCCAAAGTTGGTTGAACATTCAAAAACAAATTAATGTATTATACGGACTATATAATTTTTTAAATATTACATAATAATCTCAAAAGATGCAGGAAAATCATCTGACAAAGCCCAAAACTCTCTGATGATAAAAACATTCAACAGACTAGGAGGAAAAGTGAACTTTCTCAGGCTGATAACCATCTGCCTTAGGCTCAGGTCATGATCCCAGGGTCCTGGGATCGAGGCCCACATTGGTCTCCCTGCCCAGCAGGAGGCCTACTTCTTCCTCTCCCACTCTCTCTGCTTGTGTTCCCTCTCTCTCTGTCTGTCAAATAAATAAATAAATAATCTAAAAAAAAAAAGACTAGATCCTTTCCTTCTAAGATCAAGAACAAGAAAAGGATATCTGCTCTCACTACTACTATTCATCATTATGCTAGTGGTTCTAGTCAGTGCAATTAGACAAGAAAAAGAAATAAAGGCACTTGGGTGGCTCAGTCAGTTAAGCATCCAGCTCTTGATTTCAGCTCATGTCACAATCTCAGGGTTCTGAGATTGAGCCCCGAGTTGGGCTCAGCACTCAGCAGAGAGTCTGCTTGAGATCATCTCTCTCCCTCTATCTCTTCCTGCTCCCCCCACCTTAAAAAAAAATCCAAAACGCCGACAAAACCAAATCCAATAGATCCCCCCTTATCCATCATTTTGTTTCCCAGGGTTTCAGTTGCCCAGGGTCATCCAGAAGCAGATGATACTCTTTCCTATGCATCCTATCCCATGATGGATAGTAGCCTACACTCCATCACAATGCCTATGTCATCCACCTCACTCCGTCTCATCCCACAGGCATGTTACCATCTCACATCGTCACAAGAAGAGTGAACATAGTGCAATGAGATATTTTGAGAGGGAGACCATATTCACATAACTTTTATTACAGTCCATTATTGTAATTGTTCTACTTTATTATTAGTTATTGTTGTTAATCCCTTTCTGTGCCTAATTTATAAATTAAGCTTTATCATAGGTATAGACATTTAGAGAAGAACACAGTATACGTAGGGCTTGGTACTATCCATGGTTTCAGGCATCCACTGGGTCTTGGATCATAGTCCCTGGGGATGAGGGGGGAACTTCTGTGCAGATGAGAATGTGAAACAATGATAACTCTCATTCTTTTTTTTTTAAGATTTTATTTATTTATTTGACAGACAGAGATCACAAGCAGGCAGAGAGGCAGGCAGAGAGAGGAAGGGAAGCAGGCTCTCTGCTGAGCAGAGAGCCCGAGGCAGGGCTCGATCCCAGCACCCTGAGATCATGACCTGAGCGGAAGGCAGAGGCTTAATCCACTGAGCCACCCAGGCGCCCCTAACTCTCATTCTTATTTACAGGAGTGCAAATTTATGCAGCCACTTTGGAAAATATGTTGGCATTTTACTAAAAAGTTATACTTACCGGGGCGCCTGGGTGGCTCAGTGGGTTAAGCCTCTGCCTTCCTCTCAGGTCGTGATGTCAGGATCCTGGGATCGAGCCCTGCATCGGGCTCTCTGATCAGCAGAGAGCCTGCTTCCTTTCCTCTCTCTGCCTGCCTCTCTGCCTGCTTGTGATCTCTGTCTGTCAAATAAATAAATAAAATCTTAAAAAGTTAAAAAAAAAAAAGTTATACTTACCATAAGAGCCAGCCATCTTTCCTAGGTGTTTATATAAGTGAAACGAAAATCTATGGTCACACAAAAACCTGCACAGGGATGTTTATTGCAGCTTTATTGATAATAGTAAAAAAACTTGGTGCTAAAACTGACCAATGCTTTTCCTGCATTTATTGTGATGATCATATTTTTTTCTCCTTTATTCTATTAATATGTGAATTGCATTGATTGATATTTGCATGTTGAAATAAACTGCATTTCTGGGATAAACCCCACTTGATCAAATATATGATCATGCTTATATTTTCCTGAATTTGGTTTGTTATTGTTTTGTTAAGGACTTTTATATCTCTGTTCACGAGGAATAGTGGTCTGTAATGATTTTTGTCTAGTTTTTCTAATAAGTAATGCTGGGCTCATGAAATGTGTTGGAAGGTGTTTACTACTTCTCTATTTTTCTGAAAAACTTTGTATAGAATTAGCATTATTTCTTAAATGTTTGATAGGTAGGAAAACTACATTGGCCTGGAGTCTTATTTGTGGGAACTTTTTAAAAAATATGAAGTCAAGGTCTTTACTTGATATAAGATTATTCATAATTTCTATTTCTTCTTAAGTGAGTTTTGGTAATTTGTGTCTTTGAGGGAGTTCGTCTGTTTTGTTTAATTTTCTTACTATTCTTTCAACAATTTTATGGTATGTAGTCATGTAATTTTTACCTTCTCTCTTATTTTCTTGATTATTCTGGGTAAAGTCTTATAAATTTTGTTGAATTTTTGAAAGATTTATTTATTTATTCAAGATAGAGCTCAGGGTAAAGGAAAGAGGAAGAGAGAGAATCTTGAAGCAGATTCCTCACTGAGCACAAGTGGGTCGACTTGGGGCTTGATCTCACAACCCTGACATCATGACCTGAGCTGAAATCAAGAGTGGGATGCTGAACCAACTGAGCCACCCACATGCCCCAATTTTTTGATTTTTCTAAAGCTTTTGATTATACTGATTTCCCTTCTCACTGTATTCATGTATGCTTTTAAATGCTTGGGCACAATTATAAAAGCTGTTTTCTTATTCTTATCTGCATGTTTCAACGCCTTTATCATTTCTGCATCTGTTTCTATTCATTGATATTTTCTCCTAGTTATAGGTCACATGTTTCTGCTTCTCGGCATGTCTCTTAACTTTCGATTGGATACAGGACACTGTGGATGGTATTGGTTGACTATCTAGACTTTGTTGTCTTTTCTTATTTTTATTTTTTTTTAAGATTTTATTTATTTATTTGTCACAGAGAGAAATCACAAGTAGGCAGAGAGGCAGGCGGCGGGGGCGGGGGGAGCAGGCTCCCCGCTGAGCAGACAGCACGATGCGGGGCTCGATCCCAGGACCCTGAGATCATGACCTGAGCTGAAGGCAGAGGCTTAACCCACTGAGCCACCCAGGTACCCCAAGACTTTGTTGTCCTTTTTTAAAAATGTTTTGAACTTTGTTCTGGAAGATAGTTAAGTTACTTGTGGATCTGTTTGATCTCTCTGAGACTTTCCTAGAAGTTATTTTCTTATTTCAAAATAATAGCAATTCACAGGAAATTTCTAAGATAGTACAAAGAGGGCCTATGTACCCTTCACCCAGCTTCTCTCATGGCCACATCTTCTATAACTATAGAGATCCATCCAAATTGTTATGTGTATCAACAGGTCAGTACTTTCTATTGCTGACTGGTATTCCAGCACAGATTTCTTTTTCTTCCAAGTCTACCATTTAATCCCTTAGGATTTAAGAGGTTTTTTTTTTTAATTTTTTAAAAGATTTTATTTATTTATTTGACAGAGAGAGATCACAAGAAGGCAGAGAGGCAGGCAGAGAGAGAGAGAGGAGGAAGCAGGCTCCCTGCTGAGCAGAGAGCCCGATGCAGGGCTCAATCCCAGGACCCTGAGATCATGACCTGAGCTAAAGGCAGAGGTTTTAACCCACTGAGCCACCCAGGCACCCCAAATCCCTTAGGATTTTAAAAAACCTCAACAAGTATTGGGATTCTCAAGAATCACACAACAAAGGAATGTCAGGGGAAGGGCACAATTGGCCCATTTCTGAGGGCACATTTAGCTCTTCCAGCTTAACACCTAACTTCCAGACAAAATACATTTTTATTTTTTCTAAGTGAAATAATGTACGATTTCTGTCTTCCTCGGAACTTATAACTTTCAAACACATAGCTTTATCTTAAGCTTGGTTAAAAAAAAAAAAAAACATAACAAACTTTCAACAGGATGATGGCCTGTCTCAGTACATAGTGTGTACCTTACGGGAAATTTTTACAACAGTTGTAACACAGGAATAATGCTATTGACAATGAAGTCCTCAATTCAGAATCTAGAATATTCAGTCAATGAATCTGTCTCAAGATTTCCATCTCTTGTTTGCTCTATTTGTATTCTCTTTCTGGCCACTGAATTAGTGCACTGAACCAAAAAGATTTATTTTCATTATAGCAGATTACATGTTGTTCAGTGCTCAGTTTTTTCATTTGTTTCTTTCTTTTTTTTGTTTTGTTTTGTTTTGTTTTTTAAGTGGAGCTTAATGTGGGGCTTGATCCCACAATCCATGAGATCATGACCCTGAGCTGAAACCAAGAGTTGGATGCCCAACCGACTGAGCCGCTCAGGCGCCCCTCTTCTTTTCACCTTACCTTTTTTTTTTTTTTAAGATTTTATTTATTTGTTTGACAGAGAGATCACAAGTAGGCAGAGAGTCAGGCAGAGAAAGAGGGGGAAGCAGGCTCCCTGCTGAGCAGAGAGCCTGATGCGGGGACTCGATCCCAGGATCTTGAGATCATGGCCTGAGCCGAAAGCAGTGGCTTAACCCACTGAGCCACCCAGGCGCCCTCTTTTCACCTTCTTAATCATCTCCTTCTTCTTTAGAATCAGAGGCTGATGGGAAACCTGTGTTAGCTGAAATAATCCCTTTTGACTCAATTTTTGCATTTCCCTCTCGCTTGTCTCGCTCATCTTCTGGTTATCTCCTTCACTGTGACTCTCTTCATCTCTTTGAAGATTGTATCACTCTCTGTAGCACAAGGCAGATCGATTTTGGATCTGCCTGTTGGTTTTAGACTCTTGATTTCTGTAAATAGGGATTGGAAAAATGAAAAGCTCTCACAATAGTTGGTTTAACCATTCATCTGATAAAGGACATTTGAGTTGTTTCCAGTTTGGGGGTATTGCAAATAAAGCTGCTGTGAACACTTATGTATAGGTCATATAAACTAAAGTTTTCATTTCTCTGGGTAAAATCCCGGGAGTATGAATGCTAGGTAACATGGAAAGTGTAGGTTTAGTTTGTTAAGACACTGAAAAACTTTTCCAGAGTGGCTGTACCATTTTACATCTCTACCAGTGATGGATGATTGAGTTTCTTAGCTTCTTCTCCAGCCTTTGGCATGGCCATGACCTTTCAATTTTAGCCGTTCTGATTGCGATGGAATGAATTGTGTCATCCTCCCCGCCCTCTCTTCCCCACCCCGGGCCCATTCTTATGTTAGAAGCCTAACCCTCAACTGGACTGTATTTGGAGATATGGGTCTTTAGGAGGTGATTAAGGTTAAGAGAAGGTGAAAGGGTGGGGCCTTGATCTGATAGGATTAGTGTCCCTATAAGACCAGACACCAGAGACATACTTGCCAAGGAAAGGCCATGTGAGCAGACATAGTGAGAAGGTAGCCATGTACAAGTCAAGAAGAGAGCCCTTACCAGAAACCAAATTTGCTGGATGGTCAGTTGCAGTGGGGGAGATGGTTGAACTCTGAATACAGCATGGGCAATGAGGAGTCTACAGCCAAGGAGGCAGGAGGGATGTCAGTGGGTGGTAAATTAACAAGAGCAAACACCAGGGCTAAGGGGGAATCTGGCTAAACTAACCGGGCCAGGGTGATCTGACATCACCAAGAATGGTGGAGGAAAAGGAATCCAGATACGGAAGGTTAGTGGTGGGGCCGTGTTCTGGTTAAACGGACTTAGCTGAATTCTTCCTAAAATTGGACACACAAATCCAAAAGCCTTAGTTGCACAAGAGTGTGCTCTCAGGAGGGTGTGACTAGAATTCGTTTTATTATTCTTAAAAATGGCTGTTTGTTGAGCCCTTATAATATGTCAGGTACGATGTTAAGTGTTTCAGATATGTCTGTTAATCCTCCCGGGAGTCCTGCCAGGCGGATGAAATTATGTCCCGACCCAAAGTCAAGAAATATGACACTCCCGTAAATTGACTGGTCTAGGACTCCATACTTAGTAACAGGATCAGAGTTCGAACCCACGTTTGTCCTATTTAAATGATCACTGAGCTAAACTGCAAATAGGACAATGCAAATGTCAAATATAATTCCGCGGCCTACCCAGATCCATTGGGACAGGCCCTCTGCGGACACCCTGGAAACCCCCTCCCCTAGCGGAAGCCAGGACTAAGTAAGCAGCTGCACTGTGCGACCTCGCGCGGGCGGGGAGGGGCAGCCCCGCCCACCGCTCCGCTGCAACCAGTAGCGCCTGCGCCTTGGGGGCGGGGCTGCCGCTCTGATTGGGCACCTCCGGGGGCGGGACCGGGCCGCGAGCGCCCGGCACCGAGTGGTGCGCGAACCCCGGGCGCGCCAAGTTCTGGGTTCCGGACTCGCAGGGCAAGTGTCACGTGGTGGGCACCTAGTCGAGCGCAGGCCGGTGGGTCTCGGACTCTGGCCGCGGCGGCAGCAGCGTGGGGCCTCAGGGTCGCTGGGCTGGTGTGCGGGACCCTGTTCCGGTAGGTGGGCAGCTTCGGGTGCCAGGACCTTGGTGTCCCCGGCGCTCTCGGGGTGTGCGCTCTCTTTGTGCGCCTTGCCGCCGCGCCGCCCCCGCAGCTCTGAGAAGCCGGAAAAGGTGAGGGGCGGGAGGGCGGCGAGCCCGGATGCCCGGTGCCTGGTCACGGGTCGGTGTGGTAGGGGTGGTGGGCTCAGCCTTTGACATAGATGCGGAGGCTTAACAGCTGATCAGGTAGCCGCTCCCCACTGAGCTCTTTTCTCGCAGAGCATTTTCAGTTCAAGTGCGCCCTTCACGGGGCTACAGAATGCCCTCAACCGAGCTGCAGGTGGAATGCTATCACGTAGCCCATTTTACAGATGAGGAAGGTGAGGCTCGACGAGAGGAGCCGATTTAGGCGCGACACTGCAGAGAGCAAAATGGCAGAGCCGGGAATCCAACGGAAGCTCTCCAAGCATGCGCGCTCTTGCCTTGCGTATATGGTCGCGCTGCTTTTGGGAGTGCGAACAGCTTCCTGCCGGGGAGCAGCTGCGCCTGTTGTCTGCAATCTGTCACCACCACCCCCCACCACCCCCACCCCCGGCCCCGTGCTAGGAGACAAACGTTGCACTGTGGGGTTCTTGGCCTCGTGCCTTGTGCTTCGAGGTCCTGGAAGTCAAGTGACCCTTGATCCGCTGAGGCCAGCACACATGTGTCTTTAGGGAGGCAGCTGCCAGACTGGAAACGCCAGTTCATGTTCTTAGGGAATCATATTTTAAATTTCTTACTTGAGGGAACACGCCCTGGAGGTGGGCAGTCAGTGCTTTAATTCAGCGCAGGGTCATGGGAACGGGCTTTGGAACTAAAAATAAACGGGAGTTCAGATTCTGACTCCGTTGTAGGACCTTAGACCACTTAACGCTCTGACTCAGTTTCCTCCTCTGTAAATCGGGCAACACAAAATCTGCGCATGGGACACACAGGTGGCATTCAGCAGGATCGTTCCCTCAGGAGACTACTGGCTGGTTCCACTTGTGTGACAAAGGCCCAGGGAAGATTGGGGGCCGTGGGGAGGCTGATGACCTTAGCAAGTAAATTCACTTTACAGGTCTGTTTCCGTGGGGTTGAGGTGAATATCATGCCACGCATGAGTGACAATTTCCGCAACAGAAATATCCAGCACTATAATGATAGTCACGGCTGCAGTGGGCTGTGTCCTCCCCGGGGTGCTCAGCCCAGATGCCTGAGTGGTAACAAAGATGGCTGTAAGGTCCCTCCGTTTCTTTTGTAGTAGCTGATAGTGGGGTACTTACTGTGTGCCTTGTGTGCCTGGCGCTGTTTTGAGTGCTCGTGTATGTCCGGTGGCTTTTAACTCTCCCTGACCACTCTGAACAATCTTCACTCCGGGATTTTACATGAGGGGACTGAGAAACAGGTGTAACTGGGGGGTTGCACGTTAGGAAGTGGAGAGTGGGATTTGAACCCATCAGGCTGGCTTTAGGAGTTTCCTAGGGTGTGGTCTTCACTGTTGGGACATGGAGGATTGGAGGGGTCCAGCTGGAGAGGTGTCCCCCACCTGCTTTTTGGCACAGGGAGCCTTGATCTCCCCCAGTTATGTTTCTCTAGTTGTTAGTTTCAGATTTCACAGATGGCTTAAGAAATGGCTTAAGACCAAGATTTCTAGAACACAGTTTGAAACTTAAGAATTATGCAAGGTCAAAGGGAAGAATGTTCTCCCATCCTGGCTCTCACTGCTTCTGAGTATCATCTTTTGTGTCTCTGCTTTGTTCCCCAAGCTTCAGCCACATGGGCCTGATTTCTGGCCCTCAGCAAGTCAAACTTCTAACCATTTTAGGGCCTTTGCGTTAAAGGTGATAGGGTGAGGGATGATTTAGGAGGATAAGGTGTGTTTGCTCTTACCCTAGATCTCAGAAGCTTGGATCTTTCCCAATTCAGATCTTAGCTCAGACACCTTTCATGGCCTGGCCTAAAGAGGCCCTTCCCCCGTTTACTGGCCTCATGGCAGTCGCCACCACCTTAGATTATCTTGTGTATTTCTTTCTTTCTTTCTTTTTTTTTTTTCAGATTTTATTTATTTATTTGACAGAAAGAGAGGTCACAAGTAGGCAGAGAGACAGGCAGAGAGAGGGGGGAAGCAGGCTCCCTGCTGAGCAGAGAGCCCTATGCGGGGCTCCATCCTAGGCTCCTAGGATCCTAGGATCCAGGTCAGAGATCATGACCTGAGCCGAAGGCAGAGGCTTAATCCTCTGAGCCACCCAGGAGCCCTATCTTGTATATTTGTTGTTTACTTTTTTATTAGTCTGCACCTCACAAAAGCAAGGCCTCTGTCTTTTTGACCCATGTATTCTTAGTTCCTTGTTCAGTGCCTGGGACATAGGAGTTGCTCAGTAAATATGTGTTGCAGGAATGAATGAAGTCACTGTAGGCTAATACTAGTAGTAAAGTGGATCTCTTAACTATCAAAAGCTTGTTTTGAACGAAATACAGAATTACTGTATGGTCCAGCAATTCCTCTTTAGGTCTATATGCAGAAGGATTGAAAGCAGGGACTTGGTATCTGTTCAAGTTCATGGTTGCATCATTGACAGTGACCAAAAGGTGGAAGCAGCCTAATATCAGTAATGGAAAAATGGCTAAAGAAAGTACTGTGTGGTGTCTGCAGACAGTGGGATGTTATCCTGACTTAAATCCAGACAGAGGGAGATCTGGCATGTGCTACCACATGGATGAACTCTGAAGACCTGACTCTGCATGAAATAAGCCGGACACAAAAGGGTGACTGTTGTGTGATTCCATTTACATGGTCAAATTCATAGTCAGTAGGACAGGTATTACCACCAGCTTGGAGAGAAGGGAATGGAGTGGTGTTTAATAGGTGCCCAGAATTGCAGTTTGGAGCGAGGAGAAAGTTTTGGGGGACGGGTGGTGGTGATGGTTTAATGCCACTGAATTGCACCTAAAAATGGTCAGAATGGCAGAGAATGACAAATGCTATAGTGATTACACTTATATGTGGAATTTAAGAAACAAAACGAACAAGCAAAGAAAAAAAAAAATTAGACTCTTAAATACAGAACAAACTGGTTGTTGCCAGAGCAGATGTGAATGGGTGAAATAGAAAAAAAATTAAATATGATTTTTAATTTAAAAATGGTTAAAATGGTAAATGGTATGTGTCTTTTATCAGAGTTCAAAAACAAATGAGGACAAAGTTCAAGGTATGTTATTTTTCAGCCAAACTCCAAATCTCAAGAGAAGATGTGAAGTATTTCTTGCCTAAATATATTCGCTAAAAAGGATGCTTTTCCTCTGCGTTTTAATAGGTTACACAGGGTGAGGATCTCTTTCTTGTTTCATCAGTTCCCAGGTTACCAGTAAATCTGGTCAAGTTGACCCATAGATTAGCTATTTACATCCCAGGTCTTTGTCCTTCTTACTGTAATTCAGATTGCCCCAGGACAGAGTAGATCTAATTGACCTAGTAGACAATAGATTTTATCTGTAGTAGGTATAATTGACTTAACAGAATCTTGAACTCTGTTGTGTTTTTTTGTTTTGTTTTAAGATTTCATTTATTTATTTGAGACAGAGAACAAGCAGAGGGAGAGGGAGAAGCAGGCTTCCCCCTGAGCTCCGGGAGCCCGACGCGGAGCTGGATCCCAGGACTCTGGGATCATGGCCAGAGCCGAAGGCAGACGTGTAACCAACTGTGCCACTCTGGCGCCCTGAACTCTCTATTTGGATAAAGAATTAAAACTTCACGATTGGGGCGCCTGGGTGGCTGAGTGGGTCAAGCCTCTGCCTTTGGCTCAGGTCATGATTTCAGGGTCCTGGGATCGAGCCTCGAGCCCCGGGCTCTCTGCTCAGCAGGAAGCCTGCTCCCCCCACCCCCCGCCCCCTCTGCCTGCCTCTCTGCCTGCTTGTGATCTCTGTTAAATTAATAAATAAATAAAAATCTTAAAAAAAATTTTTTTTTCACGATGAAAACAAAAAGCTTCATCTGGACTCAAGAAAGGGATGGGTTCGGGGTGCCTGGGAGACTCCCGCATTGGGCTCCCTGCTCTGCAGTGAGCCAGCTTCTGCCTCCGCCCTGCCTGAAATAAATAAATACAATCTAAAAACAAAGACAAAAAAATATCGTGTGGTCTTAAGAAGGGTGTGGACTAAGTGCCCTGTATTGGGGAAGGAGGCCTGATCCTGAGGGAGAAAAGTCCTCCCCCTAGGTGAGGGAGGGGATGTCATGTCCGGCCTGCCGCTCTCCCCCAGGGTTTCAGAGGTAACTGACTCAGAATTAGCATCTCCCCTAAGAAAAAGATGTGCAACCAGAGCTGTAGTTCAAGTGCGTTCTGCCCAAGGGAAGCCAGTGAGCAGGGAGTTGCAGGTGGGGACTTTGTTCCTTGTCCTGAGCAAGGTGCCAGGGATTGCCTTTCCCAGAATGATTGTAGATCTGACCTGCCTTGGAGGAGGGCTCCAAGTGGACTTTGGTTATCTGGCGTTTGAGCAATATCTTCTTTGTGTTGCTTGTCACCTTCAAATCCTCTTCGAGTAATCCATATTTAGAAGAAGCTTGGTCTTTGAGATTCTAGAACCAGAATGCCTGTTTTGGCTCTTGTGCTTTTTTGGGGGTGGGGGGGCGGTTTACCACCTGTGGAGGGCATGTGTGTGGGCAGATGCAGAGAGCCTTGGGTTGTCCTGGCCATCCTTGAGTGCAGGGATCAGCACGGAGAACAGAGAAAAGTGGTGGCAGAGTGCCAAAACCATTTTCCCCATCTCTCTCCCTGGGACAGCAACGTGGCACGTGGCCGGTCACTTCCCAGGATGCCTGCCTGCCCGCCCTTGGCAAGTTAGGCCAGATGTTGCTGCAGAAGCATGTGTTACAAGGAAGCCAAAGTGCTTCCCGACGGGGGCTTGTTCCTAACCCTCTGCACTCGACTTAAAATCAGGGCTGTTTTGAAAGCCCCAGGGAGGAATTTCCCAGTTAACGATTACTGGTAGTTCCTTCTTTGGAGCTCTAGGGAGGTTAAGGGACTTGTGACTTGGGACTGACTGTTGGGCTGTTTTATTTAGTGTGTATGTTTGTCTAGCAAGTGAGTGTACGAGTGTTACTCCTGTTGCTGCATGTCAGCAATTCTGGGACACTGGCTGGGGGTCCCACAGTTCAGTTCTGGTACTAGTTGGAGTTAACACGGACCCCACAGATTAAAGGCTCAGTCCCACAAGACAGCCCCCCATTTCAGACACCAACCACAAGTAGGAGGTCTCCCCATTACCTGCAGCTTCTATAGGACTTGGCTACAAATTGGAGGTTCCCGTGAGCCCCCCCCTTCCTTGGATTCAGTCATTGCTAAGACAGCCCATAGAACTCGAGGAAACATTTGCTTACCTTTACCAGTTCATCATATAGTAAAAAAACAGCTTAAAGGAAGGATACAGATAAACAACCAGATAAAGACATACTTAGGGTGAGGGGTGGGACAGTCCCACGTGTGACAGTTTCTGTCCCTCTAGAGTTGGGGTGCGCCACCCTCTGGGTACGGGGAAGCCCTCCAGACCCCATGCTTCGGGGATTCTTAGGGAGGCTTCCTGCCCTGCACTTGATCAGTCATTAACTCCGTTTCTAGGACCTCTCCTCTCTTTGAAGAATGGGGAGTCTGGATGGAAAATTCCAAGCTTCTGATCCTGGCTCCGTCTCTGTGGACCTGCCAGGAGCCTACCCAGAGTCACCTAAGTAGAACAAAACGCACTCTTATCCCCCAGGAAATCGCAAGGGTTTTAGGAGGAGAGACCAATGTATATTTCTTATTAATTCACAGTACTCTTGGGCAATGGGCTCTCGCCTCCTGATTGGCTCTTTCTCAGCCTAGATGTTCCCTGGGTTCGTCTCCTCCACTAGGGCCCCCGACCCGGCTGTCCACAGTGATCCCTGCTCATGCTAGTACTCCGTTCTCGTCCCCCATGCCGCTCTCCTCATTTTAGCTCACTGTGTTAAGTCACCTGTTTGGCTCGCTGCCAGGCAGGGCTCCTGCGTGTTTTGGTCACCACCGTGTGCCCAGTACCAACCCTGTGACTGCCTCCAGGAAGGTTCTCAGTAAATAGCCAGCGAATGAGTGTCCTGAAATGACAGCTTAGCAAACTGACAGGGAAAAGCCCTGAAAAGCTGCCAACTACTGGTTAAAGGAGGTTGGTTCCTGTCAGTATTTAAACTTTCACACCGGTGGGTGTGCCACTGCCCACAAATTGTCGTCCTCTGCAGGAACCTAGGGTACAGAAGCTTGCATTTTCCTCTCAGCTCTTTTAACAGGATGGCATTTTCTTTTCTTTTTTTTTTTTTTAAGATTTTATTTATTTATTTGACACAGAGAGAGCACAAGTAGGCAGAACGGCAGGCAGAGGGAGAGGGAGAAGCAGGCTCTCCACAGAGCAGGGAGCCTGATGCGGGGCTCGATCCCAGGATGCTGGGGTCATGACCTGAGCCAAAGGCACCCCATGGGATGCCGTTTTCTGATGAAAAAGACGTGTCAGTCTGAGCTGCGGTTTTTACCGGAAGGTGTCTATTTAAGCAACAGTGCGTGCCTTCACTCATAGCTCCTACAGTAGGAAGTCTGGGGGGCACTCAGAATGTGTGTTTGGGGGTTTTGAGCCCATCCTTCATGGCCGAGCTGCTGTGCAGGCCTGGGCTGAGAGATTTTTTCTTTCCTGAGCCTCATTTTCATTACTTGAAAAATGGGGGCGGGGGCCTGGGTGGCTCAGTGGATTAAAGCCTCTCCCTTCGGCTCAGGTCATGATCTTGGGGTCCTGGGATCAAGCCCCGCATCGGGCTCTCTGCTCAGCGGGGAGCCCGCTTCCTCCTCTCTCTCTGCCTGCCTCTCTGCCTACTTGTGATCTCTGTCTGTCGAATAAGTAAATAAAATCTTAAAAAAAAAAAAAGAAAAATGGGAAGAATAACACTGAAATCAGCAATTCGTTTGTTCAGCCATTTGGCAAATATATATGGCCATGCTGGCGTTCTGTGTGGGATTTTAAAAAAAGTAACACTGAGTTCTTGCCTTCAAGGCCCCTGGTTTAGGTGGGGAGCTGCCCCAAAACCAGGAAAGATAGAGTTGGGAAGAGGGGTACCGGGCTCTGTAGGCTGGGGAAGGCCTCAGAGGGAGGGCGGGGAGTTCTCGCTACTTACGGGATCCCCAGCTGACCTCCACACTTCCAGAAGGAACCAGAAGTTCCACGCAATGGTTGTGCAATAGAAGGCCATCCTGTTGACCGTGTGAGGGAAAGGCCATAAAACGCGTCAGTCCTTCAGTAACTCGGGAGAACCGGCAGCTTTAACTAAATTTAATGCTGGGAGTGTTTCCATTTTCAGGCAACTTTGAACCAGCGCGACGATGGCGGAAGTCAACGGGACTCACAAGGATGCTGACCTGTGGTCCTCGCATAATAAAATGCTAGCACAGCCGCTGAAAGACGGCGACACTGAGGTGAGGCGCCGGGAGTCTTACTTACATCTCCTGGTCTACTCCTAAGTAAACCCCACTGAGGACAGCCTTGGGGGTAGTGTAAGAACGCTGCGTGTAGGGGCCGTGGCTGACAAAGTGGCCAAAAGTCCTCTGTGGGAAGACGCCTGGGTGGCTCAGCGGGTTAAGTGTCCCATTCTTGGCTCAGGTCATGATCTCAGTGTCATGGGATGGATCCCTGAGTCCGGCTCTGCACCGAACATGGAGTCTGCTTCGGATTCTGTCTTCATCTCCCTCTGCTCCTTGACCTGGTCGCTCACACACACTCTCTAAAATAAATAAGAATTTAAAAATCTTTAAAAGCCCGCTGTGGGGAATAGGCATATTTCTGGGTTTCCACAGAGTGCAGAGCACTGGAGGGGCCACTGAGATCTGACCCTTTCCTTCCAGTTCAGGTATCTAGACACCGAGAAGCATCTTTTAATTTGTGTGGTTTGTTTTTGTTCTTGTTTTGTTTTGTTTTAAAGATTTTATTTATTTATTTGATGGACAGAGATCACAAGTAGGCAGAGAGGCAGGCAGAGAGAGAGGAGGAAGCAGTCTCCCCACTGAGCAGAGAGCCTGATGCGGGACTCGATCCCAGGACCCTGGGATCATGACCCGAGCCAAAGGCAAGGCTTTACCTCACTGAGCCACCCAGGCACCCCTTATTCATGTGTTTTTATAACAGCTTTAGAGGTGAGAGATCATTCACTTAGCATGTATGTCACCCACTTAAAGTGTGTATGTCGGTGGTTCTCATATGTTCACAATCAATTTTACTTTTTTTTTTTAAAGATTTTATTTATTTATTTATTTAATTGAGAGAACACAAGCAGGAGGAGAGGGAGAAGAGAAGCAGACGCCCTACTGAGCAGGGAGCCCGACGCAGGACTCGATCCCTGGACCCCGGGATCATGACCTGAAGGCAAATGCTTAACCGATTGAGCCACCCAGGTGCCCCTGCAGTCAATTTTAGAACATTTTTATCCCCCCGCAAAGAGAAACCAAAACCCATAAGCAGTCACCCCTGTACTGCCCCCCCCCAAACTCCCCAACCCACAGCCACTGCTGGCCTACTTCCTGCCTCTGTGGGTTTACCAAAGCTACTTTTATCTTAAGGATGAAGAACGAGGAATAAACTTCAGGGAGGGAGAAACTTGGTGAAACGTAGGGATGAAAATAACAAGAGGGTACAAAATGAAAATTCAGTGGGATGCTTATTTGAAGGAGCATTTTCTCTTCAGTCATTTTGTTTCCCTTAATTCATTGTCTTCTGTGAATTCCTCCCTAAGTGCTAAAATCCAAGGAAGATTTCGTCTCTTCTCTAAGTGCTGTGGGAGTCTTCTCAGCTGGGTTGTTTGGGTTTGTTGGCTTCTGTAGGCAAAATATGAATCTGTCCTAGTGTCCCATCTCTTTACTAGGTTATGGCTTTAAAAAAAAAAAAAAGATTTTACTTATTTATTTGACAGATCACAAGTAGGCAGAGAGGCAGGCAGAGGGGAAGAGGGAAGCAGGCTCCCCACTGAGCCAAGAGCCTGATGCGGGTCTCCATCCCAGGACCCTGAGATCATGACCTGAGCAGAAGGCAGAGGCTTAACCCACTGAGCCACCCAGGTGCCCCCGGTTATGGCTTGGATCAGAGCAAAACGCTAACCTGAATCGGCCAGACGTTCACCGCTTACCTTCCCTTTTCTCTCATCAGGTTTACGACATCATCAAGAAAGAAAGTAACCGGCAGAGGGTCGGACTGGAGCTGATCGCCTCAGAGAATTTCGCCAGCCGGGCAGTTTTGGAGGCCCTAGGCTCTTGCTTAAATAACAAGTACTCTGAGGGGTACCCAGGCCAGAGGTATGTGAGTGCCATCACAGGCCTGCTTCTCATACAGTGATGGTAGCTACCGAGTCAGTCTCGAGCCTACAGAACAAGGGGATTCCTGTTCCGCTCCTGTTGTAACTCCTTTGCAGTTCCCAGCACATGGCAGCGCCTGTGTTCTTGGAGCAGCTGTCCTCATCGTCTTTAGCAGTCCCTTTGTGGGGCTTTCTAGAATAACAGGCCAGTCCCTAAGGAGTTTGGAGCTGCTGGGCCGTTGTTGAGGCTCTAGAGAAAGGTCAGCGCTGTGAGGGGCGTCATGGAAGGTGGCTGTGGCTCTGTGAGTCATGGAGTTTCTGTCAGGGGTGACCTGGAAGCGACACCGGACTCCGTCGTGGCTGTGTTAGAAACGTTCGATTTGGTCAGTTCTTCCCCCTGAGAGCCACAAGAAGTTCTAGTCATTTTTGGTTTTTTACAGTCATCAGCAAAGATGGCGATCACAGAATCTGATGTATGGTTTTTGCAGATTTGCATATTTGTGTCCCAAAGGCCACGGGAAAAGAAGGGTCCCCCTCGACCCGCTGCCTACCACTCGACTCCAAGATGCCCCTGAAGCTCTTGGGAGAAGGGCTGAGAATCAGGTTGAAGACACAGTCTTTTTCCTGCCCTAAATAACTACCTTCTCCTCTGTGCCTTCGAGGGTTCCCCTGGTGTTTTCACAACCGTAGCTCATGGGATCTCGGGAGAGGCCCAAGCGGGGGCTGTTTTCCCACATGGTACAGATGAGGAAGCCAAGACGCACTGACATTCAGTGACTTCTTTCCTGAGTTTTGTGAGTTGTTCTGGTGAAATGAATGAGCCTGAGAGAAGGTTTGTGGGCATCCCTAAATTTGTGGCCAAGGGGGACAGTGGTGTGGGTCGCCTCGGGGGCCCAGGACTTGTGGCTGGTGTGTGAAGTGGGGGCGGACTCGTGAACCTGGGTCCTTAGCCTGGGGCATTGGCACTAATTCTAACCCTAATCTGACTGACCCCATCTCATCATTTCATCGAAAACGCTTCTGTCTTTGTTGGCGATGGGAGAGATGACAGTGGCCTTCAAATGGAGAGTGAAAGTCAGTGCTGTGGTCTAGACATCAGGCTGAGCGTGACCACAGTCATGTTCGAGTATCCCACAGCCTGACTGCAAAGTCAGCCCTCTCACCCCCTTTCCAGATAAGGATCGGACTTGGCAGGTGAAGGAGGCAGCTCCAAGTCCTTCGATAAAGAGCAGAACCAGGATTGCATCCTCTAGATCCAGGTCTGTGCCATGCATGGTCTTCCCAGAGCTCCCTGCCGCCTCTGCAGGGGTCTGGGGAAAGGCAGGCAGGGGCACTGGGGTCTCACCGTGACTGTGAATCCCCGTCCTGTGTTTGCTTCCCTGGAAAATGGCTAATTGCTAAGTCCCCTGGCAGCCCTGACCTTCCTGAAAGTCCATCACCCTTCCTCAGTCATGGGCAGCTCTCCTTCAAGCTCGGAGGACACCATACCTTTCTTTGGTGACAAAGCAGAGAATGTAACGCTGGAAGGGACCCTCAGATCCCTCCATCCCTCTCCCAGTTCCCACACTCTGTCGTGGCTGCATTATTCACAACAGCAAGAGCTGGGAGTGGCCCACGAGTCTGTGGGTGGATGAACGGATAAGCAAAACGTGATCGATCCATATAACCGACCGCCCTTCGGCCTTAAAACAGAAAGAGTTCCCATCACGTGCTACATCGAAGGTGAACCACAAAGACCTTGTGCTGTGTGCAATAACCCAGTCTCCAAAGTCTGCATAGTGCCTCGTGCCACTGAGAGCTGTCTAGAATCATCAAGACCGTTGCGAGGTGGAGATCGATGGTTGCTAGCAGCTGTGGGGAGGCAGTGGGAGCTGCTGCCTCGCGGATGTAGAGTTTCAGTTTCGCAGGATGAGAAAGTTCTAGAAGTCTGTTGCACAACGGTGGGAATATACTTGGCAGCGTGAGGTACTTAATGCGATCGGGCTGTATGCTTGGAAAGGGTCAAGATGTCAATTCTGTGCTGTGTGTTCTTTACTAGGATGAAAAGAGTATGTGTGTATGTGTGTGTGTGTTTAAAAACTTATTTATCTGTTTATTTTTTTAAAGATTTTATTTATTTGTCAGAGAGAGCGCACAGGCAGGCAGAGTGACAGGTAGAGGCAGAAAGAGAAGCAGGCTCCCTGCAGAGCAAACAGCCCAATGTGGGACTCGATCCCAGGACACTGGGATCATGACCTGAGCCGAAGGCAGCTGCTTAACTGACTGAGCCACACAGGCGTCCCAAAAGCGAGAGAGAGTGAGTGTGAGCCGGCACAGGGTGGGGGTGGGGAGGGCAGAGGGAGAGGGAGAAGCAGACACCCTGCTGAACAGGGACCCCGATGCGAGGCTCGATCCCATGACCCCAGTATCATGACCTGAGCAATCAAGAGTTGGGTGCTCAACCGACTGAGCCGCCCAGGTGCCCCAAAAAGAGTATATATATATCTAATTTAAAATTTTTAAGGTTGTCTCCGACCACAAGGCATCATGGTTAAAAATGTCTACTGAGGGGCACCTGGGTGGCTCAGTGGTTTAAGCCTCTGCCTTCGGCTCAGGTCATGATCTCAGGGTCCTGGGATCGAGCCCCATATCGGGCTCTCCGCTCAGCAGGGAGCCTGCTTCCGCCTCTCTCTCTGCCTGCTTCTCTGCCTACTTGTGATCTCTGTCTGTCAAATAAATAAATAAAATTTAAAAAAAAAAAGTCTACTGAATTGAGTTACTACGATTATTAATATCAGAGAAAAAAACATACAAATCTTCATATTAATTACTAACAGCAAGTAAAATTTTATTAGAACTGTTAAAACAAAAAACAGGAGAACCTCTCCCTCCCCACCAGCCCCGAGGAAGCTGCATTCCACATTCTGGCTCTGGGGCTCTGACTGCTCTTGGAACCTGATGCAAGGGCGATCGCACGGTTATAACTGGCTGATGTCACTCAGCATGATGACAAGGTCCTCAGGGTTCATCCATGCAGCCTCTGTCAAAATTTCTTGTAGACGAGAAGATAACTCGCTCTGTCATGAAGCCGACTGAGCACGGATGGAAGATGAGTGGCGTGGGGTCAAGGGGGACTCGTTCTCACTGCCCCTCAGCTTTCATTCTTCTGTCCCAGCATGAAGCTTCTTTGGCCTTTGTACAAAGCACAGAGGATTAGGGCCACAAGGGGCCTAAGCCGACTTTGTCCGCAGGTATTATGGCGGGACCGAGTTCATCGACGAGCTGGAGATCCTCTGTCAAAAGCGAGCGCTGCAAGTCTACGGTCTGGACCCCAAGTGCTGGGGGGTCAATGTCCAGCCCTACTCAGGTAACTGCCACATCCAGACGGGCCTGGGCCGTCCCCTGCCTGCTGGCGTTCATGGAGGGCAGTCTCAAGAAGGACAGCCCGTAAACGGAAGCGGAAAATGGGCCAAGCCCCTAATGGGGCTTAGAGACCCACAGATGGGTCTGTGCATCTCTCTCCATCGCCCTTGGCGCCTCCCAACTCACCCCTCCTGAACACACCTGTCCCGTATTCTTGGGGTTTGCTGCGGGGGAATCTCTGGGGAGCTGGCTGCACAGTGGGGGGCCAGGCCTGTTCTGTCCACTCCTGGTTGACGGCCTAGTGGCCAAGCTCTGGGGGCCTGCTCGGGGCCTCCCGGGACATCCTCTGGCCTCGCCTTCCAGGCTCCCCTGCCAACTTCGCGGTGTACACCGCCCTAGTGGAGCCCCACGGGCGAATCATGGGCCTGGACCTGCCCGACGGTGGCCACCTGACCCACGGGTTCATGACAGACAAGAAGAAAATCTCCGCCACGTCCATCTTTTTTGAGTCTATGCCCTATAAGGTAAGTGGGTCTCTAGGTGGCCCTGTTCTGAGATGCTCCAGGAAGTCCCTGCTTTTTGCTGTCTGTCCCCTCCTGCCCTTGGGACTCCTCAGGCATTTGGGGCACACTGGGGGCAGCAGAAGCCCAGGGAGGTGGGTCGGGGAGGTTTTAGCTGCAGCCTGACCTCCGTGCTTGGGACCCTACCACCCCTCATAGATCTGTCAGTGAACCACAGCCTGTGTGAGCCACAGGCCCGGCCTGCAACTGACACATAGTCACGTGGGGCCTTCGTCATTACAAACAGCTGGGTTGGAACAGCGTACGGACGATGCATGGGCTGATACGTGAACTTGATGCCGGGGTTGGGGGCAAAGGCAGTAACCCATGGACTCAGTTATGGGGAAGCCGTTGTGCATGGTGACTCTCCCTTGTGTCCAGAAACCATTTCCTCCTGCTGTTTGTTGTCCCGTGGGCCGTCCCCAGCTAGTTCACGGGTCCCACGGCGTGCAAAGGTCGCAGCGCTTCCTTGAGCTTGGCTGAGGGTCAGACACGGGATTTTATTCCTTTAGGGAAAGTCCCTATTCCTTTAGGGAAAGTGTTCCTTCAATCTTGGCATCCCGTGGCCTGTGCTGAGTACCCTGTGTGCTTTTTGTGTGCAAGTGACGGTTCGCTGCTTTTCCTGGAAAGCCAGGCATTTCTGGCCACAGGTATCCTCGTCGGCCAGCTCTGACCCTGAAGGTGGATTTTGAAACATGACAGTAGTGACACAGTGCTCAGCCTTTGCATGTATAACAGAAAAGCCAGTTTCTTTCTTTCTTTCCTTTTTTTTTAAAAAAAAAAAGAACATGGGGAAGGGGAAGCAGACTCCCTGCTGAGCAGGGAGCCCAATGTGGGGCTCGATCCCAGGATGCTGGGATCATGACCTGAGCTGGAGGCAGATGCTTAACCGACCAAGCCGCTCAGGCTCCCCTCAAAAGCTGGTTTCTACAGTTTCTTTCACTGTGGAAAGAACAGTGGCAGAGAGGAATCACAGACTTGTTTTCTGATCTTAGATGAGGCCTTGGGCAGCCTTACTCTCTAGCCCAATATCCTTATTAATTAAAGTAGGCTCCACGCCCAGCACGGAGCCCAAGTGGGGTTTCAGTGCACGACCCTGAGATCAAGACCTGAGCTGAGATCAAGAGTCAGATGCTTAACCCACTGAGCCACCCAGCCCCCCTTTTCCCAAGAGTCTCTTGGGTACAGGCTGGAGGCTCAGTGGTGGTGGGTCTGCAGGGGTGCGGAGTGGCAGGAGCTTGGCCAGCTTGGGCAGCAGGAGACACAGTTCACCCACCAAAGGGGCACCGGCCGTGTGCAGGAAGGAGACACAGACCTGCCTGGCCTCCAGCAGCAGCTGCCACGCCTCTCCTCTGCCCCTGAACCTGCCTCCCTGCCCATCCTCTCCCTGCCCTGCCTCTCGGCGGGTTCTTACCCTCCAGACAACTGTCCCACACATAGCTAGGCATTTCATCTCTGTGGGGAAACAGCACCTCAAATCTTCTGTCCCCCTGTCTCTCCTGTGTCCAAGTAGTCCCCTCTCTGAAGGTCCTAAATGACAGAAGGGAGGCCCTTGTCCCATCCCTCTACACCACTCCAGCCCCTCTGCAGTTTCTGACAAATGCCCGTGAATTCTCCTTGGAGCAGAGTTTTCTTTTGTCAAATATTTAGCATTTTCTAAAAGAGAAAAAAAAAATTTTTTAATCCCTTAAGTTTAAAAAGCAGAATGTGGAAGGGAGAGTAGCAACATATTTTGAGGGGTGGGTAATTATGTCTTTAAAATTTTTTTTAGAATTATGTCTGTTTTTTTCACTGCGAGTCAGCTGTTGATTTTCTTCAAGGTAATAGTTCTCTGCCAAGTGCAGGTGACTGGAAAGAAGTAGTTCATTCCCTTTGCAACAGAACCACAGCCGGTCCTTCTGCCTGCCTTTCCAGTGAGGTCTTGGTTGCACACAAGCTTCTGTAATCGTGTTCACTGGAAAGGGTGGCCACAGGACCCGAGCCTTGCTCCCCGGGGGCAGAGGCTTCTCCCACCACCTCCTCTCTGGAGACCTCCCATGCCCCACACCCCTAAAATCTTTCCCTTTGATTTTTACTTCCCCTTGGCACAAATGCTTTAATGCAACTTCAATACGCTGATTTTACTAAGACACGTGTTGCCAAAAAGGGGAAAAAATGTTTGATGTTTCATAGGTACGTGGATCCACAGCCTGTCTGGAATTGATTCTGTGGGGGGCGGTGAGGTGGGCACCAGACAACATTTTTCCACGTGGACGTCCAGTGGACCTAGTTCCACATCCCGGAAGACCAACCATTCCCTGCAGCATCACTGTTGTCCTCGATTAGATGACCCTCTGTCACTAGGCGTCCTGTTTCTGGGCTCTCTTCTGTTCTTGTCCTTCCACAAACGTGTGCTGCCTTAATCACTATAGCTTTATGTGTTTTTTAATTTCTCTGAATAATATTTTGTGTGGGGGGCGCCTGGGTGGCTCAGTTGGTTAAGCGCCTGACTCTTGATTTCGGCTTAGGTCATGATCTCAGAGTTATGAGATCAGGCCCCAGGTGGGGCTCCGTGCTCAGCGGGGAGTCTGCTTCTCTTCCCCCCCTCCCAACCCTTCCCCCTGCTCACACACACTCTCTCTCTCTAAAATAAATAAATCTTTAAAAAAAATTATGTGTGGAGGTTTTATATAGCTTCGATATTTCATGGCTTTTGAAACGAATGTAATGTTCTTAACATTTCATTTCCTATTTTTTGTTGCTTATATGCATGAATGTAACTGATTTGGGGGTTTTGACCTGCATCCAGGGACCCTGCTAAATTCAGTTACTAATTCTAATAGCGTGCCACCAGAAGCTTGGATTTTCCGGGCATGCTGTCATGCTATCTGTGAGTAATGTCAGCTTTTCACATCTTCTGATCCTTGTGTCTTTCTTTCTTTCTCTTGCCTTTCTGTACTTGGACTAGAAGAGCTGTTAGCAGCAGCTTGTCTCTTTCCCAAAGGTAACGGCGTTTCAGCATCCGCATTGCATGGTGCATGTTTGTCGTTCCTCTTTTATTCCGTGGTGGCTTTTTAGTTCCTTGTCCTCCTGGGTAGAGCCCCAGGCCAGGGGCTCCCTTTTCCTCTGGGGACCCCTCAGGGCATCCTGCCCCCGTGAGCAATGCCTGGTTGTCCACACCACTTGTGCAAGCCAGACACACTGGTACCCCATCTTGCCCTCGAGTCTCATCCTGGGACAGCTTTCCTGCATCCATGGTGGAGGGGAGCAAACAGGTTTTGGGCAGGTGCAGAAAGTCATCTTACCTTGATAGCTGGCTCGAGTTCCAGTGGGAGGGCAGGCCCGGTGTGGCGGAGGACGCCGCCTGAGCCCCCCGGTCTCTGTGACATCCCACAGGTGAATCCAGACACTGGCTACATCAACTATGACCAACTGGAGGAAAACGCCCGCCTCTTCCACCCGAAGCTCATTATCGCAGGTGATGAGTGGGGGGTAAAGGATCCGCCTTTGTCAGCAGCTCCCATGCCTCTTACTTTTTTTGAAAGATTTTATTTATTTGAGAGAGAGACACCGTGAGAGAGGGAACACAAGCAGGGAGAGTGGGAGAGGGAGAAGCAGGCTTCCCGCTGAGCAGAGAGCCCAATGTGGGGCTCAATCCCAGGACTCTGGGATCATGACCTGAGCCCAACGACTGAGCCACCCAGTCGCCCCTCATGCCTCTTATTAAATGAAGACGCAGAGATGTTCCCTGGCTCACTGCTAGTCCCTGTCTGAAGGGCTGGCCTTCTGGGGTCTAAGTAGATTCTTTTCTTTCAGGACAAATATCACTGTTAGACGCATCTAGAAATATTAACCCCCGTCTAATCGGCGGAGGTAATAATAATTAGCGGCTGTCCCAACCACCGTGAAGAGGCCCCTGACCTCAAAAGGCAGGTCAGAGTGGTGGCCTTTGGCACCAAGATGTTTGGAGAGGTGGTTTTCCATTTCTGTCTCAGGGATGTTAGAGGGAGAAATTTCCAGGCTGTCGGATATGCCTATCCAGAGGCCGCTTTACAGGTCTGCACTTCCGGCGACTCTCGGCTGGCCGTGGGTAGGTCTTACTTGACTGTGTCACCCCTGCTGTCTCAGGAACCAGCTGCTACTCCCGAAACCTGGACTACGCTCGACTGAGGAAGATTGCGGACGAGAACGGGGCGTATCTCATGGCGGACATGGCGCACATCAGCGGGCTGGTGGCGGCTGGTGTGGTGCCCTCCCCCTTTGAGCACTGCCACGTGGTGTCCACCACCACCCACAAAACACTGAGAGGCTGCCGAGCCGGCATGATCTTCTATAGGAGAGGTGGGCTCCAGGGGGTGAGGTACTGGCGGGGTACTGGTGTTGGCCTTTCTCCTCTGGGGTTCATGTTCAGTTTGGGAAGCTAGGAAAACCGGGATCCCTTGAAGGGTTCCTGCAGGAGCTACACAGGAGGGGGCAATGGCAGGGCTGCAGAGGAGATCTAGAAGCAAGCTCTGAGCATGGCTCTTGCTTCATTCCTTGGGTGGCTGGTGCTGGGGAAGGAGGAAGGGTATTGTGCTGTGGGTCAACTAGTCCTCCCTATAAGAGGTGAATGGAGGGTGTGCATGGCTGGCCAGGGGCTACGAGAGCCCTCACGGTACAGCCTTACTTTGGCAAACTTAACGCTGGTAGAGCATGCCTTTTGCAGAGGATGACTCACAGTAAACAAACCATAAGACACTGATATATAAACCACAGTTATCACTGTAGTTCTTTTAGTGAGGATTCTCGGTTGAATGCCTGCAGCCCACAGGTCTAAGAACTCCCTTTATTTTGGGATCCCCACACCTGGGAAAGCCAGGTTCTGATGAGATCATTCGGCTTGTGTTGAGACTGGATGCATGCCCACTCGCAGAGGAAACACCCCCTCCCCCCCCATGGAGTCTCTCTCCCCTACAGTCTCCTAGTCAGGCCCCCTTCCCCGGGGCTGGACACACCCACATGCCCACGAGCCTTCTTAGAGCCTTCTTAGTGCGCTGTTGTCTCTGAGGACCTTTTTCTGTTGTGTCAACAGTTTTGAGGCAGGTAGCCATTCCCACCTGGCTGGGAAGTGTGTTCCTTCCCAAGAAGCGCTGGTGTGTGGCTAGCCTGAGTGACTCCTGAATCTGACACATCCACGCTGTGTGATCCTGGGCTCGTCCAGCCTCTCTGTGCCTCATTTCCACACCTCCAGAGCGGGCATCCTAATAAGAGCACCCGTCCCTTCAGACCAGTGCTGGGAGCATTCATTCATTAATTTATGTAAAGTGCCTCGAGCGGTTCCTCGCTCCCAAGAAGCTCTGTAGAGACATTGGTTACTACAGCGCATTAACATTTTTTTCAGAAAGGACTCCCAGTCCCCATTAGAGCCGTTATTATATAATTAATATATATCATTATACAAATGAGTTTTCTCTTCTTCAAAGTCATCATCTGGGAAGACCGCTATCTTGGATGCGCCTTTGAGGAAATGTGCCTGAGGCATAGTCTTTGTTACAGTCTTGGTGCAGGGAAATTTTTATCCTTTGATTCATCTACGAAAGGGTGGTCAGCCCTGGTCAGCCCTGCTCTGCAAGCAAGGGGCCCCTGGGCTCTACAGCATGAGGGACCAGGCCTCGCCCTCAGGACTAGAGGCCAGGCTTGTGCTTAGGGCCCCACAGCCAGTGTGAGTTGGAGTCCTGGTGGGGAGGAAACAGGCGACAGCCCGGCTGACGTTCCCATTCTGCTGTTTTCCTTCATCCAGGAGTGCGCAGCGTGGATCCCAAGACGGGCAAAGAGACTCTGTACAACCTAGAGTCACTCATCAACTCCGCTGTGTTCCCAGGCCTGCAGGGCGGTCCCCACAACCACGCCATTGCTGGTAAAACGTCCCCAGAGCCAACCCTGAGGCCTCAGGTGGCGCTTGGGGGTGGGGAGCACCCTCACCCATGGTACGGTCCTAGTCAGGAAACAGCAGGAAAGGAATTGAACAATTGGGAGGCAACACAGCAGATGGGGTGAGCGGTTAGTGTGCGAACCCTGAGAGGACAAGTCACCTTGTCCCGACATCCCGCCCCTAGCACCGCTGACTGAGATCACCCAGTAGGCTGCCAGTGACTTGCTCCTTCTCTGTACAAATGGCTTAAGAGATGTGTGGTGATCTCAGAGTCATTCCAGCATCTTCTGTGGAACAGAGCGGTTTGGTAGAGAAGCCCAGGATGAAGACATAGGGCCTCCATCGAGAAGCCCCGGTGTTTCTCAAGGGGGGAGAGGGGACGTGGAGAGGGGGCGGGAGGGTTTCCTTCGGGTTTCCACAGGGTGTTTTCCCAGTACCCCCTTTACGCCTCCAGACCCTGAGTCTGTGGTTTCTCCAACCCCTGAGTGATGGGATCACCCGCTCTCCAGCCACTCTGGGCCTTTTCTAGTCATTTCCACCAACACTGACAAGAGGCTTCGGGACCCGCACATGGCAATGCTTACTTTGCCTTCTCCTTCACTTTTGTGCCCCCTTCAGTGGCCCTTGGGATTGAACAAGGGACCAGACGAAGGAGTCTGGACACCCTCGTAGAACAGGCTGGCACCTCTCCCCTGACCTCTACTCGGGAGATTTGCATAATTTGGCACCAGAGCAGAAGCATCTGGGGCAGCTGAGTTCTCGTGTCCGTACACTGAGCTTAAAAAGGATGGTAAAATCCATCTTGCAGAAGAACAGCTTCCCTGTGGTAATGATATTAGCACGAAACTTCCATGCTCCTCGAAAAGGAGAGGTCTGCAGGGTTAGCCGGGTAGTTGTAGAGTTAAAAATAGATACCATTTGTGGGGCACTGACAAGGTGGCCTGAGTGGAAGCAAGGAGTGTCCTCTGACTCCAGCTGGGCCGGCTGGTCCCGTCCTGCCTTCCTGACGCATCCTCTCCTCCCGCCAGGGGTCGCTGTGGCCCTGAAGCAGGCTCTGACTCCGGAGTTCAGACTTTACCAGCGACAGGTGGTGGCCAACTGCCAGGTGCTAGCGCAGACCCTGATGGAGCTGGGCTACAAAGTGGTGACAGGTACCGACCGAATCCCCGGGCAGGCGCCCCTGCTCCTTGGGGTGATGCTGAAGCCTCGCCCGCTGGCTCCTCAGCAATCCTGGGGCGCACGCTTCTCTGGTTCTCTCCACTTCCTTTCTTTCCTTTTCTCCTCTGTCCGTAAGAAAGCCCTGGAAATCTCGAGGTGGACTGTGACCTTCAAGGTCCCTTGGGTCACTCTTTGTCAAACTTGGATGTGCACGCAGTCCCCCAGGCTCTGTAAAAGTGCAGGTCTGACTCAGCAGGTCACCCGGCTCTTAAGGGATGCTGGCATGGGAACCGCACTTGGCACTGGGCGGAGTTAGACCAGACTCTGGCTACAGACAGCATGTGGCAGCCCGGTGCTGCCCAAGGCCTCACAGGGGTCTCAGGAGAGACATCTCCACCTTCCTGAGCTCCCAGGCCTGCCTGCACCCCTAGTTCACTGTGTTCTGAGGATACAGTGCAAGTGGCAGAAGCAGATAATGGTGACTTGTAAGCCAGAGTTTGTGATAACCTGCTCTGTGCCTGGTGCGGGCAGGGGGCTACAGATGGCACCATACTGAAACTTCGCAAGAGCCTTCTGAATTACAGCTTTTACTTTATTTTCATTTTTATTATTTTTTTCTATTTTTTAAATATTTTACTCATTTATGCAAGAGAGATAGAGTGTGCGTATGGGGGAGAGGGGCAGACGCTGAGCAGGGAGCCCGATGTAGGGCTTGATCCCAGGACCCTGAGGTCATGACCTGAGCTGAAGTCAGACACTTGACCGACTGAGCCACCCAGGCACCCCTCATCTGTACCACTTTGATAACAGTGTAAACATTGTCAACCTGGCAGGATTAGGGATAAAATGCAAGGCAGCCCAGCAGAGCCTGGCACTTCCTGTCTGCTCCCCAAAGTCAGCCACTCCTTGCTACTCTGAGGTTGCCTTTGAGGGGCTCTTGTAGATGGAGTTCAGGGACACATGGGGAACTCCCAAATGATGTGTCAGAACCAGTGGGATCTACCACTGGCACTGAATAAGCTGTCACTCCCCAGACAAGCTGTCAGGCCCTTGGCCCATGCCAGGTGCTGGGGCACAGCAGTGGGCTGGGGCACAGCAGTGGGCTGGGGCACAGCAATGGGCTGGGAAAGCCACTGTGGGTTCCCCTCAGCCCGTACCCTTCAGCCCTGGGGCATCTTTTGTTTGGCAGGGGATTAAAGCCTTCCAGCACACATGGTGGGGTGCTCACCTTCCTGACTTCTGCTTGGGCCTTGGGCCTCCTTCAGCCTTACCCTCGCTTCTTAGGAAGACTCCTTCACTTGGCATGGAATCAGGTTTCTCTATTCCTGCATGTCCGACTTGGCTTTTCAGGTGGTTCTGACAACCATTTGATCCTCGTGGATCTCCGTTCCAAAGGCACAGATGGTGGAAGGGCTGAGAAGGTTCTAGAAGCCTGTTCTATTGCCTGTAATAAGAACACCTGTCCAGGTAAGAATCTTTCTGGCCAAATACATTTCTTTTGGCCAAAATTCTAATTGATGGTAATTGGGCTCTGGGGACAGACATGAAGGGATTTTGGAGGGGGTACATACATAGGGGCAACATTGTGGCAACATCGTGGCTGTCTCCCAGCCTGTTGCTTCCGACACAGCTTGAACCCTCCTGGCAACAGAGGGAGAGACTGAGACGGGCTGCTTGCAGGTGTCACAGGCATTTGGGTGAGGGAAGCAGGGGCCTCTGGGACAGGCTGGATGTCTCGGGGTTGTAAGAATGTGGGTGATGCGTCTAACACAGATGCTAGCCTTGCTTTGCAGAGCAAGGGCTAAGACAGGGAAAGCAACCTCCTATTTCAGTACAGTGGCCAGAATGCGCAGCTGTCTCCCTGTGCCTTTGTTCCTGCCTCTGGCATTTCAGCTGGCAGCCCTCTGCTTCCTAGAAACAGCCGCCATCCATAGGCCACTTTTTTTGGCTAAGAGTCTTAAATGCACAGCGGTCAGTGGTGAGTCAGGTACAGCCCAGGGACAGAGCCTGTTTATCTTGAAGGTGACAAAAGCGCACTGCGGCCCAGCGGACTGCGTCTGGGGACTCCAGCCCTGACATCGAGAGGACTGTTGGAAAAAGAGTTCCAGAAAGTAGCCCAGTTTATTCACCGAGGTGAGGATAAAGGTTTGGAAGTCGGCCACTCCGATCTGCGTCCGGGGTTTCTGATTGGGACCGAGCAGTTGAGACGCAGCCGCTGAAGGACAGTCCATGTCCAGGCAGAGTGTGGGGGACAAGAGATAGTAAAAACAAACCGTGTAGTCTGAGAGCGCGGTACACTCGTCCTGCCCAAGGAAGGGGGCACACAAGAATCATTTCTGAGGTCTAGCTTCACACCTACGGCTATAACACCCCTGCTGCTAGGCACATATCGATAGTTGAGCCTCAGGTGTGTTCTTGGGCCCACTGAGCTGCAGCACAGCACAGTTCTAGAAGCCTGTTCTATTGCTTATGATCAGAACACCTGTCCAGGTAAGAATCCTCGCTGCTCTTTGCTTCTGTACCTCTCCTGTGTTATATTTCTTGGGCCAAAGTTCTAGCATGGTAGTTGGGCTCTGGGGATAGACACGAAGGGATTCTGGAGGCATAGATGGGGGCAAAATCGTGGCTCTCTGCCAGCCCGCACAGGACTCGTTTTGTCTCTTGCCGGCACAGGAATAGAACTGACTCTGCAGATACAGAACGACGTTGGGGCCAAGGCCAACCTGAAGGAGTTCAGAGAGAAACTGGCAGGGGACGAGAAGCACCAACGGGCCATCAGGGCGCTCAGGGAGGAAGTGGAGAGCTTCGCGTCTCTATTCCCTCTGCCTGGCCTGCCTGAGTTCTAGAGGAGCTGCCCGCCCGCCCACACCTGCCCAGGAACCTGGTGCCCTTCTGAGATGAGATGAAGAGTGGCCCCATGCAGGACCCAGCTGCATCAACTTCTCCATGCTCTCTGAGGGGGTTTCTTTTTGGGCTTTCCTCAAATTAACCTCCTTCACGAATTCACGAATCAAAATTTGTTTTTAAGACCCATTGTTAGTAATTTAGTAATTTTGGGACAACGTTATCAAGGCGTTTACATTTGACCCTTTCTCTCAGTTGTATAAATAGTTCTGGAAAAATGAAATACTTAGACTGGGTTTAGGGCAGGCGACTGGAAAGACCTCAGTAGGTGTACTCACCCTTCTCTGAGTTACTGGGTTCCCCCACACTGCGATAGACAACCACTCAAATTCAGAGCTGCCCCTTCTTGGTATCTTACTATGTGGAGGGCTGCCAAAGTAGGACTGACTGATGGCTGTCACTACTAAGAAGAGAAATTTTGAAGCTTCTGGTGAGTTCTACAAGGTGCCGCCCAGTATGGTGGGAGTTTATCCACAGCAGCTCAGGACATTGTGGAAACAGTTTCCTTCACCCCCCCCAACCCTTTGTGGGGGGGTGTGCTAGGTCTTATCAGGGGTGAGAACCAGCCATGGCGGGGGTGGGGGGGTTCCCAGCCCTGTGCAGGATAACCAGCTCCCTCCTATAATCAGGAAACCAAATGTCACCTTCCCAGAGAAACTTTATTTTTCACAAAGCTGAAGTGCAAAACATAGATGACCATTTTTAATAATAAGCACAATCAAATTTGTAACCACAGAATGTCTACAAGAATTAATAGCTTTAAAAAATACAACCAATTTTTATATTTCAAAAATATCTGAACTCAAATAAATTAATTTCTTAAAAAGTACACTTCTCAGACTATTTGTTTGGCATTGACTCTGGTTAAACTCCGGTGCAGCCCCACCCAGGAGCTGCGGTCACACGGGTGTCCGAGGGGCGCGTGCTGGGATGAGCGCAGCTCACGCGGTGGTGGGACTCAGCGTTCACACGCGTGGACAGAAAAACATGCAGTAGTAAAATAGCTCTCCAAAAATAACAGATACGAATTCATCACAGACTACGCTTTTCACTGCGGCCTTTTTAAAAGGTGGCTTTTTTTTTTTTCAGCCCAAGCTGTACAGCCAGCCAGGGTTGGGCACTCAGTGAGCGAGGCACCCCCTGGTCCTGCCTGGAGGGCGCCCGTGGGGCCTGGGGTCCAGCACATTCTTGGTGTTCACTCCAGCACGAGTGGGGACGGGCTGCTTGCAGACTCCATGGCGGGTGGGTGACACACCAGTCCCTATCTGCTTTAACTTTGGGAGCCATGATGCTGCCAAGCCAGTCTTGGCTCCCCCTACCCGGAACTGAAGGCAAAACACCACCTCCAATATCCCCTCACGACGTGGCCTCCATTTTGAAACTGAACAATTATTCCCAGGAAGCTGGGGCTCCCTAGCAGCAGCTTAATTCACTGCAAAGTGCTCGCACGGGGCTCCTCTCCGCCCCAGCCCCCACTTCCTCCTCCCCACGGCCATAACCAAACCTTGACCGGTAAGACCAGATTAGATGAGGGCTCACAGCTTTCTCTGAGGGCTCAGGAACACCTGGTGTGCTCTGACTTTTGCAGCTGAGACCGGTGGTCTTTCCAGCCAGAAGCAAAAATTTGATGCTTTTTCTGTTTTGCGGTCTGTTAATACCATATCTCCTTGGAAGATTCCAGTTCCGTCACTTTCTATCACAGCACTGGAGAAGAGCCAGAGAGCTGGCTGGTGGGCTTCAGAGCACAAACCAAGGCACTTTCTTCTGAGCTGTCTAGGGAGATGGAAGTAAAACCGGATTGCTGGCTTGGGAGATGGGTTCCTTGGAAGGTGGTCGGTACTTGCGGATGGGCTCCCCACCAGCTGAGTGTTACCAGCTGGGCAGCAGCACGAGAAACTGCCCAGGGAGGTGGGGGCGTGCATCCAGCGCTGGAGGAAGTGGGTGGTCGGTGTGTAGGCGAGCTCTTTGCTGCTCTCAGCCTCTGAAACACGTCACGGAACTAACTGTAGCAACCCGGGCACTTGGGGTACAATCTGTTGACCTTCCTGGGATTTGAACTGGGCTGTGTTCTTTGTCTGAGGTGGAAACCTACTGTACCTTGAATATAGCAACAAAGAAGTTAAAAGCTGGATGGGAAATGACAGGGGGGGCTACCATGGTCCATTTCCAAATTCTGGTGCAAGTCACGTAACTTCAGCCACTGCAGTAAATCATGGACAAGTCACGATTTCTAAAATCTGAAGATTCCACCAAAGGAGCAAGATTCCTAAAGGAAACAGTGGGGTGTGAGGCAGCGGCTCAGGTCAGAGCATCCCAAGGGCCGCGGCGCTACAAAGGCTCTGACTCCTCTGTCACGTGGAGTTTCTAGAAATCACTACTGCAGGACTGCTAGCTGATCAGCCTGCTCTCCGCCGGAACCTCCTTGAGAAAGGGTTGGGGGTGGGGCAGGAAGTGTGCTAGATCAGAAATAAAGGCAAAATAAACCCCAGACACACTTCTGGTGCCTGGGACTTCAAAGGGAGTCAGGACTGACAAAGTAGTAAGAGGCACAGATGTCCTCTATTTTCTGCGAAGTGTTTTTAACACGTTTTATTTGAGACAAACCTCAAACGAAAATTCTTAAAGAGAGGAGTCCCACTGCATAGGGCTCCCCCCAACTTCAAATTTAGATGCAGGACTTCTAGTGGGTTCTCCAAAGTGGAGTGGGTCTGGAAAGGGCAGGTCCACGGTCTCCAGCGCCTCCCAAACTGGCTCTGTCCCAGCACCACTTTGAAATCCCTCTGGAAAGAAACACCCCTGGCATCCAGCCATCCTTTGAAACGGCCACAATGGAAAGTTAGACTTTAACCAAAATTTAAAACCTGGAATCTACCTACTGGTCCATGAAGCCATGCAGGAAGGGCTCAAGGGGGAAACTCCTTCCTTAGTTGCGCCCGGAGGCCGGCCCCAGGACGGGACACGCCTGTTCTGTTCACCCCCGCCTGGTCCCTCGCCTCAGCATCCTGGGGCCTTTGTAACCATCCCTGAGACAGACCTTCCACGCAAACCCCCTCCAAAGTGACATCTACTTCAGAGCATGGTAATGATGGCTTTTGCTGCTGGAATGCCATGGAGAACTGACCTTCTGCCTTGATCAGTTTCCCAGGTGACAGCATGGTGATATCACTGTGCAGTCCACGATGGTGTGACACAGGAAAGAAAAGTAACAATGGTACCAACAATCTCTTTCAGTCTCATCAGTGGACCCCAGAGACCTTCCCGTGCCATGGAGATAAAGTGTCGTAAGGTCACGTCCCTGGAGGCATGAGCAGACAGCAGCGAGCCACCCAGTTAGAGAACAAAACAGCATCTTGAACACGAGGGACGCTGGAGGCAGCGATGAAGCAGGGAGCCCACGGAGAGAAACAGGCTTCCTACACAGCCTTCCCCACGTGCAAACACACGCTTCGCCTTTCGAAGCTGCCAAGTCGTTCCTGGCGACTCTTCTGCGTGGGAACATATGCAACGGGCACAGGTACAAAGAAAACCCACAGGATGTAGACAGACCGTCTGCCACAGAAGGTTCTTCTCAGTCCCAGCCTCAGAAGCAAAATCACACACCTCCTGCCAGGACTGGGGCCCCTGACAGAAGCCGACGGCCGGGAGCCAACGGAGGCGGCGGGCCAGGAAGGGGCCATGGGAGTGACATGACATGAATACTCGTCTCGGGTCCCTGCCTGCCCTACACAGCCTCCGTGGTGCACCACGGAGCTGCCTGGGAGGCCAATCTCGACAGCAAGACCCCAACGACACGGTATGCAGCGCCCGGAGACGTGCACACCCAGGAGCGACTGCCTTCTGGCCGGTCCGGGTCCGAAGCACAATTCTCTCGGACCATGTTAAAAAGCAGTCATACTAACGGTTCTCCCTACTTGGAGGAAAAAAGCAGCCATTAAAAAAACGGCGGGAAAAAAGTATAAAAATTGCAAGGTTGCAAGAAACCCTCCACCTACAAACCAATAGCAACTGTGTCAGGGGCGTCAGGGAGGTGAAGCGGGGACTGTCTCCTTCCCCGGGGAGAGGGCTCACGTGGGGCTGGGAGTGAGCCGCTGCGAGGTGAGTGGCTGCAGTGAGGTAACCATATCTGGGGGGCCCGCGTGCGGTGGGAGTGAACAGGGGTGAGGTGCGTGTATGTGCGGGGGTGGCGCGGGGGCAGGAGCGAGCAGTGGTGAGGCTCCCGTGGGCCAGGTCCACGAAGACAGCCACGCAAGGAGGCTTTCCTCCTTCCCGGAGGAGACCCCGGCCCTGGGTTCTCGCCAGCTGGGCTGCTTCTCCAGACCAACCAGCTGGGCAGAACCCCGCTGTCACCGTGCCCAGGAGACCCTGCAAGAGGTAGTGAAGTGGTTGCAAAGGTTTGCTGCGGGTAGAGGACTTGGGGGAGGGAGTGGGACCTCGGCCAAGTCCCAGCACATCTGCCGACCGTCCCCGAGAGCACAGTGTGGCCTCACGGCCTCCAGCCTCCCAGAGGCCTGCTGGCTCCCCAACCCTTGCACAGTGCTGCCGGCCTCGAGGCCCCGCGGCCCTGCCCGTCTCCCGGGCTCTCTAGCTGCGAGCGTGGTTCTCAATCACGAGCAGGGACGAGCGCCTAACTAGCCACTCCAGCTGCCCGGGGGAAAGCAGCCGCGAAAACCACCCACGGGCACTTCTGTGCCTAGTGGGGAAGCCAGGACCAGACAGGGTGCTGCTCGCTCTCCCTACAGCCTTGGGGCCCAGAAGGTTCCGTATCTGCCAGCGCCCAGATGAAGCAGAGCTGCCTCCCTCCACCTCACTCATCCAGAGGCCTCCTCTGGAATGGAGGGCTCTAGGGGGCCAGAAGGAAGGACCCCAGGTGGGATCTGGATGGTCTGTTGTCCTGTCTCCCACTAAACTGTTCCAGGGAATGGGGTGCTTCCCCTGATCTGGCCGCCCAGTGTTTGGGAGCTGACTCTGCCAGCGCGCCCCTCCTGTCTGGGCTTCGCCTTTCCGCCCCTCATCCCGCCCCATCGAGAGAGTGCTGGCTCCCTCCCGGCCCGCTGCCCAGTCCTCAGGAAACCAAGCGGCCCCTCCCGACCGCAGGGGCCACTCCTTGCTAGGTGGAGTGGGGTCTGTCGCTGTCCTCACTGACGCCGAGACCCAGGCACCCGCCTCTGCCCGAGTCCACCTCCCAGACCGCCCTATGCCGCCCGGGGACCGGGGCTGCCACCTTGCATTCCTTCCCCCAATGACACCAGAAGTCTCAAAAGCTCAGAGGCCCGCTTGCTCACGCCCACCCCCCCCTCCCTGTACCCTGAGTCACAGGTCTCGGTCACAGTGGCTGGGGCGGACGTCAGATCTTGTACAAAAAGCTGGGCACGTAGTCGAACCTGAGCATGGGGCGGCCGGTCCCGGGAGCCTCCTGCGTGTAGCGCAGCTTCAGCAGCTCGGCCAGGTGCTGGACCACCTTCACGTCCTCGTTCACCAGGCCCAGGGTCAGCTTCAGGAAGCTTGCCTGGCGGCTGGCAACCACGTCCAGGGTCTCCTGGTCGTGCGCAGGCAGGTGCAGGTGGTGGCAGAAAGTGTAGAGGAAGGCCTTGGAGCAGAGCTCGGTCAGCACGGTTTGGACGTGCAGGTAGTAGGTGCTGCCCCGCTTGATCTGCGTGCGGTGGTCGGCCAGCCGGGGCACCAGGGCGCCCCGGTACAGGGGGCAGCGGAGGGCCTTGTTGTCCAGGTCCAGGACGCTGGTGTAGCGGCTGTAGCGGCTCAGGGCGTGGAGGCTGGTGGTGCCGGCGGGAGACGCCACCCTGAAACACACAGGCCAGCGTCAGGAGGAAAGGCTTGGGCCCGGCCAGCTCCCGCCAGCCAACACTCCCTCGCTCTTTCTGGAAGGCAAATCTGACCCTGATGCCCTTCAAAGGGCTCCTCACCACCCTTGCGACCAAGTCCGAGTGCCTGGGCGTGGCCCAAGGGCCTCTCAAGCCCCATCTGTGACTTCCACGATGACTTCCTGGAAGCCATGCCACACTCTCAGTAGGGCCTCAAAACCCCGGGCCTGTAGGCTCTGCCCAGAGGACCCTTCCCTCCCATTTGTGCTTGCCTCTACGCCAACTTAAACCTTACCCAGCCACCCCGATCCCCTCCCTCAACTTCTCTACTTTTTTGCTTTGTGACCTTGGCCAAGTTCCCTACCCCCTCTGAGCCCCATCTGTAACACAGAGATAACCAGTCCTGCCTCACGTGGTCACTGAACAGACAAAATTGGTCGTGTTTAGGACAGTGCCTGGCCTTCAGTCTCGACAGCCTGGCACCGAACAGTATGGGGACGGCCATTTATCTCCTGTCTCTCCCACCGCACGGCACTTCTGCGGGCCGGGAATGGCTGAACTCGCCTCAGGCCCAGTGCCCGCTACCGCGCTCACAGAGCACAGGCAGGCAAGGCTAGCCCAGCGAGGAAAGGGATCAGGGTGACCCGCCCTAGTAAGCAGCTCTTTAAAACCCCCTAGATCAGTCTTCCCAGAGAAGCCAGAGTCGGCCAGCCTTGCAGTCTGGCAAAGGTCTGGCTGACCAGAGATTTCACAGACCGACACACGTCTGGAATTCAGAGCTTGTGTTAGGTCTCAGGTACTGCGTACAGAGCACTCGGGGGGTCAAGGCAATCTCATTATATTTTTTCCTTCCTAGGTGTTGTCATGTCCTTGTACAGTTAGCAGCACCTGCTGTATGCCAGGCCGCAACCTGGGGACAGAGGAGGGAGTGAGGTACGAGCCTGGTCGGCCAGGAAGATAAGACATGCCCAGGGGACCCCGAGTGAAAGAGGGAGCACCAGGGCCAGGAAGGCTCTGGAGGAACAGCCTCAGAGCTGGGCCTTACAACAAAGGTGGGCTCCGAGAACCTGGGACGGCATCCGGACCACACAAGAGAAGGGTCACAGACGAGAAGACAGAGAGCCACACAGGCCATGCGTCCTGGAAACCATGAGGCGAGCAGTGGGCTGTGGCCCCCGTCACATGGGTGATGAGGCCAGGAGGCTCCCTGGCTTCTCGGGGACCCAGGCCTCCTCAGCTACGCTACCAACGTGCTCAGGCAACTCCCACCCCAGGAGGGGCCCCGTCCATAAGCCAAATGCCCCCCTGAGCCGGGCACATCCGGCCCCTCCGAGGTTCTGCCACGGCGGCAAAGCCAGGCCTCCCCACCCCATGCTCCTGCCCCTCCACTCCAGCCCCCGTCGTGCTGAACACCCGGCCTCAGGCCCGGCCGTCCCCAGGGAGCTCTGGCACCCCACATCTCCCCACACATGTGTCTTCCCACAACACTCCTCACAAGGGGGCAAGGCAGCATGGAAAGCGGCAAGCCCACACCTCTGGTCCCGGCGACACTGCAAGGTGACTGAGAGCCTCGGGCTTCACCTCCCACACCTGTCTTAGATTCCTTACCGTCTGTCCCAACGCCGGGGGTAGGCTCTGGGTGGATGCGAACACCGAGGCCCAGAAAGGGGCCATGGCTCACGCAAGGTCCCCCAGCTGCAAAGTGGCTGAGATGGGATTCAACCAGGGCCTCTGACCCCCCTCCTAGCACCTCCTCCCATCCGTACTGAGCTGTCTGGGGCTTGTTCCTGCGACTTTGCAAGCGATACAATTCTCCTTCATTCTGATTTAAAATAATGGGAAACCAACATGGTTATCTGCCCATCGCGTACCCACAAGCGATGGATCCAGTGCATGAGCATATCCAGGCAGAAGGCCTACTTTAGGGGGAAAAAAACTCAAGCGCTAATGCAGCTGGCAGCTGTGGAGGGGGGAGTCTTTAAAAGCGGTTCATCATCAGAGCTGGTTTTCCGGCAGTCCAGAGCACCTGAATGGGGAGAGACTCTCCTAGGTCTCAGTTCTCAGATTCCAGGTTAACCCAGCACACAGATTAACCCAGCTCCCCCAGACCGGAGCTCCCCCCATTCCCATCCCCACCCTGGGCAAGGAAGTTCATGGCCACACAAAGGCCCCTCTTCTACAACTACTCTTTAATGCCCATCCTCAGATGGGAATCCTCCTGCCTCCCAGTTTCAACACTGGTTCTGCCGGCTGGGGTGACTCACCACTGATACCCATAGCTCTGAGCACTTCTTCAAAGGGCGAGCACAGCAAAGGGTGTTATGTTCTTTCCAGATGTGACCCTTTCCTGCAGCTCTCCACACATGGAGCCCGGGAAGTCCGGCTCGCAGGCACGTTCAACAAGCTTTGCTGGGCGAATGAGAGAGACAGGAGAGGCCTGGTCCAAAAATCCACAGGGCCAATCATGGAAGCATCAGGACCCACAGCGCCCCTCCCTACCTGCCCCGGGCCACAACTCCATGGCTTTTGTCTCTGGATACATTCAGATAGTGTCTGCCACCCACCTCCCAGGATTTCCTCGGGAGAGCTGTGACAAATCCAGTCCCCACTCCAGTGACATGCCCCCTAGCGAACAAGGCCTCGAGCCCCCGCACACTGTAACTCACACCAGAGCAGGACCCTCTGGAGGCAGCCCTTGCCAATCCCCAACATCTGTGCACATCTAGAAGGTCTGAGAAGGTGAGCACTGGGAGACGCTCCCCCTCTCGGGGCTGTTTGCAATGCTCTCGTCTGTCACTTCTGATGGGCCTCTCGCCTTCTCAGAAGGCTGGTTAAAGGCTCTGAAGGCGGGCTGGTGAGGGCTCCACTCAGCATCGGCGGCCCTCTCCAGCCTCCCTTCAGCCTGTGTGCATCCCCGCCAGGTTATCAGAGACGCGCTCGCACTGATCAGACACGGACCAGACGCAATGGGCCTTTCCACACCTGTTCTCACGAGACAGGTCTTGGCAACTCCGTCTATAGACAGAAAGAGCCTCAGAGGTCAAGCTGACAGTATGGTGACAGAGCGGGGACTGGTGTGAGAGACCCTCCCCCATTCCGAAGACGGTGCTCGGCCTGTCACGGGGACGCACCACGCCTGACTCACCGTATGACTCTGGCTGTGGGCTAGGGGCTAGCATTTCACAGTCCTCTATAAATATTTGGCTAATGATCATTCAGTGATCCGACCCTCTCATAGTGGAGGAGGGACTTGTTCATGTGCCCACAGTGGCTGACTACTGGTAGGGCTGGCCCAGGACTCAGACCACCTCCTGCCTTCTCCTCCACCTCAGGGAGCCCACCCACCAGCTACCCTCTCTCGCAGCCACAGGCTTCATGAACTGACCACAGCAGGCTTCCCAAGGCAGCCCCGCCCAGGCCTCAGAACCCTCAATGCCACACTCCAGCTGGGTACCCGATGGAACGGAGCTGGCAGAAGAGATAACTTCTTTTGCCATCCCAGCCCGTTTTAAGGAGGGAATTTCAGGGAAAGCCTCTGGGAAGGGCAAGACTGTCCTGAGCCTGGTCCCGGATAAGCCAGCTGACAACAGACTGAAGTGCATTTTACATTCTCCATCTTTTGGGGGAGAAAAATGGAAAGGGGTCAGGGCTGGGGCGAGGGGAGAGACTCGGAGAAGTGGTATGTGTATGCAAAGGACACGAACCCGTTCTTCCACCAAGATCAGGGGCAAATGCAATCCCTGAAAAGCCCTTGCCTTGCTGGGACAGACAGGCTACACCCGAGCACAGAGCTGGCATCAGCAGAGGGACCGGATCCTGGGAGGAAGGACACAGTCTGCAAGGGCGCCCGGGGCAGCCTCTCACTCCCCAGCCTGTGTCTGTGCCCATAAGCAAGGGCCCCCGCTCGGTCTCCTGGGTGGCCCGAAGAAGGGGCTGCTCCAGGGGTCTGGGCCATGTCACACCAAGTCCCCATGTCATCACTCTTTTCCCACACTGGCAAGCTCGTCCTCCTGGTGCCTCAGCCGAAGACCCCCAGCCTTCCCCAGGCACCCCCTCCCTCACTTCCCACATATTACTCAGTCGCCCCCTCTGTTTCCTTAGAACACACGATGCACCTGCTGTTGGCACTCCCCTCCCTGTCACCCGTCTCCCCTGGAGAACTATGAATTCCTCCAGGCCAGTGCCCTTGCTCAGGCACCTCCAGATGACCCCCCAGCACCCACCAGCACGGTCAGTGAGCCAAAGCAGGACGTGGAGGCGCCACCTGCTTAAACACCACTGCCACAACCCCGCGGAAAGCCTAATACAGCAAGGGTTAGAAAGAGGGCACGGTGACTCCTGCAAGAGGGGGAAACACAAGGCCACTCGAGTGACGGGGACCTCGCTGATACTAGGGACCAATGCAAAAGGAGAGTCGGAAAACTGGAACGAACGATTGCTGATTGCAGCATGGCAGAAATCCCTTCTCTCTTCCCATGTGGCACGGGAAGCACAGGCTGGCTGTGTCAGCACCGCTGTCTTACAGATGTGCCAAGTGGGTGCAGAGAAGTGAACGAGGAAACACAACACCGTGCCTACTCCGAGGGAAAGAGACCCTTGGGCCAGACAACTTGTCAAGCAGTATTTGGAAAAAAGACAATGAGTCTACTGCAACACAAGCATTGTGGGGAAATGAAATAGAAAGCATTCAAGCAGAGAAGTGGCTCTTGCATTTCTGGAGGCGAGGGGTGGGGGGGAGACAGCCTTCTAAGGACAGTGGAATGAAAGCCACGGAGTTCCCTGATGTCCCTGTCACAGTGATGGCTGCCACCTTCTAGGACTACCACAGCCCTTTCTCAGAAGCCGACCTCTCCTCGATCATTTACACCAGAGTGTGAATTTGAGAATCAGAGAGAATCTGAGATCTAGAAGTCTGGCTGTTCCCCAAACCTTGCCGTATACCAGAGAAACTCCAGGTCTTGCCCTAGACCAACTGAACCAGAACCTCTGTGGGGGGCAGGGGGACGACCCAGAACTCCATGATCTAGAAAACTCCTAAATAATTCTGACACAGCAGGTCGCAGGCCAGGGCTGGCAACCAGCACTGAACGGCAATCCCTCCTGCGAGGGATGACGAAACAGAAGACCAGAGAAAGGGAATGATCTGCCGAAAGCTACGGAAGGAGCTGGTGTCGAGGGCCCAGTCTGGAAGCCAGGTCCCCCAATTCCGGGCCCACCACGTGAACCTGTGCACCTCCCCCAGAGGGCTGTACGCCCGTAGCCTCGTCTCTAACAGGACGGGGCCCTTCCCTACCCGCTCCTACGGGCAACCAGATACCTCTGCAGGCCGATAAGCTTCCACTTCTGAAAATCCGTGATATGCAAAGGAGAAGAGACCCAGTGCTTCACCGGTTTGGCGTAACGGCTGTGGTTGGGGACAAAGATGGACAGCGCCGTCACCAGCTTCCTCACTATGGCCTCGTCCTCCCCCAGGACCACAAGTGTCCTTCCGCTGAGCAGGGAGTAGATGGCCGGGTGGGCAAAGGGGTACTGACGGATGAATTTTAAGGCGTTCTGGCCGGCCCTCTTTTTATGCCTCTCGGAAGAGGAGCCACTGGAATGAGCAGAGGCGGGAGTCCGGTCTGAGCTGGTGGAGGTTACACTGCTCATGTTGCTGGCAGTGTCCGAGCAGGCGTCCAAGCTGGTCTTACTGACGTCCCGGCTCGCCAGCAGGCGGTCCGGGTCCAGTTCATCAGCAGGGAAGCCTTCGGAACTGTCGTCTCGGGAAGGGCTGGCATTTTCCACTGCAAAGTCCACATGGAACCCCTGATCCTTCTGCCTATAGCGCTGCGGGGGGATGCTCACCACTCCGTCCTGCTCCAAGGGCGTGTGGGCTGGAGGGGAGAGGGGCACCTGCAGACTGTCGCTCTCCTTCCCAATACAGCAGGAGGTGTCTATTTGTGATGGGGGGGTTTCTAAGCTGCCCTCCTCTGCCTCACCCAGCTCCGGCGGGCTGACGCTGGCCCGGAAGTGGATGGCTCCGTCACTGTCATTTGCATAGGATTCTTCTTCGTTAATGGCACTTGGGTAGCTGGCCTTAAAATCGTCAGGGATGAGGGCCTCCGAGGGGCAGGTGCTGAGGACTTCAATACTGTCCTCGCTGATGGTCCTGTGGCTGACCGCTTTGCTCCGGACCACCTGGGGGCTCAGTGGCACCGTGAGGCTGGCCTGGCTGTCGGACTTAGGCAGCACAGCAGCAGACTTCTCTGTGCCCAGAACCTCGATGCTTTCGCCACTGCTGATGCTCCCTTTCATATCCATATCCAAGTAGTCCAAGTTTTCCTGGGGGTCAAGACTGCTCATTTTTGTCACCTCCACTTCCTTGTACTCCTCATCTCCAAGTTCCTGCTCCATCTTGATGGGCACAGACTCCACACTGGACTTGTAAGAACCAACGCTAATTAACACTTGAGGAATCGGACATTCTTCCAAAGATCTGGAAGGCGGCCTGCCTGGACCGGGCCTAGGGGGTGCACTCTCTAGTTTCTCTGCCACCCTGTCGTCGACCTCCACAAAATCTTCAAAGAGAAAGTTTGTTATATGCTGTTGTTTTAGAAGTGCTCTGTCAATCTGGCTGGTCAGGAGGTAGCACAGGTCTCCTCTGAACATGTGCTCTATGTGGCTGAGCTGAGCCAGGGTCTGGGTGAAATATTCAGTGTCACAGAGCTCTTCCAAGGTCTTCAGCTTCTTGTCAAAACACTTGGTGGACTTTGCTTTGATGAGCTTCGGGGTATAAGCAGGTCTGCAGGTGTAAAGGTCTGTGTCAGCAGACTCATCGAGGTTAGAGGTAGTGGCTGCCTGGCTGGCCTGATCCTGGGTGTGTTCCGACTCCCCAGGATACGGAGCAGACCCCTTCAACTTTCGATGCGGGTACGAGCGGATCTGTTTCAGCAGGTCTTGATGTTCAATGATAGACTTCTCTACACTGGCCAGTTCATTGGCTTTCTCAATTGCCTGAGATGAGTAAAAGCCTTTGTCATTGGCCTTCTTCTGGATCTCCGTTTCCGTGTGCAGCACTGTCCTGGTGTAATCCAAGTCTTTCAGTTTTTTTTCAAGTTCTCCCGCAAAAGCCTTCCTGTTGCCTGTCTTCAAGCACTCAGAAGCTTTGGAAAATTCAGTCGAGAGCTCCTGAAACTGCTGCATGATTTTGTGCTGGTCCGCTGAGATATAAGCCATACAAAAGGGCCTCACAAAGCCCCGGGCCTCTAGGTCGTACAGGGTAAGGTGGTGCACGTAGGCAAAGGCTCCCTCCTTGGAGTCTCCCAGCACCACCTTGGAGTCCTCCACAAAGTTCAGCTTGGGGTAGGCAGAACCAGGGGGATGGCCAACAAAGGAAGCCTGGTAATCCACAGACATGATCCGCAAGGAGAAATAATTGAGATCGAAAGTACCAAAAACTTTGGTGTCATTGGGGATGGTCAGCAAGGGCTGGGGTCCCACCTGCTCCGAGAACTCGGAAATAAGAATGAAGTCCCGAGAGAACTTGGCCCCGGACAGTTTGGACCATGGGTTGGCTCCCTGGCTGGCGAAGGGGAAGAGTGGCACCGAGTACTCTTCAGGCAAGGGGGGCTCATTGTAAGGCTCCTCCTCGTACTCCTCCTCTTTGGTGAAGGCCACCACGTCAGGGGCGCTGATCATATTTCCAGATATACGGAGAGAACATTGAGAGGAAGTGAGAAAGAATGAAGGGGTAATCAACGCAGGGAAGTCAGGCCTCTGGAAGAGGAAGCAAAGCCCCTGCGGTCTTCTTTGCGCCCTCAGGGGTACCAGGCTGCCCCTCACAGACTCGAAGACTCGAACTCCCACAGTCCCCTAAGAGGTATAGCTCCTCTACAGCCCTCAGAGGCCCATGGACTCCGCAGGTCCAGAAGACCAGGTAGGCCGGTTGTCCTCCTCTTCCTCCTCCTCCTCCTCCGGCGAGAGCGTCCGGCGCAGGACACCTGCAGCGAGGTCACCGGCACTCCCCGGACCCCACCGCGACAGCGACAGCCCAGCCCTAAACCGGTGCCTAACGTGGGGCTACGAGGCGCCGCAAGGACCAGTCAAGCGTTGCCGCCCCCACGGCCCGAGGGCAGAAACCGTCGCGGCTCCTCGGACGCCACAACCCGGAGCCAGCTACCGCGGCGCCGCCATCTTGGTGTCACATGACTCGCGGTTTCTGCGCCGCGTGACCCGGAAGCGTCCGCGTAGGCTTCCGAGCGGGAAAGAAAAAGATTGTGAGCGCGCGACAGGTCTGGGCAGAACCGTCCAGCGGCCTCTCCCAAGGACGAGTCGACTCACCAACCGCTGTCGGAAAGCAAAAGAAGTGTGGCGGAAGAGCGGAAACTTGCGAGGGGCCCCGGGGGCGCAGGGAGGTCTGGGAATTGTAGTTCGCAGTCCCGGGGCGCTTGTGCCCGGCGGATGTAGCCCGAGAAGGCGGGCGGAAACGGGACGCCTTCGATGCGGAATTCCTGGTAGAGGCAGCGGGTCTGAACTCCGGCGGCCTGAGGGGACGTGACGGGCCGAGGAAGGTGGTGCTGGCGGCTCCCGGAAGCCTCAGTTTCGTTAAGGAGGGCGCCGGGTGAACCTCACGTCTGGCTCCTCCATCATGCGTGAGCACCCAGGGGCCGGCTGCGGGCGCGGGGCCTAGGGATGATCTTCCCGGTCGCCCGCTGCGCGCTCCGCTGGCTGGAACGGCCGGGAGCCCGGACCTTGTCCCGCGCTGCCATGGCGGTGGCCTTCCGAGGCGTGCGGAAAATTCTCTGTGTGGCCGAGAAAAACGACGCGGCCAAGGGGATAGCCGACCTGCTGTCCAACGGTCGCATGAGGCGGGTAAGGAGGCGTATTTCCGATCAGCTGTGCGGGTGCGGGAGCCGACCCCACTTATCTCACTCCTGGGTCATTGCATTCGCTTCCTGTCTTTTCCCAGTGATAGGCATGCAAAAATATAGTTAAGACGCTTCACCCGTGTACTTGAAAACCTTGTGGCTCCTCGTCCACGGCAGCGGTTCCCAAACTTGTCTGATAATCGGAACCAGCTGGGGCGCCGCCTATTCTGTGGGTCTGGGGTGAGATCAGAGAAGTCTGTATTTTAACATTAGTCCCTGTGATTCGAAAACTCAGGTTGTTGGGAACCACTGAACAGAGTCCTTTAACTTGGAAGTCAAGCCCTGTCCGAGCATTCCCAGCTAACTAGCTTTTTGGGATTAGAGGGAAGCTCAGCCCTATTCCTGCTAGTACAAACTCCAAGAACAGGCAAGTAAGGGATGAGTATGTGTCCTAGACACACCGCAGGTGCTCAGGAAGGGGAAGGTAAAAGATTTTGTATACGATTTGGCACAGAGGCAGCAAAACTGTTCAGAAAAATCTGTCCAATTAAAGGGGATCATGAGGGACGCCTGGGTGGCTCAGTTGGTTAAGCCACTGCCTTCTGCTCAAGTCGTGATCCTGGGGTCCTGAGATTGAGTCCCGCATTGGGCTCCTTGCTCGGCGGGGAGCCTGCTTCTCTCTCTGCCTCTGCCTGCCTCTCTGCCTGCTTGTGCTCTCTTTCTCTCTTTGACAAGTAATAAATAAAATCTTTTTAAAGAAATAAATAAGGTGGATCGTGAAATGGTTTTCTGAAGGCCATTTCTAAGAGTATGGGGCAGAAGTTCCCTGCCCTTTTCTCTTTAAACATCCCAAGGTCATTAGACCTCCATTTCTAGCTCGTGGATAGTGGGAGCAAGAGCTGACATTGTGTCTGTAGAGTTCAGGCCCCTGACCCCTCACACGGAAAACTCCAGTAGCTTTCTCCCTCGCCTTTCACTCTTGAAATTTTCCATTGCCAAAGTGACTATAAAACACAGATACGACCCCAGTAATCCCCCACTTAAAACCTATATTGTTTGTCTCAATTGATGTAGAAAGCGCATTTGATAAAAATTTAATCCCCTTCATGATAAAAGGTATTTTTTTAAAATCCCATTACTAACTTTAGCCAGAGGGTGAAAGACTGAAAGCTTTTCCTCTGAGATCAGGAATGAGACAAGATTGCCTGTTTTCACCATTGCTATCCAAAATTACTAGAAGTTCTAACTAAAGCAATTAGGCAAGAAAAAGAAATCTGAATTTAAAAGAATTAAAAATATGTTTATTTGCAGACAACATAATCTTATAGAATAGAAATCCTAAAGAAGCCACAGAAGACCATCAGTGCTAATAAATTCAGCAAAGATCAACGCACACAAACTAGTAACGATGAACAATCCAGGAAGAGAATTAAGAAAACAATTCCGTTTACAATAGCGTTCAAAAATACATTGAGGGGGGCGCCTGGGTGGCTCAGAGGGTTAAGCCTCTGCCTTCGGCTCGGGTCATGATCTCAGGGTCTTGGGATCGAGCCCCCCATCAGGCTCTCTGCTCAGAAGGGAGCCTGCTTCCTCCTCTCTTTGCCTGCCTCTCTGCCTACTTGTGATCTCTGTCTGTCAAATAAATAAAATCTATTAAAAAAAAAAAACACACATTGAGAGGCGCCTGGGTAGCTCAGTTGTTAAGCGTCTGCCTTCAGCTCAGGTCATGGTCGCGGGGTCCTGGGAATCGAGCCCCGAGTCAGGCTCCCTGCTCAGCAGGGAGTCTTCTCTCTCTCCCTCTGCCCCTGCTTGTGTTCCCTCTCTAGATGTTTCTGTCAACATAAACAAATAAAATATTTAAAAACAAACAAACAAAAACACCCACAAATTGAAAACTACAACCTTCTTTGTGTATACAGTTTTTTCATGTTTTTTTTTAATATGAATAATGAGATAATATGAATATGAGAGAGAAATCTTTTTTTTTTGGACAGAGAGAGAGAGATCACAAGTAGACAGGCAGGCAGAGAAAGAGAGATGGGGAAGCAGGCCCCCCACTGAGCAGAGAGCCCGATACAGGGCTTGATCCCAGGACCCAGAGATCATGACCTGAGCTGAAGGCAGAGGCTTTAACCCACTGAGCCACCCAGGCGCCCCCAGAAAGATAAATCTTAATCTTGCGGTGCATTTAGCGTCAGCAGTGTGACTGTTCCTACAGTGCACTTAGAGAAGGAATTGGTGTTTGTTTGTTTTTTTTTAAACAGCGTGGACGACACTGCAAAAGAAAGCACAAAAGCTATGTTCTTGGTCCACCAGGCGGTTGTTGTTTTTTTTTTTTTTCTTTTTCTTTTCTTTCTCCAGACTCCAGAAATACTATAATTTGGGACCATCCACCCTTCCCTGAGCACCTCACACAAATGGGGACTTGCACATAATTGCGTTCCATCCTCAGATGGGAATTATTGGGGGGCAGGTTTGAAATGCATTTCACATCCTCGAGGCTAACACTGGGAGAGGAGACCACCTGGATGCGCCCTGTTGTGGGGTCACATGAATGTTATCAGACAAGTTATTTCTCTTAAAAAGTGTATCTAGAACAGTGGTTTTTTGTCTGCGTTCCCAAGAGACCCGAGGGACAATGGGTGTGCGCACCTTAGGAATTACTTGGGGCTAGGCTGGGGAGAAGGTGAGTAAGCAGACTTGTTATATATCAGGGTCTATATTACTGTTTGTTAAGGAATGCTTCAGAGCTTTCTTAAAAAGTCAGAAACCACTTTCTTGGGGAAAAAAAGCTGCAGACACTGCTTCTGATAAAAAAAAAAGAAAAAAAAGCCAGAAACTACTGATTAGACAATTTCTAATCTCTATTACTAAAAGGCTTAACTAGCAACTAGAGTTTGTAAAGGGGAATTTTTTTTCTTGGTGATATTGGCAACCAGTGAACTCTTAAGTATCCGATACTAAAGTAAATTCCCTCTTAAAATTTGTCAATCTGGGGGCACTGGGGTGGCTCAGTCAGTTGAGCGTCTGCCTTCGGCTTGGGTAGTGATTTCGGGGTCCTAGGATCGAGCCCCATGTCTGGCCCTCAAGCAGGGAGTCTGCTTGAGAGTTCTCTCTCCCTGTGCTCCTTCCCCTGCTCATGTGTTCTCTTGCAAATAAATAAATATTTTTTAAGGATTGTGATTATGCCTCAAAGGGAACCTCATTTAGTATTCCACTTAGAAAAATTCCACTCAAAAAAATAGTGAGACAGAGGAGAATCTTCTCGACACTGACCCTTATTGGCCCTTGAATATTTTTCCACTTCCCAGTAGGCCATTTTCTTATCTTCTGCGTAGTGTTGGTGCAAAACTCACATTGTAACTTCTTTTAATGTCCCTGTGGAGGAATGTGGGATCTACTCAGAGAGGGTCTTAGTCATCCATGATTGCAAGCTGAAGAATTGTTTTATAGACTGGGTTCCAGTTCTGACTGGGGCTCGTAGTATCACTGGATTTTTTTTTTTATAAAGATTTTATTGATTTATTTGAGAGAGGGAACACAAGCAGGGGGAGTGGAGAGAAGCAGGCTTCCTGCCGAAAACGTGGGGCTTGATCCCAGAACACTGGCATCATGACCCAGGCCAAAGGCAGACACTTAACAACTGAGCCACCCAGGCGCCCCAGTATTACTGGATTTTAGAGCCAGAGGAGAACCCAGAGGTAACTTTATTCAAAAACAAATTGATGTTCATAAAAGCGAACGACTTGCTTGTGCTCACAGTTGTCAGGTATAATTGGACAGCCAGAAATTAGTACAAGTATATGGGGAAGAAGGAGAAAATTGTCAAGAGAATTATGTCCTAATCCTTCTTCTGCCTTTAATCTGTGATACGACCTTGGACACTTCCATTCTCACTTACGAGAAGATGTGACTTTAGCTGACCTCAAGGTTACCTTCCAGTGTAAAAACTCCGTGGACTCTACCAGTCGTTCTTGGAACTGTTTCGAGGACCTACTTCATAAATGGTCTTAGTAACGTAGCCTAGTTTTTGTCTTTAGGACGTACTTTAGGATGTACAGTCTTACCGCTTACCAGTGCTCTGTTTCATCTTTAAGGCTGAGGAATCTTTTGTTTTCAATCGATCTATTATATTTCTGTTTTGTTATAGAGGGAAGGATTTTCAAAATTCAACAAGATCTATGAATTTGATTATCATCTATATGGCCAGGTAGGTGCTGTAATATTTCTCATATAGCTGAAGTGTGCTTTAAGATCCCTGGGCCATTTGGGGTACATTCTGGAGTTTTTCATTGTGGCTATAAAAAGGGTAGCTGTTTACTACACGTCGTCCCTGAATTGTTTCTGTATTGAGTTACTCGATCGAGAAGAATGACCCTGCCGCTGTAGAATAAGTCACAATCTTTTACGAATAATGACCTAAAGATCCCTAATGACAGGTGACCGTTTTATAATTTGTAAGGAAGTCACTTTTTAATTAAATGTGGTCCCATCTCTTTATAACAAGAAAGAAGCCAATACACAAGACTTTGAGGAAACTTTAAATCCCATCCAAGTCATCCAGTGCTAGAATCAGAATGGTGATTGTGTTACTGTGGCATTTGGCTTCAAAGATAATGTATTTATGTTCATTTCTTATTGATCAGCTAGGTTTGGTTTTATTTTTTTAATGGACTTTTTTTTTTAAGAGCCATTTTGGGTTTTTAGAGCAAAATTGAGAGGCCAGTAGAGAGATTCCTTATAGAATTCCTGTCCCACCCCCACCCGCCCACCCCCGCCACACACACAAAACACACCACCAGCTCCCCCAACCCCATGATCAACATCACTCACCAGAGCGATGTATTTGTACCATCGAACCTACACTGACACATCATAGCAGCCAAATCCATACTTTACATTAGGGTCACCTCTTGGTACCGTACATTCTATGGTTTGGATGAAAGTGTAACGTGTATCCGTCATTATAACACCATACAGTTATTCCCACTGCCCCTAAAATCCTCTGTGTTCCGTCTGTTCCCTCCCCACTCCCCACCAAGGCCCTGGCAACCCCCCGCCTTTTTTTTCTTTAATAGACGTTTCTCCCTTTTATTTGGATGATTTGGGAAGATACAGTTGCTAGGAGACTAACTCGAATTTTGTTATCGTTCAGAACGTTACCATGATAATGACTTCAGTTTCTGGACATTTGCTGGCTCATGATTTCCAGATGCAGTTTCGCAAATGGTCAGTACAATTCCCGGGGGAAGAACTTTCTGATTATTACATAAGTTGCGAAATGCTACAGGAATTTTGAGGCGTGTCGATCTCACTGCAGAGCTTACAATACTCGGGCGACTGTCTCGGTCCTTTCGGGCTGCTTTAACAAAATGTCATCAACTGGAGGGGCTCGTAAATGACAGAAATTTATTTCTCCCAGTTCTGGCAGCTGGAAGTAGGAGATCAGGATGCCAGCTCGGTCAGGTGAAGGGCTCTCTTCCCATTGCACTGCTGACCTCTCACTGTGGCCTCACCTGTAGCAGGACCTAGGGAGCTCTGTGAGGCCTCTTTTCTAAGAGCACTAATCCTGTTCATGAGGTACCATCACCCTTGTGACATCATCACCTAGGAGAGTCCCCACCTTCTAACACCATCACACTGGAGTTAGGATTCCAACATGGGAGTGTTGAGTGGACAAACTATAGAGACCACAGCGGTGGCCTAAGATCAGCTGAACCATTGTGAATTTTGCCATACTATTAGAATGAACAACCACTCGGAAGTGTATTTCCCTTAAAATAGCCAGACCTGTTTCACGTAGCCACTGGATTACATTTATCCTGTTGCAGACATGCACAAAAGAGTTCCAGAATTTCTTATAGGCCACTCCTGTTGTCACAGAAAGCGGAAAATACTTTGTGCAGAGGGTAGTAGCCTTGCTTTTACCCCTCTGGCGGTCTCATGTGGGACTTTTTCTGTTGGGGGTCCATCCGGGAGGACTCTGGAGCAGTTTTTTCTCATGAAAATGGGGGACTTTCTGTTCCGTGCTGAGGTTGGATGTGTTCTGTTTTCATTTCTTTTCTAGGCAGAGCTGCAATCCCCTGGTCCTCTTTGAAGCAGAAATTGAAAAGTACTGCCCGGAGAATTTTGTAGACATCAAGGTAGGATGTTCTGGAAGACGTGTGGTGCTGGAGTTGAGCAGCTTCGAGTAGAAAATAATTGACCTGTGATTCCTGTGTTCAGAAGGCATTAGAATTCAGAGATCAAGTTTCCCACCACACTTAATACCATGATTTTATTTATTTTTTTAGCATACTTTTTTTTTTAAGATTTCATTTATTTATTTGACAGAGAGATCACAAGCAGGCAGAGAGGCAGGCAGAGAGAGAGGGGGAAGCAGGCTCGATCCCAGGACCCTGAGACCATGACCCAAGCCGAAGGCAGAGGCCTAACCCACTGAGCCACCCAGGCGCCCCTTTTTAGCATGCTTTTTAAAGATTTTATTTATTTTAGAGAAAGAATGTGAGTTGGGGGAGGGGGCAGAGGTAGAGGAAGAGAAAATCCCAAGGAGACTCCCCACAACGAGTGTGGAGCCCCACTCTAGGGTCGATCCCACAACCCTGAGATCACGACCTGCGCCGAAACCAGGAGTTGGATGCTCAACCAACTGAGCCTCTCAGGCGCCCCAGTACCATGATTTTAAAAATTACTCCCACTTATATAAATGAAGCCATTTACACTACGTAGCCAAGGAACTAAAGTAAGCCTTTTTGTAGTAGCGGTTGTTTAAATCCTGGGGATAATACTGTTAAGTGATTAATCCTAGACTCTAGCCCTTACTAGCATGGAGAGACAACAAGGTGTGAAAGGTCAGTTGACAGCAAGTTACAAGTTCTCAAGCACTCAGGGTACCTGTAATTAGTTCACTGCTGACTGGGAAGCCTTCTTGGGGTAAAACTCAATTTAGGGATTTTATTTTATTTTACCAGAACATTATCAGAACCGTGAGAGTTACAAGTGTGTGTTAGAACGGAGTTTCAGGTTTTGTCAGACTAGGGTAGTTGTATTAAACCCTCAGGCTTCTAGAAGCTCACTTACAGGTCTGTGATTCTGAGCTGGAGGATTGTACTAGTGGCCTTGGCATCCTTAGAGGAGGTAAGAGCAGTGTCCCAGATCTCTCCGTCTTGCCAAGTTGCCGTATTCCAAGAACATCCCTAATCTTCGTCCAATCTCTTTAGCATAGAGGTGTCAAGTGATTGCAGTTGTGTTCTCACTGCTCTTTCTCCACTGGGAATTTCAGAAAACTCTGGAACGAGAGACTCGGCAGTGCCAGGCCCTGGTGATCTGGACCGACTGTGATAGAGAAGGTGAAAATATCGGGTTTGAAATTATCCACGTGTGCAGGGCTGGTAAGTGCTGTGGCTTCCGAGTTCCTGTAGTTTGGGACCACAGAAGTAGACGGTTCCCCTGCGTGGACGGGCCATGGCTGAGTTCCTCCCCAGAGAGTCTCCCCCTCCCCCGGATCCATCAGTTCTCCCCAGCTATGTGCCCCGGAGCAAGTTACTAAACTCCCAGGAGCCTCGGCTTTCTGGAAAGTCTGGCCAGTCTGACACACAAAGAATAATTCTAGAATGTTGTGTTTGTTTGTCTGCTGTATTCTTTGTACAGTGCCTGGATGTTAATACATACTTATTGAGGGACGCCTGGGTGGCTCAGTTGGTTAAGCAGCTGCCTTTGGCTCAGGTCATGATCCCCAGCGTCCTGGGATCGAGTCCCACATCGGGCTCCTTGCTCTGCAGGGAGCCTGCTTCTCCCTCTGCCTCTGCCTGCCACTCTGTCTGCCTGTGCTTGCTCATTCTCCCTCTCTCTCTCATAAATAAATAAAAATCTAAAAAAAAAAAATTGTATTAAAAAATACATACTTATTGAAATGAACTTGAATGACTCTAACAGGACCAATGATTTCGGATAACATAGAGGAAGTGATGCACAGCCCATTCTCAGACTTCAGAGAGTAAACGGTTTCCATTTTCCCGAAATATGTTTGTGTTGAAAGCTGTAATGACTCCTAAGAATTTAAGTACATTAACTTTCAGGGATAGTGTAGGCGTCCTGTGTTATTTCCACGCTAGGACATGAAATCCCCCCCCCCAGGATCTTTTAATTGACAGCATTTTAATTTTCCATAAAAGTCTAAGAGAGCCGGTGAGATGAGGATCCTGAGAGGCTCACCAAGAGAAGAGCTGAAACTCACTTGAATTGCTAAAATTCACACCACTGTTAACATTTCTGACAGCACTAAATTTAGTGGTCATGGTGAAGTTTTCCTCTTTGGTGGCTAGCGTGCTGTTTATTTAACCTAATCAGAGAATTGGGTGCCTCACAGCATCTCGAGATGGTTTACCTTCAATTCAAGGTGGTTTAAGAAAAATGAGCCTTTTATGCTGGGACGGCCCCATGATTTGACTTTGACCTTGGTGACTTCCACAGTGAAGCCCAATCTGCCGGTGCTGAGAGCCCGTTTCTCAGAGATCACCCCCCGAGCCGTCCGGGCGGCCTGTGAAAACCTGACGGAGCCCGATCAGAGAGTGAGCGATGCCGTGGACGTGAGGCAGGAGCTGGACCTGAGAATCGGTGAGCCGCTGGCGAGCTCCTTTGGGGGTCCACGTGGTCCAGCGGGTGTCGGGTTATGGAACTGAGAACGAGGTTTCTGTGTAAGCACGTGCAGCTGGCTTTGCCCTTGCAGTCCCCCATTTTCTCCTTCCTTCTTCCTCCCTTTGTAGGAGCCGCCTTCACTAGGTTCCAGACCCTGAGGCTTCAGAGGATTTTTCCCGAGGTGTTGGCAGAGCAGCTAATCAGTTACGGCAGCTGCCAGTTCCCGACCCTGGGGTTCGTGGTGGAGAGGTTCAAAGCCATTCAGGCTTTTGTGCCGGAAATCTTCCACAAAATTAAAGGTAAGGCTGGGGGAGTTGTTTATGGAGCCCAAAGGCCCGGGAAGACCCGGGAGTATAAATGGTGCTAATATGTAAGTCTTTCAGCCTTGCTATCCCTCCTCCCACCCATTATGGGGTTCAGAATCCACTTAGTTTTCTTAGAGACCCAGAATATTCCCAAAGCAATGTTTCGTATTCTTTTGGACTTTTACTGCAATGTACTTTGTCCTGTCTGTCCTATCATGTGGCTTCTGTAAGTCACGGCCTTCCTGTTCGTCTGTCCCCAATACAGTAACTCATGACCATAAAGATGGAGTTGTAGAATTCAACTGGAAAAGGCATCGTCTCTTTAACCACACGGCTTGTCTTGTCCTCTACCAGCTGTGCATGGAGGTAAGAAATATTTGGAATTTTAATGATCTGGGAAGACCGTTCTGCAGGTTCCCAAGCCGCTCCTTCTCTGTTAGTGGAGGTGATCCTGCTCCGTTTTCCCGCTGAACCAAAGCTTTCTGCTTGCTTCTCAGGATATCATTTTTGGGGAACCAGTAAGACTGGAAGTCCGTAAAAACAACGCTAAACAGTGTGAAAGTAAAGAGTCTGTAGACCTTTTAGATAAAGTCAGAAAGTAAGAACTGTATAGCTTCAATCTATCCCTGCAGTAGAATGCTGTCATCAGAGATAACTCAGAAGCCTCTAGACCAGTCTAGAACAAGAGATTCCTAGAGCTGAAAGGGGTTTGGACAGCATCTGGTCCAGCTCCCTCTTCCACTGGTCAGATGAGGAGATCTAGAGAGAAGAAAGTCACAAACAAACAAGTGAATTTCCTGCAGGAACTGATGCTAGCAAGTAAAAGGGTAAAGGAACAGAGCCCGGGAACAGGGACGGGACTGTTCTCAGCGTGTGGTCATGGAAGGCCTCTCACAGTGAAGGTGCAGGTGATTAGCAGGAGGCGGCCAGCCACAGGAGGGCCTGGGGGGAGCACGGGTCAGGAGGCAGCAGCACGTCAGAGGGCCACTGGCCAGTCAGCGGCCAAGCTGCAGCCCTCAGACCCATCGTCTATGCTGTGACGCTGATGCTGTCTGGCCAGCGCATACTTGCCAGAGTTACCAAGGTGGCTGCATACACTGGTGTCAAGGAAAGCTCAGACATCTGTACTTGCATGAGTCACGTGTGCCCCCTTCAGGTTTATGTCTGTTTGGTGGGGGGGGATGGTAACTTGTGAGCACCTGCTACAGTGCCAGACACTCCGTATGTTATGTAATTTGATTCAATCTAGATGGTGCCTGTGGGTGTGGTGGTACTGTCCCCACCTTTCAGGTGATGCACGAGGATGTGAGTAACTTGTGCCCAGACACTCTGCAGCCAGTAAGGAGCAGAGCACGGCTGGATCCCAGGGTATCAGACTCTCCAGCCTGTTCCGCAGACCGCACTGCCTCCCAGGAGTCACGCTCCACACTGCACCACCCTTTGACCCTTGAGGTCACACAGCCACCCTGCACGTCTGTGACACTGTGCATTTATTTATTCTATAAAAGAGAGCTGTCCTTTTTCTCCTTTACTGGGATATGGTGCAGGAAAACCTAGCCAGTTGGATATTTTGAGTTCCTCGTAAAGAGCACCTGGACCCAACTCCCATTTGCAGAGAAATACGGATTTTGAAACACAAATGTCCTCATCGATGAATCAGTTAGGCTGAGCTCTTTGTCCGTTTGTAGTCTCTCTCTTTTTTTTTTTTTTTTTCGTTTGTAGTCTCTTAAAAGTGTGAAGTTGGGCAGAGCTCCTGGGCCGCTCAGGCGGTTAAGCATCCAGTTCTTGATTTCAGCTCAGGTCAGGATCTCGGGGTTAAAAGGTTGAACCCTGCATCGGGGTCCATGCTGGGTGTGGAGCCTGCTTAAGATTCTCTCCGTCTCCCTCTGCCCCACCACACCCTGCTCGCTCTCTCTCAAAAAAAAAAAAAAAAAAAGTGCGAAGTCAGTCTGAAGATTGAGTTCTCCAGGGGCGCCTGGGTGGCTCAGTGGGTTAAGCCTCTGCCTTCGGCCCGGGTCATGATCTCAGGGTCCTGGGATCGAGCCCCGCATCGGGCTCTCTGCTCAGCAGGGAGCCTGCTTCCCCCTCTCTCTCTGCCTGCCTCCCTGCTTACTTGTGATCTCTCTCTCTCTCTCTCTGTGTCAGATAAATAAATAAAATCTTAAAAAAAAAAAAGATTGAGTTCTCCAGCTTGTAGTGTGTAGTTTTTCCTAATTCTAACTTGGTATTACTCTGAATTTTAAAGAAAAAAAATCTCCACTGCATGCGTAGATAGGAAACAGTTCTTCGGAGACACACCGGCTGCTGTGAGGGCTGGTGCAGTCGCCCCTCAAAGCCTTGGTTTGAGCGGGAAGGGGTGATGTCTCCACCATACTGTGGGCTACAAGCCGACCTGCCTCGAGGTCCTCTCACGCCCAAGCAGGGCCCTCTGCTGGTGGTGTCCAGAATGGTGAGCTGAGGCTGTCCAGGAAAGCCGGAGAAGGTGCACCAACAGGTTCATATGGCCTCTGCTTTTTCTGGCTTCTAGGATCCCAGGGCAACCGTGGTGGAGGTCAGGTCTAAAGCAAAGAGCAAGTGGAGGCCTCAAGCATTGGACACTGTGGTATGTTCCAGAAGAGTGCGCCAGGCGTGCAGGAGCTCTGACTTCCCATGGTTGGGACCCGGTGGCAGGAAGCATCGCCCTTCACGGGGCCGTGCAGGGAGGTGCTTGGGAAGAACAAAAACCCCGAAACAGGGCCCACTTAGTCTTCTAATGCTAGGTTTGTTTGTTTGTTTGGTTTTTTTTTTCCCCCTAAGTTAATAAATGCAATATAGCTGCTTTCTGTGGGGTTTGGGAAACAAAAAGAGAAAGACACATCACCCCTCTGAGTGTCTTCCTGTTTTTTTTCACACGGGTTGTGTTTTACATTGTTGTAATTGGAATAGCTTGTTTTTTTTTCTGCCTAAGCATTTTTTTTTAATGTTTCTGCATAATCTGTGTAAACATCATTTTTAAAGATCTGCATTAAGAGCCTACCTTAAAAGCAACAGAGTTTTTCAAATTTTGAGATCCAGGAAGAGCCCTCCAAGACATAGCTTGGAGTTAACTACCGTGGTGGGGGGGTGCCCTTTCCCAGTGACCACTTTGCAGGAAAATTCAGAGTATAGTTTCTGTCGGGATTCACTCTGGAGATTGAAAATACAGAACAAGCAGCTGAAAGAAGCGTGCAGGGACTGGTGGGCAAGGTGTTCTTTATCTGTGACGTGTGTGTGTGTGTGTGTGTGTGTGTGTGTGTGTGTGGTTGGATCGACAAGGGGATAGTTATGGATTGATTTCCTATAACAGACGTAAGTGTAGTATTCCTCACTGGCTAAGTATGCCTTGACATATAGCCAGCAGCACTGGTGGAATGTCCCCAAGGGCAGAACCGCCAGTTACCTCCCAGAGTTCTTGAAGAATGGTACTCATTATCCAGGAGAAGTTACTAGGGCCCGGGTGGTAGTCCCAAAGTGTGGTTCCCAGGCTACCTGTATTAGAATCTGTGTATTAGCTGGCTTGCTGAAAAATGCAGATTTCTGGCCTCAATCCCAACCCTCCTCTGTCAGAGTCCGGGAATCTGTTGGCTTCCTGGGTGATGCTTGTTTTTCTGCCCATCAGATCTGCCCGGCAGGCCGAGAAAGCTTCCCTCAGCACAGTCTTTCCCCCTCTGTGCGACAGCAGCTGGAGTGACAGGCCAGGCATTTGTATAGATGAGTTGTGTGGCGGTGTCGTGCCTTCCGACTCCACAGTACACCCTAACTTGCCTGTGACACGTTTAACAGGAACTTGAGAAGCTGGCTTCTCGAAAGTTGAGAATAAATGCTAAAGAAACCATGAGGATTGCCGAAAAGCTCTACACTCAAGGGTAAATATTCCACATTTGGGAATAGAATTCAGTGCATCTTTGTCAAGGTGAAATATTTTATTTTTTTAATTATTTTTTTGGAGGGAGAAAAGGAAGAGAGAGAGAGTCTTAAGAAGGCTCCACACCAGCGTGGAACCCAACACACCCCTGAGACAGTGATCTAAGCCAAAATCAAGAGACAATTAACTGAGCCACCCAGATACCCCCCCCCTTTATTTTATTTTAATTCTTAAAAGGATTTTATTTTTAAGGAATCTCTACACCCAACATGGGGCTTGAACTTACAACCCTGAGATCAAGAGTCACACACTCCACCCCTGAGCCAGCCAGGGGCCCCAGAGTAAAACATTTTAGAGCTTACGGGGAAATACAGACTGTCTAGACATCCCCTGAACTCCGAAGTAGAAGAATTTTGACGCTGGGTTCTCTGATATGGAAAAGGCATTTCAAAATCACTTCCTAAAATAAGAGCCCATAGAGTAAATTCACATCCCACCGTTGACTTCTCAGCAGCTGGCCCCAGGGCCTTGGCTGGTGGCACACAGCACCTTTGGGAGTCGTTTCCCATTGTACACTGTCCGGGGATAGTGTGGTCCACACTAACCAGTGTGGCAGCTGCTCACAACAGGGGGCTACTGAGCACTTGAAATTGGAGTAGTGCTCATTGGGACGTGCTTTAAGTGTAATATACACATTTGGTTTCGAACACTTATATGGAAACAAGAACGTAAATGATCTCATTAATGCCATTTAAGTGGCCAACAAAAAAATGTTAAATTACATGGAGGGTCCACATTATGGTTTATTAGGCAGCATTATTTTTTTTCTTTTTTATAGCATTTATTTTTTAATTTTTTTTTTTTTAGTGATTTTATTTATTTGAGAGAGAGAGGGCTCATGCCGAGTGGCAGAGGGAGAAGCAGACTCCCTTTTGAGCAGGGAGCCCAACCTGGAACTTGATCCCAGGACCCTGAGATCATGACCTGAGCTGAAGGCAAACACTTAACCAACTGAGAGCCACCCAGGCGCCCCAGCATTATTCTTTCTGTGCTCAAAGCAAAGTCATAGAAGTGTGCTTTGTTGCCGCCATCGAGGCCGTGGAGGTCTCTGACAGAGCAACGATGCATCAGGCCGGGACTGTGTCCCCCGCCACACAGCCGCTGGTGGGCCGAGCAGGAGTGTGTCCCGCCCCGTGCCGCCCCTCTCACTTATTCTCTGGCTTCTCGGAGTGTCTTTAGCAAGCGACCCTGCTGTTGCTCACCCCACTGGGGGCCCCTTGTGAGAACTTCCCTTAGCAAAGGGAAGCTAGGTTGCCTTCAGGTGAGCCCACTAGGGCAGATGGGGCACAGCAGGTGTCTCTGGGGGTTTCCAGTCTAATTCAGTTGTTTCCAGAGCAACTGTAGCAATTTCTTCTGTTTGTTTGCCTTTGTTCTAGGTACATCAGCTATCCTCGCACTGAAACAAACATTTTCCCCAAAGACTTGAACCTGACCGCGCTGGTGGAGCAGCAGATCCCAGATCCACGCTGGGGCGCCTTCGCCCAGAGCATTCTGGAGCGGGGTGGCCCCACTCCACGCAATGGGAACAAATCTGACCAAGCTCACCCTCCCATCCACCCCACCAAATACACTGGCAGCCTGCAGGTCGGTTTCCCCAACTCCTGCCTCCTGGAACCCAGCAAGGGGAAGGGGAAGCAAGGGGCCAGTAGCACTTGAATATACTCTGTGGGCTCTTACTTTAGGAACTAAGTTATTTTGAAACAGCTCTCCTGTTTTAGCAAAGAGACGTCAGTGTCAAAATTCTGCTTCACCGTCCCGCTTGGCTTCCCTGAGCCCCCCCACCCCCACCCGGGGGTGAGCTCTTCTCTGTCCAGCCCCACTTCCTGCTCTGTCAGACCCTCCCCAGCGGGCTGGGCGGTTCCCCTTCCCCGTGCCCTTGCACAGCTCCCACGGGGCCCCCACAGAACTGCTTGGTCTTCTCGGCCCCTCGTTAACTAGAGGCACCCCCCCACCAGCCGCCTGGGCCGAGTTCCACTGCCGTCCTGACGCAGGTGGCCTCCTGTCAAGGGCCAGTAGCGGCAGGGCTTTGAGGCAGCCCTGAGAGACCTCAGGCGTCTCACCTGTGGCCCTTCCTCGGCCGGAGGGATGCGCTCCGTGAGGCTGAGCTGGTTGGGCCGATTTGCAGGCTTAGCGCAAAGCTAAGTCCTGTCTGGTCTTTGTTTCCTTCTTTTATTAATACGCACTATTCTTCTCTGGCTTTAAATGTGATGATATGTTCATTTTATCATATGCTAAGAAATTCAAAAGATTATAAGGAAGAGGCATTTGCCGTTGCCCATATGCTGAAGTATTTTCAAGTACAACACTTAACAATTGCATAGATGTACCATAATTTATTTTGCCAAATTTGTTCTTTAAGAATAAATTGCTTCCAGCTTTCTGAGCCGTGATGACAGTTAATGTTTGTGTGACTGATCGAGCCTTACTAGGCCCTTGATTACTTATTTGGTAGAAAATCACCACAAACCCTGGGAGCCAGGGCTGCCGCCTACAACTTTCCTGTGTCTAATATACAAGGGGTCTCTTGTTAGCTGTTATGCTTTTTTCTCGTTTTCTCCTTGAGCTCGGTTTAAAAAATAAAAATGGGGCGCCTGGGTGGCTCAGTGGGTTAAAGCCTCTGCCTTTGGCTCAGGTCATGATATCAGGGTCCTGGGATCGAGCCCCGCATTGGGCTCTCTGCCCAGCGGGGAGCCTGCTTCCCTTCCTCTCTCTCTGCCTGCCTCTCTGCCTACTTGTGATCTGTCAAATAAATAAATAAAATCTTAAAAAAAAAATGGGTTTACATAAAAAGATTAGCCCGGCACTCTGCATGGGTGCAGGAACTACACAGGAGCCCTGTGCCCTCTTCTGTGCAGAGCTCGAGGCAAGAAAGTGGTGCAAACCAGGCCAGATTACCACCAGTGAGGCTGTGGCCCTTGGGCGGTAATATTCTGGAGCGAGTTGCAGACTCTTCTCTTGTCTTCCTAGGGAGATGAGCAGCGACTATATGAGTTCATAGTGCGCCATTTCCTGGCCTGCTGCTCCCAGGATGCTCAGGGCCAGGAGACCACCGTGGAGATCGACATCGCGCAGGAACGCTTCGTGGCTCATGGCCTCGTGATTTTGGCCCGCAACTATCTGGACGTGTACCCGTATGACCACTGGAGTGACAAGGTAATAAAGCGCAGGCCCAGTCAGAGGTCAGAGTTCACGTACCCCGTGGGCCTTTGGGGAGAGGGGAAGACAGTCGTGTTCCCAGCCCTGGTGCGGTATGCTGGAGCAGGGCCATGCTCTTTGAAATGGCAGTTGTCTTTTGCCTCAGTGCCACGAGGAGTGATCGGACTGACGCTTCTGCTGCTCCCTGTAGACCCTCCCTGTCTACAAGAGAGGCGCCCGCTTCCAGCCCAGCACGGTGGAGATGGTGGACGGGGAGACCAGCCCACCCCAGCTGCTCACCGAAGCCGACCTCATCGCCCTCATGGAGAAGCACGGCATTGGTCAGTAGCCTGTCGCCCTGGTGACCAGTGGCTCTTGTACTTCTGGTCTTTGCAGCAGCTGTGCCATAGGTGTCCTCTTCTTCACCCCCTCTACAGCTGAAGGGAGGCTCATTTATTTAGGCGGGGGGGCCGAGGGAGAGAATCCCAAGCAGACTCCACTCAGTGTGGAGCCCAGTGTGGGGCTCTGTCCTGTGACCCAGAGATCGTGACCTGAGCCAAAATCAGGAGTCAGACGCTCCACCCACTGAGCTAACCAGGCACCCCACTGTACAAGTTATTAAAACCTTGGTCTGAATAAGTCCACACTTACGCTCTTAACCTCTGCTCCACGCCAGCCGGATCAGGACGTGGATGTGTCCCAGAACTCGGGGGTCTGGACTGAGAGCACCCTGGCCACATCCTGTCCGTGGACTCAGGATTTTTGGCCCATGCAGGGGTTTTTTTTGTTTTGTTTTGTTTTGTTTTAGATTTTATTCATTTATTTGTCAGAGAGAGAGGGAGAGAGAGCGAGCACAGGCAGACAGAATGGCAGGCAGAGGCAGAGGGAGAAGCAGGCTCCCTGCCGAGCAAGGAGCCCAATGTGGGACTCGATCCCGGGACGCTGGGATCATGACCTGAGCCGAAGGCAGCTGCTTAACCAACTGAGCCACCCAGGCATCCCTATTTTTATTTTGAATAAGGTACCAACATCTAAAACTTGAGGGATTCCACATAAACGTCTGTGTTTTTGTCTTGGGAGGTCTGGCAGCCCAAGCCTTCCCTCCCAGGTGGAAGCAGTCGGTTGAGTTGGGGTGACAGCTGTCTCTTCTCACTTGGCTTCTCTTACTGCTCGTTCCATGCCAGGCCCCTGTGGCGTCTGGGTCGGCCACCCTGCAGCTAGCCACAGGTGGCCATGCTGTGAGTATTTGTTAAAGCGTTTCCCCTAATTGTTTAGAAATTGAAATGAGGTTAAACAAGAAATTGGGCCAGAATTGTTTTTCCACAATAGGTCCCCTGGCCCCCAGTTTACAAGCGGGTCCCTTGTGACTGATCTGCCCCTTGTCCATTTTTATCATGACGCTGAGGATCGTCTCTGCCAAACCTAGTTCAGAGAGGCAGCAGCGTGATGGAGAGGGAAGTGCTGGGAAGGGGAAGTGGGGCTCCCTGGGCATATCCCGGAAGCAAGCTGTTCCCCCTGGGGCATGGCCCCCTCATGACCCATTAGTGGCTTTTGTCATTCTGGGACTTCGAATGAAGGGCCCCTTCTGGAATCTGGTGGCTGTTGTCACGCTGTCCAGAGAGCCTGTCTATTTAAGTCAAATTAGAGTTTGTGTGCCCATCTGGATGTACTCATTAAAACCTCGGTCTAGGCCCTGGGACACAGTGAAGTATAGGGCCTAGGCATCCCCTTCCCACCGTTTCCATCAAGGGTTCATCTCGCAGGAGAAACAGATGAAAGCGACACAAACACAGCCTGCTGGGCTCTGCAGGGACTGGACAGGGACCTTGAAACCTCACAGTAAGAATTCCTGGGGACTGAGCCGGCCCGGCACAGGCAGAGTCCGAGGGGGCACACAGGGACCGGGAGCACATGTCCTTGTGGCCGGGGCAGACGGGGTGGTCCCAGAAGGCGAGGCTGGAAAGATGATTGCAGCCCAACTGCAGGGCCTGGCACGCTGGCCTGAGGGGCTTGGGTGCCGGCCTATGGCTCGCAGAGAGCCATTTAAGATTTCCGAGGAAAGGAGCAAAGAGAGCTACATTTCTTAAAAATGTTAGCGGCGTTGTTGAGACGTAGTTCACGTACTGTACGATTCACTGATCTAAGATATACAGTCGGTGCTCAGTACAGTCGCAAAATCATGCAGCTATCACCTTAATTAATTTTAGAATGTTTTCATCCCCTCAGAAAGAAACACTGTATCCCTTAGAAGTCACACCCTATTTCCCCCTTCCCTCCCATCCCTCCAGCCCTGGACAACCACTGATCTTTCTGCCTCTAGATTTGCCTGTTCTAGGGGCGCCTGGGTGGCTCAGTGGGTTGAGCCGCTGCCTTCGGCTCAGGTCATGATCCCAGGGTCCTGGGATCGAGTCCCGCATCGGGCTCTCTGCTCAGCAGGGAGCCTGCTTCCCTCTCTCTCTCTCTCTGCCTGCCTGCCTCTCTGTCTACTTGTGATCTCTCTGTCAAATAAATGAATAAAAAAAAATCTTTAAAAAAAAAAAAAGATTTGCCTGTTCTACACAGTTTGTAGACGTAGAGTGATAAAGCATGTGGCCTTCTGTAGCCGGCCTCTTCGACCACGTGTTCTCAAGGCACACGCTCATGGTAGCATGAAGCAGTACTTGCTTCTGTTCTGTTCAGTTCCCATGTGTGCTGATACCACATTTGGTTTCTCCGTTCATTGGTGGATGGACATTGGGGTCATTTCCGGTTTGGGGCAGTTGTACACACTTGTGTGGAGGTTTGTGTGTGGATGGGTTTGCGGTTCCCTTACGTGGATAGACCTGCTGGGTCCGGTGGTCACTCTGGGTTTATGTTTTGAGGAGCCTCTGGACCGATCTGCACGGGGGCTGCCCCATTTTACACTCCTCCAGCCACGCACGAGGGTTGAGGTTTCCACGCATTCTCGCCAACGTTTGTTCTCTGTGCTGTTTGCTGATGCTTCACGCCCAGTGGGTGTGAAGTGGCATTTCTTCGTGGTTTTGATTTTATAACCCCTCAATGACAACTCGTTTTCAGAGATCCCTACGGCCACAGCGTAAGAAAGGGGTTGGGTGGAGGATAGGACCAGAAAGGCAGCGGCCGAGCACGTTGTCCTGATGCAGAGGACGTGATGTGGGCTCCAGCCATGGCTCTGCCACACAGAGCAGAGGAGAAAGACATAGAGGAGGCTCATTGCTGGCGTGGACAGCTGTAGTGAGTGAGCGGGCATGAGGGGAGATGTGGTTGCTGCGTGGGCCCAATGCAGTGGAGGAGTCCAGGCAGAGGAAGGTACCCATGGGACAGCAGGGGCAAAGTTTGCATGGCCTTGAGTAACCGGAAGTGGCTTTCAGGGACCGATGCCACTCACGCGGAGCACATCGAGACAATCAAGGCCCGGATGTACGTCGGGCTCACAGCGGACAAGCGGTTTCTCCCGGGGCATCTGGGCATGGGGCTCGTGGAAGGTGAGCAGGAACTCGAGGTGGGTGGTCTCGGAGCCGTGCGGCTAAAGCCCCCGAGGGGTGCCGCGCGGGGCCCCACGGAACACTGCTTTTCTCCCTGCAGGTTATGACTCCATGGGCTATGAGATGTCCAAGCCTGACCTCCGGGCTGAGCTGGAAGCTGACCTGAAGCTGATCTGTGAAGGCAAGAAGGACAAGTGGGTGGTTCTAAGGCAGCAAGTCCAGAAATACAAGCAGGTTTTCACTGAAGCGGTGGCCAAAGCTAAGAAGTGAGTCCAGACCCCGCCTGCCTGCATGCGAGGTCCTTCAGCTCTGCCTCCTGGGCCGTGACCTTTCCCTGAGCCGGGGGAGCGGATGGGGCCGATTCAGCGGAAAGCAGGTGGTGGGCCCATGGGTGCTTGACTGTCCCCCAGCCTGGTTCGCCTCCTGCAGGGCGGTCCACGTGCAGCTCCTCCCCCTTCCGGTTTTCTTCCTGAGTCCTTTTCCTTCCTGGAAAGCCGTGTCAGCTTAGAAACGGTGAGCAGAAAAGTCTGGGCCAGTTATCCCAGGCACCTGGCTCTAGAGATGCTGTCCTCTGGATTTTAGTTCTGTCTTGAGTTAACAGGCACACAGTCCCAAGTCCGTAAACTCAGGGCTGCTGTACGACACTGTCCTGTGGAGTGTGTGGAGGTGGCCATGTAGCAAGCAGTATGCGCGCACGCCGTTAGGAAAACACCTTTTCTGCCTGTGCCACCTCGGGAAAGAAATGGACGAGCCAGGGCATCTGGCTGGCTCCGTTGGTAGAGCGCATGACTCTTGATCTGGGGATTGAGGTCAGCCCCGGGTTGGGGGTAGAGATTACTTAAAATCTTTTAAGATTTTATTTACTTGTTTGTTTTTAGAGCCCGAGAGAGAGTGCACACGAGCACGCATGCAAGGCGGGGAGGGACAGAGGGAGAGAGAGGATCTCGAGCAGACTCCACACTGTGGGTAGAGTCCCAACACGGAACTTGAGCCCAGAGATCAGCAACTGAGCCGAAATCAAGAGTTGGGCGCCCAACAGACTGAGCTACCCAGGCGACCCCAAAATAAAATGTTTTAAAAAAGAAACAGATGAGCTCGTTTAAATGTAAACCCAGACAGACACTTCAGGAGCACGTGCAGGGACTCTGTACAGTTTTGTTTGATGTGGGGTGTGATGAAGCAGAAGTACCTGCGTGTAGCTGGGTCCCTCCTGGGAGCTGCCGGGGGCCAGAGAGGAGCCAGGGCTGCTTGGCCGACCCAGACGTGTCTGCCTCTGTTCTCTGCATCAGGCCTGTGGTGAGCAGCCAGCTGCTGTCCCTGGTCACACTCAGCTTGTGTGCACATAAGAATATTGTAGCGGCAGCTGGGTGGCTCAAATGGTTAACACATCTGCCTTCGCCTTGGGTCATGATCCCAGGGTTCTGGGATCGAGCCCCACATCAGGCTCCCTGCTCAGTGGGGAGTCTGCTTCTCCCTCTTCCTCTCCCTCTGCCCCTGCTCATGCATGCATGCTGTCTTTAAAATAAATAATATCTTTATTTTTAAAAAAGATTTTGTCAGAGAGAGAGCACACAAGCAGGGGAAGCGGCAGGCAGAGGGAGAGGGAGAAGCAGACTGCTTGCTGAGCAGGGAGCCCGACGTGGGGCTCGATCCCAAGACCCCAAGTTCATGACTCAAGCTGAAGGCAGACATTTAACTGACTGAGCCACCCTGTCATCCCAATAAATAAAATCTTTAAAAAAAAAAAGAAAGAAAGAATATTGTGAGTGTTTTGCTCTTTCTTCAGATTGGACGAGGCGTTAGCCCAGTACTTTGGGGAAGGGGCCGAGGTGGCCCAGGAGGAAGCCATCTACCCAAGCATGCCGGAGCCCATCAAGAAGTGTCCACAGTGCAACAAGGACATGGTCCTCAAGACCAAGAAGAACGGCGGGTCAGTGCCCAGCTTGCACTGCACGTCTGCTTGCCCAGCACTCGCTGGGTTGGCTGGACATTGTCATTTGTATCGTTATTTAACGGCGGGCTTGCTCTGCTGCTGGACTAGGTATTGGAGAGAAGGGTAGCTGACCTTGGAGGCGTCAGGTGCCCTGGGATTCAGAGGAGGTGGGGGATGATGGTGCTGCCACGTCCCTTGTGGATAGGACCTCGCCTACCCTGTGCGCTTCTGCCACACACCCAGGTTTTGTGTTCCAAAGCAGATTATTTAGCTACTGTGCCCCTATTTTCTTTTCTATAAGCCTAGGGCACTGCTATCTACCATGGGAAGGGTGAGGATTTGGTGAAATGTGTTCAAAGTCCTGGTCAGGAAAGGCAGAATTTGATCCTAGGTCCTCCCACCCATTCATTACTCCGACCCCTTTGGGTTCCCTGACTACCAACATGTCACTGGCCCGGGCGCAGAGGCGGCCAGCCTGGCTCTCAGAAGCCAGAGCTTAGTGGGCCTGACCTGGGGCTTGGGCTGCCCACTAGCACAGAAGCCAGTGCCGGGGCGGGCTTAGCACAGTGCAGGGTGGCCCGTGTAAGTACTTAGCCACGGGCTGTGGGGTTAACTCATATGTGCTCCAAGTGCTTGGTCACCCGGGAGATCATCCTGGGGTATTTCCCACTCCGGGGGTTATCTGGCAGTTTCCATTTCTGACTTTGTAGGTTTGCTGTTTGAGTAATTGGGGTTTGAGGTTCAGTGGGCTGGTTTTCCCTGGTCCAGTCATGCCCAGGCACACTCAGAGGTTGTTGTAAATCGTGTTCCCATTGGCTTCTCTGGCTTTAACGTTCGTGACTGGAAGCCATAAACCATTGGCCGAGAACAATGTGGTTCAGGTGTCAGGAGGGAAGACCCCGTCATCAGACAGCGAGGGTGCTGTTCCCAGCGCCCCCACCCACCGTGCCTGCCTCCTTAGGCAGGTTTCCAGACTGCCCCCTGCCTGTTTGCCCCGCTGTGACCTGAGGACTGTTGTGTGGGGCAGTCAGAGAGCGTGTGAGAGCGCACAGCCCGGAGCCTGAGCGGAGCCCTTGGGGCTGGGCCTTGCCATGGCCCAGGAGTTGGTTGGTAGGTTGCTGGTTTCTAAGTAGAAAACAGAGTTAGCAATGGCGGTTTCTTTTTCTTAGGGAGATGAAAAATAAATGCAGGCCAGTTTTGCTTAGTCATTCAGTACCAGTGACTGCATATATCCATTCATATGTTCTCCAAAAAAGTGAATGTGTCCTTTAATCGGCCGGCGAAAAGCTTCCTTGCCAGATGGGCAGCGTCCCAGGAATGTGTGTTTCCTGCGGTCTGGTGGCTCCGGCCCAACCCCGCTCCCTGTGCTCCTTCCCCAGGTTCTACCTCAGCTGCACAGGCTTCCCAGAATGCCGGTCAGCCGTGTGGTTCCCCGACTCTGTGCTGGAGGCCAGCAGGGATGCGAGCGTGTGTCCAGTGTGTCAACCACATCCGGTTTACAGGTGAGCAGGGCCCCTGCAAGGCTGTGGGGTACTCGCCATGCTCAGCAGCAGTTGCATTGGTGGTCTTGGATCGGTTTGGGTCCCATCCCTGCCTTTGTGGTGTGGAAGCTGGGCCTGGGGGCAGGTTCTCGGGCAGCTCGGGAGGCGCCTGCCACGCATCTGAAGAACCATGAGGACGCCCTTTCCCTGACCTTTCCAGCTAGATTGCTGCCCATTAGGCTCTCAGTAAGTGAATATCCCGCTGTCGGATAGCGTTTCCAAGCTCCTCCCAAGAGCCCAGAGCCCTCTGTACTACTGGTTCTCAAACCTTTCCGTCATATGACCCGTACACTCTTAAAAATCATTAAAGAAGGAACCCAGAGAGCATTCATTGTGGCTTAAGTTTATCAGTACTACTGTATTCTGCATTAAGGTGGACACATGTTTGTTTTTTGTTTTTTTTTTAAGATTTTATTTATTTGGGGCGCCTGGGTGGCTCAGTGGGTTGGGCCGCTGCCTTCGCCTCAGGTCATGATCTCAGAGTCCTGGGGTCGAGCCCCACATCAGGCTCTCTGCTCTCTAGGGGAGCCTGCTTCCTCCTCTCTCTCTGCCTGCCTCTCTGCCTGCTTGTGATCTCTCTGTCAAATGAATAAATAAAATCTTTAAAAAAAAAAAAAGATTTTATTTATTTGACAGAGAGAGATCACAAGTAGGCAGAGAGGCAGGCAGAGAGAGGGGGGAAGCAGGCTCCCCGCTGAGTGGAGCACCTGATGAGGGGCTCGATCCCAGGTCCCTGAGATCATGACCTGAGCTGAAGGCAGAGCCTTAACCGACTTGAGCCACCCAGGCGCCCCAAAGTGGAGGTATTTTAAAAAGGTAATTGCTGGGACACCTGGGTGGCTCAGTTGTTACGTGTCTGTCTTTGACTCAGGTCATGACTGAGGCCCCCATCGGGCTCCCTGCTCATCAGGAAGCCTGCTTCTCCCTCTCTCACTCCCCCTGCTTGTGTTCCCTCTTGTCACTATCGCTCTATCAAATAAATAAATAAAATCTAACAATTGGTAAATAAAAACGTACTTGTAAATTTTTATAATATGCATGCTAACATAAATAGCTATTTCGACCTATTTCTAAAGCAGAAAGATAAGAAAATGCCTACTTGCAAAGCAGAAAACAGAAAGGAAACGTTTTCCATCTTTCTGAGTCTAGCATCTGGCTCGTTAGAGACTGTTGGCTCTCGTGTCTGCTCCCAGTCAGTCTGCTGGGCTGGTTCATGGGCTGTAGCCTCCGGCAAACTCATGCATACAACATGGGAGGACGAGAGCACAACAGATGTAACTTCTTAGCCTTATTACAAAATAGTTCTGGCCTCACCAGGAGGGTCCAGGGGCCCAAGAACCACTGGTTATAGGAAGTGAACCTTTCCGAGGTTTCTGGCCCCCACTGAGCAGGGAGCCCAACGTGGGGCTCAGTCCCAGGGTCCCGGGATCCTGACCTCAGCCGAAGGCAGACGCTTAACCAACTGAGCCCCCCGGCAGCCTGAGCTGTCTGTTCTGGAGATCAGTCAGGGTCTCGTGTTTCCTCTGTCTCCACTCTGAGCGCTCTCGACACCCGGAGGGGCTCATGGCTGGCAGGTGCCTGGTGGGTGCAGCCCCCTATGGACAAGGAGAAGACGTTTGCGGCTGGTAGTAAGACTTTCTCTCATCTTCTGGCCCCGCTAGATTGAAGTTGAAGTTCAAACGCGGCAGCCTTCCCCCGACCATGCCCCTGGAGTTTGTCGGCTGCATCGGCGGATGCGACGAGACACTGCGGGAGATCTTGGACCTGAGGTTCTCACGGGGCCCTCCCAGAGCTTCCCAGCCAGCCAGCCAGCCCTCGAACTACCTGCAGGCTAGCCAGTCCCTGAACAGAATGGACAGCGCCCCCTGGATGCCACCCCCGCCTGCCACTGCTGCGGGGGGCAGCAACTCAGTGACCTGCAACTGCGGCCAGGAGGCCGTCCTGCTCACTGTGCGGAAGGAGGGCCCCAACCAGGGCCGCCAGTTCTACAAGTGCAACGGCGGCGGCTGCAGCTTCTTCCTATGGGCCGACAGCGGCCCCCCCGAAGCTGGGGGGCCGCCCTCCGCCACCTCAAGGCCCCCTGGTGGCTCACTGGGCCGCCCGCCTGCCACAGGGGACCACCGGGGCTGGTCTGGCCGACCCGGGGATGACAGTGGCGGTGGCGGTGGCGGCGGCGGGGGGAGCATGTCCTGCCTGTGCAGCCAGCCTGCCGTCACCCGGACTGTGCAGAAGGACGGGCCCAACAAGGGCCGCCAGTTCCACACGTGCGCCAAGCCCAGGGAGCAGCAGTGCGGCTTCTTTCAGTGGGTGGACGAGAACGTGGCTCCAGGTGAGGCAGGGGCTTGGCTCCTGGGCCAGGCAGAGCCCCGAGGCGGGGGAGGGAGGGAAGAGGGCAGGGGTGGGGCGGGAGGTTCCAAAGGAAAGGCTGGGGCAGCTCCTGGAGCAGCCTGCCGGTGCCCGGCGGTGTGCCAAGAACACCCACTATGTGTCTTTACCACCATCAGCTCAGCACCGTGAGGCTCCTGAAGGCCCAGGGAAATGAGCTGCCTGTGCTTGGGGTCTCATAGCCACGCGGCCTGAGGTCGGCCTGACCCCACAGCCCTGGGCTCCTCTAGCCTCCATGGGCTCGGGAGGTCCTCGTCATCGGCCACACTCCTTCAGATGCGGAGCCTGGCCCTGGGGATGTCTGGGAACCTGCTCGGGGTTCCACAGCCTGGGCCTGGTGCCCCAAAACCAGATATGGTGAGAATTGCCCCCAGACATTGGAGCAAGGTGGATAATGTACCCAGAGGCCCTTGGAAACGGTCCCTGCCCACTCCAGTGCATGGCAGACGCTTAGTTCATGTGGCAGAGCGGCTGAGAGGCCTGGTGGGAGCTTTGTGGCAGAGCCGGGCCCAAAGCGTGGCTGTAGAACCTTGAACAGAGGGCTCGGCCTCGCGGCCTCACAGTTTGCTCAGTAGGATGAGCACTTGCTTGCCTTTTTCAGGGTTCTTGTCTTTTAAAAGTCATTAGACAGTCTCAGACTATGATTCTGACATACGAGCTGCTAGCTCCGAACATACAGGAAGAACCCAGATGGCTTGGTAAGGCGCAGGGCTGGCTACCGGGGCCAGCAAGGGGCCGGAGACGGCGTCACTGTCATGACAGGCTCACGCTCAAAGCGTGTGGGATGTGGTCTAGCCTTGCACTCCCTTCAGGTGCACAACATTCCCTTGTCCCCTGTTGGAAGGAAGCATTGTCTGACCTCCAGGCCAGCTGATCAGTTGTCCTGGGTGACAGGGCAGTCAGAAGTAAGAGGTCTGTTTGAGGCCTGGAAGGATCCAGAGCTCAGTGACCTTGCACGGAAGGTGGAAAGCAGGTGTTGGTCACGGGGTGTTGCCAAGTGGGTGGAAAAGAGGGGCATGATGTGACGGCACTACTTTTCTTGCCAGGGTAGTGATTGTGGCCCAAAGGCTCCGGGTTCTTTAGGGAGTGGCGTCGGGGCCCCTGAAGGTGATAGAAGAGAAGGCAGCCTGGCCTCTGGGTGGTCGCGGCCACACAAAGGCTGGGGGGGACACTCTGCCTCCTCGGTGTGTCTGTTCTGAACTCAGCCTTCTCCTGACTCTTCCCACAGGGACTTTCAGAGCCCTGAGCTGGCCGGGAAGCAGAGGAGGAACCCAGGGGCCAGAGGCCAGAAGCAAAAGAGCCCGGGCTGGTTCCACAGACATGGGGTCCATGCCCAAGAAACCCCGGAAATGCAGCCTTTGCCACCAGCCTGGACACACCCGTCCCTTCTGTCCCCAGAACAGATGAGGCAGGGGAGGGAAGAAAGGGCCGCTTCCTCAGACCTGCCCCTTTCTTCTCGGGAATAAGCTATTTTCACTAGAACCTTCCCTGCCCTGGAGGCCTTGAGGAAAGCAGTGGCTTTGGGAGCCTGGCCTGCCTGTGCTGGGGAGTCAGGATCCAGACCCCGCCTGGAGAATCCGTCTCAGGCGGATGGTGACCCTCGGCCTGGGGCTCCACGCTGCTGGTGCCGCGGAGCATTGAGCGGCGGGCTGAGAGCATTCTTCGCTGTGGCCTCCGGGGCTTTCTTCCCTTCTGGAAGGTTCCCTCGAGGGACCTGCGCACCTGGTCCAGGCTCGGGGCGACCCGGATGAGGTTCCACTCACAGACATTCTGAGAAAGGAGGGTGCAGTGCGAGAACATGGCTCTTGTCCTAAAATCGTGTCTATTGAAGAAGCTTTGTTTTTCTTTCTCTAGACACCGCTGCGGCCAGGACACAGCTCATGTGCCTTAATAAAGAATCCTGCTCTCTGCTCTCGTGGGTGTGGTGCAGTGTCTGGCGACGGGTGGCAGAGGGGTGGGCACGGACCTCTGCCAGTGCTTGGCGACCTCTCGCTGACCTCTGGCCCTCTTGGCCTCTCCTCCCAGCCCCAGCCCTTCCTCCCTGTCCACGCGGTGGGCGCTGAGCCGAGCTGCTCCCGGCCCCACAGACAGCTTGCCCCGCCGAGCAGAGCAGGGACCGGATGAGACCATGTGCTTCTGCACTGCGCAGAGGTGGCCCTGTCCCTTGTGTGTCTTTACAGCAGTCCTGTGAGTGATACGTAACCACGTGGCCTTATTTTGCTGGTTAGGAGACAAGCTGGAAAGGGTGTGGGTTGCCCCGAGAGGCATTGCTGGTCGGTGAAGAAATGAACCGTCCTCACTGTCGGACTCCGGCCCGTGCCCTCCAGTTACACAGTGGCTCTTGGAGCATCTGAGCAGTGGGGTGGCTCTTGGCCCCGCGTTTGTGTTTTAGTCCCCTCCCCTGCAGCCCTTGGCTACCACCTGTCTACTTTCTATCTTGGTGGCTATACCTCTCCGAACAGTCCGTATAAATGGGATCACAGGGCCTGTGACCTTCTGCCTGGCTTCTGCCTTTGCGCATCGTCTGCAAGGCTCATCCGCGAGCCTGGGTCTGCGCGTGATTCCTCTGTGCGACTGAGTGGAGCCCAGACCCGCAGATGAACCGCACCGTGTCCACCCGGCCAGTTGGTGGGCATTTGGGTCGTTCATACATCGCGGCTGTTGCAAACGGTGCTGCCATAAGCACATGTGCAAGACTTGAAAAGCAGCCTTCGGTTCTTTGGGGTACATGCCTGGGACTGGATCCGCGGGCTCTTAATGGTAATTCTGTGTGGACAGTTTTCCCAGTGGCTGCCCTGTTCCACGTTCCCACCAACAGTGCCTGAGGCTTTACCTCCCTGCCAGTGCTATTTTCCTTGATTTTTGTTAGCCCCATTCTAAGCGGTGAGAAGTGTTCTCTCGTTGTGGTTTGAGTTGCATTTTCCTGATGACCACGGGTCCCAAGCATCTTTTCATGTACTGACAAGCCACGTGTGGATCTTTGGAGAAACATCTTTTTGTCTTTCGCCCATTTTCCCACTGGGTGGTTTTGTTGCTGCATTTTATAGGTTCTGGATTTTAGACGGATTTGGGGATTTTAATCTTCCCACAGGTAACTCCCGTGCGTGCCAAGACCAAAATCCGTGGGGGTGGATTATAGTGAGGTCAGACCCAGCTCGGGTCCTGGCTGTCCCTGGGTTTGCGCCTTAGCCGCCGAGCCTGAGCGGCCCCATTTGTAACAGGCTGGTGGCCCTCACCTGGAGGCTCTCTGGTGGAAGGTTACGGCTGGGCCCGATGGCAGGAGAACTTGCCGAGCGGAACCCGTGAGGGAGTGTTGGCAGCGTTTAGGTGATGAGAAATTAAACTTCCCCCACCTAATGGTGCCTGGAAAGGTTTGAGCCTCTGAAATGACCCCCGTCTGCAGCTTGTGCTGTGCGGGACCGAGGTGAAAATGACCCCGGCTTACTTAGCACCAGGCCAGGTGGGTCATGCACCACATTTCTCATCCAGCCTCCCCAAGAGGCAGTGCCCGGGGCCGTCTGCTGGTGGAGACCCAGGCTCCAACGGGAAATGCTTTCCCCTGTAAGCCGCCATGGCCAGCCCTGGAAGCTCCCAGAGAATCCACACCTTTCTCCACTCTGCTGAGGTGGGAGCCCACCAGCTGGGGCGGAGCCACCTGCCACCCCTCAGAGAAGAGGAAGCCTGGCCGGTGCACACACATCCCCACCGCTGCCTTGGGCTGCCCCGGCCTGAAGGTCTGCAAGAGGGGCCTCCCCGCCCAGCTGCTGCCTTCCGAGAGAACCGTCTCTGATGCTTACTGGTCTTGGAGCAGCCGTAAGCCACGTCAGCCCCCTGCCCAGCCCCCGCCACGTGCACCAGGCCCTGTGCCCCGCACAGCACCACGCCCCATCAGGCCCTAGCTCTTGGGACAGCGGGAGGAGACCCTGCTGCCCTGTGGGGGTGAACTCGCAGCCCCCTCTCCTTCCGAGGCCTGCTGCAGCCCACAACGGCCGCTGTTCAGACTGTGGGATCATGGAGCCCGACTTCCCTGAACTAGACCGCCAGGGCGGCGCGGGTCCCCCCTGGGGATATCACTGCTGTCCACTGGCTGTCCCTCCGAGGGACAGACGTGTGCACCCATCCCTGCCTGACACCGCTGCCGTTCTGCTTGGGAGGTGGTGCCCCAGGCAGCTGTGCGGAGAGGGCCTAAGAGCGCTTTCCCCGGACCATTCCCATGGTGTCTGCAGCACACACTCTGGGCTTGGTCCACGCGGCCTTCCCAGCTTCCTCCCTGAGTCGAGTGCCACCAGACTGTAATGGTGTTGGGTGGTGGTTATTCTTTTTTTATTTATCTTTATTGTTCTGATTCCAAAAGTGTACTTCTGGTAAATGCCATGCGTGAACCACAGGTAATGGACCAGGTTGAAGGCCCTCGTTGTAGGGAGAGCAGGACTGGGCTGGAGCAAAGCCATTCCAGCCCCGCCTCAGCCCCTGGGCCCCGTGCCCTCCTGGGCCTCGCCAGCCACAGACACGGCCAGCTACCCAAATTCCTGTCTGAAGGGGAAGGGCTGTTCGCCACCAAAACTCGGGCAGTGCTTTCCTTGCCGGCCTCGGGTGCCAGCTCGGGCAACCGGTGGCTCCTCGCCAAAGTGACAGTTTTCCCCTCCGCCGTCCCACCCTGGCCCCGCACTCCAGGGAGGTGTGGCGAGCTACAGACAGCAGGCACAGCTCAGGGGAGTATGCCTCGATTTCCGCTGTCTGCTCAAAGTCGTCAAGTCTGCAGAAAGGGGATTGGGAGCCAGCAGGGGTGGGGGTGGACGGGCTCGCCCCACACCGCCCCGGGCTCCTCCCTCTCAGTTCCACCTGCTGTCCCCTTCCTGCCCACCCGGGGCTCCAGGCTGCTTTTCTGGCCTGTTGACCGAAGTCCTTCCAGAATGCAGTTTGGCTCCTTCAGGGTCTGGACACTGAATACTTTCCACTCCCAGGAATGTCTGTGCCATAGTTTGTGTGCACAGAGACTTCTTCAGGGTGTGTTGGTTTTTTGTTTTGGTTTGGTTTTTTTAAGGTTTTATTTATTTATTTGACAGAGATCACAAGTAGGCAGAGAGGCAGGCAGAGAGAAGGGGAAGCAGTCTCCCCGCCGAGCAGAAAGCCTGATGTGGGGCTCAATCCCAGGACCTTGAGATCATGACCCGAACCGAAGGCAGAGGCTTAACCCACTGAGCCACCCAGGCGCCCCAGGGTGTGTTGGTTTAAGTACAGTTCCCCCCCTTATCTTTGGGGGATATGTCCCAAGACTCCCAGTGGATGCCTAAAACCGCAGATAGTACCGAACCCTATATACACTGTTGGACTATGTCTTTTCCTGTACTTACATATGAATGAGAAAGTTTAATGTCTAAATAAGGCACAGTAAGAAAGTCACAATACCTAATAATAAAACCATAACAATATATTGTAATAAAACATTCGTGAACGTGGGCTCTCCCTCTCCCAACTACCATATCGTACCGTACCCACTCCTCTTCTCGTTGGCACATGAGATGGCACAGTGCCTGCGGGATGACGGCAGGAGACTTGATGGCGTGGTGCCCCAGTGTGAGGCGTTGCTATGGACACGATACGTGGGGAGGATCATCTGTTCCTGGTCTGCAGTTGGCCATGCAGAACTGAGACGGCGGATAAAGGAAGCCGCAGGTTGGGGGACAGCCATCGGAGCAAAGATCGGAACAACCAGGAGGCCAGCTCTAGGGAATGAACGGTACCCCCACTTGAGAGATTATCCTACAGCTAAGTGCTCCTGAAGAGAAGGGCCTACAAGGGGTGTACAGAAAGGAAACGTTTTCTACATGGTAAGTTTTATTCCAGAGTTAGGGTAGGAGAGCGAGCGGTGGCATATTTCATATTAGTAAGTTTCTGTGTGCCATGGGAGGCTTGTCTTTTTTTTTTTTTTTTAAAGATTTTATTTATTTATTAGAGAAAGAGAGAGAGCATGAGCACAGGCAGGCAGAGTGGTAGGCAGAGGCAGAGGGAGAAGCAAGCTCCCCACTGAGCAAGGAGCCCGATGTGGGACTCGATCCCAGGACGCCGGGATCATGACCTGAGCCGAAGGCAGCCGCTTAACCAACTGAGCCACCCAGGCGTCCCGGAGGCTTGTCTTTTATCTGCACCGGTGATGCCTTCATTCTGAGCAGGGGTCATCTCTGCCGTACCCCAGTTGTCTGAACTCCTGGCTTTGGGTTCCTTGGTAAAGCTACACCGAGGACATGGACGGCCTGTGTCTGCCACCACAGCCAGAGTGTAAGTATTAAGACATTCAGACCGTGTGCTGAGACCACGGTGACTTGGAATCGTCCTTGCATGAAAGGGGTGAAGGAAATTGCCAAACAACTGCTCTGGGCAGCCCCTAGCAAAATTATGATGTTTCCAATTTTCCAGCTAGAAACCGAGGTCTCAGACATTATTAACCTTAGGGAGGTGATGTAACCATGAGTGCCTCCTTTTTCTCCCTTTTAATTCATCCTGATTTTTTCTTACTGGAATGGTGGTCTGAGAACTTGAGCCACCTGAAGCACGAGGCCCCCACAGAGGGGGCCGCGTCTTGGAGTTTGATCATCGAAGAAGTGGGGGTCTGGGCCCAGCTGGCTCCCAGACTGCTGCCCCTGGCCATGCCTTGCCAGCCCTTCGCCAGGGGTCCTGGGGAACACGGCCTTGGTCAGACGCAGGCCTGGCACTGGTGCCCCTTGCTGCGCTCAGGCTTTGTGATGCTGGTCAGTGGGGGAGGCAGCAGGGGCCCACAGTCGGGTTCAGGAGTGCTTTCCTTTGGGCCAGGCACTGAGCTAACACTGCATACCAGTCTTTATGCCACACAGCTTCCTGAGAAGTTGGTATTACACAATCCCCCATTTCTGACAATACCAAGGCCCAGGGGCGCCTGGGTGGCTCAGTGGGTTAAGCGTCTGCCTTCGGCTCAGGTCATGATCCCAGGGTCCTGGGATCGAGCCCCACATCAGGCTCTCTGCTCAGCAGGGAGCCTGCTTCCCCCTCTCTGCCTGCCTCTCTGCCTCGTGATCTTTCTGTCAAATAAATAAAATCTTAAAATAAAAGAATACCAAGGCCCGCCTCTGTCTGCCTCCAGGCTGTTCCCTTGCCCACACCCAGCCACCATGACAGTTGCTCAAAGCCCCCTGTGCACCAGTCCCCAAGCCAAGTGATCTGAATGGACCTCTGCTAAGCCAGTCTCCCACCCTTTGACCCTTACCACAGCCTCCCTGTCAAGCCATCCAGCCACAGGTGCCCGAGGCAGACAGCCCTCATGACCTCTGGGGCCAGCCCCTGGTCCTGCACCCAGAGGTGCACAGACACAGCCCATCGGTCCCAGGTGCTGGCCCTCAGAGTGGGGGGCGGGGGGGTGGGAGACATCCATCCTGCTTCCCGTCTTGTACTCAGCACAAAGGGGTGGGGGTTGCCTCAGGAAATACGACGGGATGGGAAGAAGAGTAGGGTGCGAACGGTGGCTGTACTGATACTCATGGCCCAGAGCCCTCCCCAGGCCCAACTTGTCATCTGTGGTGACAAAGGGAGCCCCAGCCATGGCTCAGGATCCTGCGGGGACCCTGAGATGCTGTCACTTCCCTGTCTGGGGGTGGGTGTTGTCCCCCACTTGTGGAACCACAGAGACATCATGTTTCTCTGAATGCTGACTGCTCCCCGAGGGGCTTGGGGTCAGCCGTACCCACCACAGAAGGCACAGTGGGGGCCTGAGAGTTTAGACTTCGGGGGGAAAAGAAGTCCCTCACTAGTGGGTCCCTTTCACTAAAGCGAAACACCACAAATCTTGTAATATCTCTCCACATAACCTACTTTCCCAATTAAACCCTCACTTCTGGGGCACCTGGGTGGCTCAGTGGGTTGAGCCTCTGCCTTCAGCTCAGGTCATGATCCCGAGGTCCTGGGATCGAGCCCCACATCAGGCTCTCTGCTCACCGGGGAGCCTGTTTCCCACCCCTTCTCTGCCTACTTGTGATCTCTGTCTGTCAAATAAATAAATAACACCTTTTTTAAAAAATTTAAATTAGGGGCACCTGGGTGGCTCAGTGGGTTAAAGCCTCTGCCTTCAGCTCGGGTCATGATCCCAGAGTCCTAGGATCGAGCCCCATATCGGGCTCTCTGCTCAGCGGGGAGCCTGCTTCCTCCTCTCTCTCTCTCTCTCTCTCTCTCTGTCTGCCTGCCTCTCTGCCTAATTGTGATCTCTGTCAAATAAGTAAATAAAATCTTTAAAAAAAAAAAATTTTAAATTAAAAAATAAACCCTCACGTCTCCAGGCTGGTCCCAAGACCTGCGGCTGAGCTTCCAGAACTCCAAAGAGCTGTGTATAAGAGCCCAGCCCCAATCACACAGACATCGGAAGTTTTCCTTTTATTCTTACTCATATTCTTTGAGGCATAGCTTTGCTTCAGCAAGAAGGATACCAAAGCCAGAAGGGATGCCTGGGAGGCAAGGCAGAACTCCCTGGCCCCGTGCCAGGCTTTAGTAAGAACTCAGCAGGAAGCAGTTCATGGTGGCACTGTGGAGGCCAGGCTTGCCCCAGCGGCCTCTGCGGGGGGGGGGGGGGGGGTGCGCACGGCCTCTGCTCTCCGGCCGTGGGGCATCCTTGGCTCCAGGCAAGGCGTGCAGCACAGGGAACCTCTGCTCCCTCCACCACCCCAGGGGCCTCCGCTTCCCAAAGAGCAAGAGCCCAGGTGGAGAGAAAGGGGCCTTCCCCAGAGGCACGAGGTGGGCAGCATGTCGGACTGAGCCCTGCTCCAGGCTAGAGGGAACAGCGCAACAAGCTACCTAGACACGCAGGTGGCATTGGGAGACACAGCCTTCAAATCCGCCCCAGAGCTGCAATCCGGTGGGGGGACAGGGTAGCAGGCGACTCCGGCCCCTGGTGGACGAAACAAACACACAGTCTTTAGCATCCAGCACCGGAAGCCTCGAGATGCCTGGAGCTGGCACCCGAGGAAAGCGCTAACTCACCCTCTGGGCAGAAAATGGAGCTGCCTTTATCCCCTGCCTAGGACAGCAGAAGCCGTGTTCTGTCCGTGCGTTCACTGCTGGTGACGAAGGACTGGGCCCAAGGTCCTGGGGCAGCCCAAGGGCTGACGGGGCATGTGTGCATGGCCGGCGCTGCAGGCTGCCTCTGGGGACAGCCAACCGAGCTCTCAGGGACTGGGAGGTGGGGGGCTCCCGTGACCGTTGCCCGCATGCATGCTAACCCTGTGGGCTCACAGAACGCACCCTCTTTCACTCTGGCTAAAGCAGGAGGGAAAGTGCTCTCCAAAGGCCCGGAGGGGAGGTGCTCTCCGCTCACCCGCGTCGGAACGCCTGCCGGCCGCCCCATCCCCACCCAGCTAGAGCAGCCACTCAGGGGCCTGCAGGCCGCTGTACAGCGCAAAGCCCAGGTCATCGATCTCCTCTGCTCGAAGGCTGACGAAGAGGTTCACCCGGGGGTCGAAGTGGCAGGGCAGGCTGGCCTGTGCCAGGCTGTCGATGAGCGCCTCCAGGGCCTGCAGGAAGTGCTCCCCCAGGGCCGCCTCGGCCCAGTCCGCCTCGGCCTCCCCCAGGCGCAGCACCACCTGGCTCAGGTGGCACCGGTCCAGCCGCCCCAGGGCCGGGTGGCCGTGGCAGACCCCGCACAGCAGCCGCAGCAGCCGCCGGCGGGTCCCGGCGTCGCGGTCATCCAGGGCCCGAAGCCTGGCGGCCTCTGCAGGATACCAGTCCTGCAGCCACAGGTTCCCAGCCAGCCCCTCCAGGGGCCAGGCCAGAAGGAGGGGATCTTCGGTGGCGGCGGCGGGAACCACCAGCAGCACGGCGACCGTGAGCTCCAGGCGCTCGTGCTGCACCTCGAGCAGCAGCTCCTCCGAGGCCACGCTGGGCCGGATCAGGCACCCGAGGAGGCTGCCGATGGCCGGCCAGTTGACGGAGGAGGCCAGGGCCTTGCGGAGCAGCTCTAGCAGGACGCGGGAAGAGAGATAGCCGCCCACCAGGAAGCGGTCCCAGGGGCTGCTCCCGCGGGGACGGAACTCCAGCTGAGTCCTGCGCACAGCCCAGCAGCGAGGGTCCCTGGCCACAGTGTCCAGCCCAGGCACCAGGCTCCACAGGCCCTCCTCGAGCACCACGGGAACCAGCAGACGCACACGGTCGGCCGCCCCTGCCTGCAGCCCATCATAGAGCGGCCCGCTGGGCACCAGCGCCCCGAAGGGCAGTTCCGGGAACTTGTTCCTCAAGTAGGCCTGCAGCTCAAGGGCGATGTCGCCGGCCAGCTGTTTGGCCAGAACCACGTGGGCCGCTGGGATGGTCACGTGGTCCCGCTCGAATGCCAGCAGCTTCTCCTGGAATGTCAGGCACAGCGGTGCTGGGGAGCTAAGCGGAGGCGACATCTGAGGACGGGTGTCTGTGGGCCCCTCTGCAGAATGAAGGGGTCGGGGACCATGTTAGCAGACCCCCATCAGGAGCCAAGAGAGCTCTACCTATGTCTCAGTGGCAGGAGCCTTGGCACGACCCAGGAGGTTAGGAGGGCAGAGAAAACAGGGCACTGTAAAACATGCCAAGAGGCCATAGTCCTGGCGGAGCAGGGACTTGTCTAGGTCACAGTCCGTCAATACAGAACCTGGGTTCCATCTCCCAAATGGGACCACCAGAGGGGGGACCCACCCAGGCTGGAGGGGAAGGAGTGCCACTCACCTGGGGCAGCCGGCGACGGGGCAGGGAGTGCCACGGGCTGGCTGAGAGCAGCAGGTGGGCTCCGGGCCTGCTGACGTGGCGTGGCCTTGAGAAGGCTCAGTTCCTTCCAGCTCTCCTCCAGGCATGTGCTGTCTCCCTTGGCGTCATCCTCATCTCGAGGGCTGGTGGCCCTGTCAATTAGCTGCAGGCAGAGTGACACAGAGCAGAGCCTCTGAGGTCTGGGCAGCCATGCCAAAGCCAGGACCAATGCCAAGCATGTTGCTGGGGTGGAGAAGCAGGTGTGCACCCTGGGCAGTCCCCACTATCCGTGGCAGCCCAGCCCTGCTGTCCTCCTCTGGGAGCCCCAGGGGTACATGGCTCAGCCCAGCCTTACCCGCTTCACAGCCAGGGTAGCAATCCCGAGCACAGCGGCCCCACCCACGCCCAGCACCAGGCGGGCATTAGCCAGGAGGAAGTCCACGGTGCCGCCCAGCACCTCGTCACGCTGCTTCCCCCGCTTCTGGGAGAACTCTGCCATGGTCCGTCTGCCTGTAAGAGAGCCCGGGCGCAGAGACAGCTCTGGAGGGGGGCGGCCCGGCTGGCCAGCAGGGCAGACCCCACCATGCCGGGGCTGCCACGGGTAGAGCCCGTGAGGGGCGCTCCTGGGAATTTCTCAGAAGGGGGTTCTCAGGAGATGGGGAGCTGCCCAAGTTCCCTCCCCCAAACCTGCAAACAGCTCACTCGTGCCCTAGATAGAGGAGCTCCTGTAGAAAGGCCCTGAGACTTGGGGCAGGTCAGAAAAGGAGACCCAGCTTCTCCATCCCACCCTCAGGGACCCCTGACATCACCTAAGACCCCGAAGTGAGTCTTATCATTGCTACCTGCATTTTAGAGCCCTGGACCCATGACTGCAAAGCGTCCTGACTCTGGCCCACTCCCGGATTCCATTCAGTCTCTCGGGGCCTACAGCTAGCTCCGCCAGGCGGCTTCATCCTGCTTCCTAACCAGGGCTGGCATAGGCAGGAGGAAACCAAGGCCTGGAGAAGACACAACCTGGGGTTCCCAGACAGCCTGCCCTGGAGAGCCCCTCAAGCCTTTGAGGGGACTCCAGCGATGCTCAGAGGGCCACAATCTCCCCTCCAAATCTCCAAATCAGGGTAGCCCCCAGAGGGAAAGCAATCAACCCAAAGGACAGGGTGAGTGAGGGGGCCCAAGCTGCCCAGGGAGGCACATGCCAGTCAAGACTGAAAGCCTGGTTATAGGGGCAGCAAGCTATTTAACTCTAAAGAACCCAACGGGACACCCAGCTGGCTCAGTAGGGAGCGCGTGTGACTCTTGATCTCCTGATCTCCGGGTTGTGAGTTCCAGCCCCACGTTCAGCATAGGGATTATTTTAAAATAAATAAATAATAAAGGACATTCCCCACCCCCCTCCACCAACAGAGAACTAGCCCAGCGCCTCTGCGCATGGGACTCTCTGGGCCCCTAAGGTTTGGGACAATAGCAGGGGCAGCGGGGGTGGGAGAGCAGCTGTCCTCAGAGGCTGGAAGCCCAAGCAACAGACAAAGGCCGATGAAAGTCCGAAGCTGTTTGTTCATCTGTAAAATGGCACAGCTGTGGTGAAAAAGGGTTTACGAGTGGGAAGCCCAGAACTGTAAGGTTGGGCAGGGCGGGGAGCTTGGGAAGTGAAGACAGATATCTTTCCCAGGCCCAGGCCACCACGCTACAGCCTCAGGTTCTGCCCTCCAGCCCTGAGAGCTGGGGGGAAGGCGTTGAGCGAGGTGCAAACTCAGGGAAAGAGTCAGATACCAGGCAGAGCTGTCTGTCTCCGGATGCCTCAGCAGATGACCCTGGGCTCAGACTAGCTCAGGCACCAAGGACTTGTGCCCTGTCTGCTCTGCTGTGGGTGCCCAGGGCTCCGTTGCCAGGTGACGAGATGCCTAGAGCAGCTGAAGCCTGAATCACCGCCGGACTCAGCCCCAACCCCCGCCCCCAATTTGCCCAGACTAAAAATAGGACAAGAGGGCTCTGGGGCCTTGGTTGGTCAAAGGCTGGGGGTGGTGGGTGACCCACCAAGGCCCTGCAGCCACTTTTAATTTCCTCATCGCTGATCAATACTGCCATACGGACCAAGAATCCACTTGGAAACTGTAAAGCGCTTTAATTACCTTCTGCCTAAACCGGACTCAGCCCAACCCCTGGCGGGGTCGCGCAGGGCCCAAACCGAAGCCTTCCAACTCGGGGAAGGGCGAGAGGGCGCGGGTGGTTAAAAATAACCCCACTCAGCGCCCTGAGATGCCTCCCGTCCTTCCCCTCCTCCGCCACACCTGCTGCCCGGGGCCGGGGCTGCGCAGGCCGCGCAGCAACCCCTGGTGGGCCCGTGATGGCCCGGTTAACGGGGAGGGCACCCAGGTCCCGAGAAATGCTGTGATGCGCCCAAGACGTGAAGGGGCAGGCTAGACATTCGAAATCCAGCCTGGGTCCCAAAGCCCTTCCCTCCTTCCCGGGCCTCGACTGCGGGCCCCGGCGGAGACCACGCCCCCGACCTGTGTCCGCCGCACGCTCCACGCCCGGACCTGGGTGACAAGGGCCGCCCAGCCACACTCCGGCTGTACGTGCGTCGCGGCTTCAGCACAGCGACCGGAGGACACGGCGGCTGTGCTTGGGCCCCCGAGCCCAGACCCGCCTGGGAATGGAACTCGGAGGACCCGGGAACCGAACACCGAGGCCCCGCGGGCGGCCGCTGACCTCCAACGCACGCAGACAAGCGCCAATCGGAGCGCCCGAGGCCCCTCCCACGTTCCAAAATACTGAGCGGCTCAGCCAATGATGAGCAGGCCACGCCCCCTCACCGACAAACAGGGTCCTTCGAGGGCGGGACTCTCGGACGCACTCCAGATTTAAAGGCGCAGAGCCGAATTTGGGACTAGATAGAAGGCGGTGTGGGGGCGGTGACTCGAGTTCAGAATGAGTGGGTCCCTAGGGCCCGTTGTGAAGGCGCGTGTGCTGCGTGTGAGGCAGCGGTATAGAGAAAGCAGTCTGGGCTTACGTTGTTTCCGGGGCGAGACAAACAGATGATACCTGGCCCGAAGGCCCACTTGCCTGGCCCTTTCGGTCACCCTGAATGGGCCGTGGAGGCTTTGTCGTTTTATCTTTCGGCCAGCCTTGCACACAGCGCGACTCAGGAGGCTACCCCTGCCCCCTGCTCCATGTGCCCGTGTGCGGGCCACTTCTCCATTCTGGCCTCAGTTTTCTTTCCTGTGAAATGGGTAGGCCCCCTCCTCCCCTACGAAGGATGATTGTGCGTGTAACCTGGGGCTCACTCGTTTATTTATTGGGGACTACCATGTGCCGGCTGGTGGAGGATCGAGGAAATAGAGAGGGGGTGGGTGTTGACTTTAAGCAGGAATAATAACATGCCACTTATTGAGTGCCTGCTGTATGCCACGACCTACACCTGCGTTTGTTTCCGGCCACAACCTCAGGAAGCATTTCACACATGAGGGAACAGGCCAGGAGCCGACCAGGGGTTTGCCCAGAGCCCTAGGACCCAAGGACCGAGGCATCCTGCTACCATTGGTCGCCATGCAGGGCCCAGTGAGGGGATAGAGACCCCTGGGTCCGTCTTCCCCCAGGCCTGGGTCCATAATCTCTCCAAACGCCGTGGCCAGCTGCTGCAGCGGCCCGGGGGACAGTGCTTGGACCTGCAGGGTCTGTAATACTCTGCCCCTCCCCCATAGGTCGCGGGAACTTAGCCTAGGAAAGCTGCGGGAGCACAGAGGGAGCCCGGACTTTTCGAAGCCCCCCCGGCCAGCGAACAGACAGATAGGGACACTGAGGCCCAGGGAGGCCCAAAGCCCCCCGTGGGCCCGGTGCTTCCCCACGACAAGCGGGTGCGCTGGCTGGCTAGGGGCGCGGCCGGGGCTCCGCCTGCCGGGCGGGCCCGGGCGGAGGCGGGTTAAAGGGGCGGGTCCGGCGTTGGCCCAGCCCGCGGCTCGCCCCACGGCCCCCAGCGCCCTGTCTGGCCCCGCAGCGAGAGCGGCGCCATGGAGGCCACCGGAGTGCTGCCGTTCGTCCGCGGCGTGGACCTCAGCGGCAACGACTTCAAGGTGAGCCGGCCGGGCGTGGGGCCGACCTCCCTCCAGGCCGTCTCTTCCGCTCGGGCCCGCGCCGGTCTCCGCTTCCTGTCCCGCCCGCCTCCGGGCCCTGCGCCGCCGCGAACCGCGGAAGGCTCGGGGTGCGGCTCCTCCCGGCACTCGCGACCCCGCCCGGAACAGACCCCAGTGCCTCCGCTCCGGGCCCGCACGGGAAGACCGGGGCCGGCCAGGGCCCGGCGGACGCTGGGGACGCGAGGTCACGCCAGGGAGTGGGCAGAGCTGGGGGCCCCTACCCGGTGTCCCAGTCCGGGGGTCTGGGCCCCACCCGGGCGGGAGAGTGGCCTGGGGGTCTGCGAGCTTCCGCTCCCGCCTCCCCGGCCCTGCGTCCCCGCCCCTCTGAGGTCACACGCCCAGGCCAGGCCCTGACTCATGGCCGGCTTTGCTACCGGGCTGTCGGGGGGCGGGTCTGAAGCGCACTCATCACCGCCCCGGCCTTGCCACCGCCACTCCATCCTGTGTGGTCTTGGGCAAGTCACTTCCCCTCTCAGAGCCTGGGTTTTCTCATTCGGTGAAGGGGCAATCAAGTAGCCCTGCTGTGGGCATGGGTTAGTTGGTGTGGAGACCCTCCTTCAGGTGTGAGGCCTCTGGCGGGATGGTAGGGACTGATAAGAGGAGGGCCACTGAGAACTGGATCCCAGCCTTCAGGCAGCTGGTCGAGGAGACGGTTCTAGAGGGGCAGGAATGAGGTGAACAGTGCTGGTGACCAGAACAGGCTGGGCAGGAGTGGAAGTGAGAGCTGGTCCAGTACAGGGAGGGTCAGCCTGGGTCTGCAGGGGTGGGGGGGCCCAGGCTTTCCTTGGGGTTGGGTTGGGCCACTGCTGAAGAGGCAAGCGGGGCCTTCCTGCATTTACCCACATGTGCACATGCCACTTTTCTCTGCCCCCATCCCCACCGTCCTCACCTGGGGTCTCATTGACATCTCATTGACCTTGCCAGAGTCTTGAGTCACCAGGTTGGAATGTGGCTCTAGGGGGCTGGGGACACTGGCCAAGGGCCTCAAGGGCATGAGATTGCCTGCCCTTAAGGGCTGGGGGTACCACAGCGGGCATTTGAAGGTGTTCATGAGGGTATGTATGAGGCTGTGCCTGTGCTGGTGGGGACCTGGGGCCTCACACGGGCTTGGACCTTGCCAAGAATGGCTTGTATGCTGATGGCCAGGTGGGGGCATAGGCAGGGCCTTGGTGGAAGCTCAGGGGTACCCCCATCTTGGGTGGCCTACTGAGGGCCTGGAATGGCGGGCAGAGGTATTTGACCCGAGCTGGGGACAAGCCAGTTCCATCCTGGCCCATTCAGGGGTCAGAATCCAACAAGAGATTTTAGGCCAACAGCCATCATGATTGTTAGTCTGTCCTCACACTTTTGGCATGGGGGGCTTTTATTTGCCCCATTCCGTTGATGAGGTTGAGGCACAGAATGGCGAGGTGGCCTGTCCAGGGAGCTGGTGAGAGGTGACTCTGTTGTCTTCCAAAGGCTCCCATGGCATTGGGGCCACCAAGGGTGGTAGAGCAGGGGCACCCCTCGCCCAGACCAGTCTCATCATAATACCCACCCTCCCAGGGCGGCTACTTTCCTGAGAATGTCAAGGCCATGACCAGTTTGCGGTGGCTGAAGCTGAACCGCACGGGCCTCTGCTACCTGCCAGAGGAGTTGGCCGCCCTGCAGAAGCTGGTAAGGGGCTTTGGGCAGTCGGGGAGGGACCCTGGGGATGGGGCTGGGCCAGGTGGGCAGAGCCAGCGCAGAAGGGAGATGACCTAGAGGAAGACGCTGACAGCCATGAACAAGAGCCAGCAGGAAGGGAGTGAGCACCCTGTCCCAGGAGGTGTGCAAGAAGAGACGGGCTGTGTTGGGGAGGGAGGCTGCCGATGGTGTCCCAGGCCTCTGTGGCTGAGGGCCCCCTGGGTGGTGCAAGGTTTTGGTGGCGGTTGGGGATTCTGTAGGTGCCCTACCCACAGTGCTGAGCCTCTGCTCCCCTGTCCTGGCCCAGGAGCACTTGTCCGTGAGCCACAACAACCTGACCACACTTCACGGGGAGCTGTCCAGCCTGCCGTCACTGAGGGTGAGTGCTGCGGTGGGCCGTTGAGCTTGGGGGTGGGGGCCGGAGTCCAGCGGGTGGTGTGAGGGCAGGTCCAGACCCCTCGTGGACCAGCCCCACTGCCTGTCCAATGTCGGATTCTGGTGCCTGTTCCTAAAGGCGAAGGGATACCATGATGCCCCATGGTCAGTAATGCATGGAGAAAAAAGGTAAAAATCCCAAACTCCCACCCGCTTTTAGACAGGTGTCATAAGAACAGTTGATACCAGCTGAGCACGGTTCCAGCTCTTCCTCCTGGTTGATTCCATATAATCCTGACTTTCACCAAGTTCACAGATGAAGATGCTTGGCCAGAGAGCCAGGTCACTTGCCCGAGGCTGAGGTCACACAGCCATGCAGTGCAAGAACTGGGGTAGGGTGGGGTTTGGCCTTGATGGAAAGTAGTCAGGGTGGTCCTGTCGCCCCTCAGAGCCTCTGACATCCCAGAACTTCAGGCCCCGTCTAGACCTTTTGGGCCTGGGTGAGGGTTGTTCCCATCCAAGGCCAGAGCCCTCAGGTGTTAAAAGCACAGCCTCTGGACCAGGGCGGCCTGAGTTCAGATCTGGGCCCCACTGCTTCCTGGCTGCGTGACAAGTTCCTTCTGCGTTCTGGGGAGGGTTTAGCTCCTTCCGCGTTCTGGGGAGGTGACAGCTACGAAGCCACAGTGTGGTCCTACACAGACGCTGCAGCGGAGGGAAAAGTGGCAGCAGCCCCATTGGTGCTCACGGTTGTGGCATCATCCTGTGGCCTTCCTCTCTCCCCTTCAGACTCTCTGAGGTTTCAGTCCTGACAGGATACAAAACAGACTTGCTCTTGGTCCACACTCTTGAGTTCGCTGTGGTCCACCCCTCTCCCTCTGTCCTAGAACCTTTGCCTCAGAGCTACTCCCTTATCTTGCCCTCTTGGAATGGGGAAGCTCTTCCTCAGGTTCCCTGAGGGCCCCCTGCTGGGCTCTGGGACACACGGGAGCTGGGCTTTAGGGTGTTGATAGGAGCTGGTCAGGAGGCCAGGAAGAGCTCACCAAGTGGAGGGACTATGAGCAAAGGCCAGGCTGGGACAGCCCTTGGGCCTCTGGTGGGCTTCCCAAGGTGCTGTCCTTCCTTGATCTCTCTGCTGCTTCCTGGGGGTGGAAGCTGGAAATCACGGACTCTCGTGGTTTCTTCCCAGGCCATTGTGGCTCGAGCCAACAGCCTGAAGAACTCCGGGGTCCCCGATGACATCTTCAAGCTGGACGACCTCTCAGTTCTGGTCAGTGGTTTCCCCACCCACCTGGCCTCTGTGCTGGCCCACAAGGCAGTTCTCATCTATTAGAGTGGTCCCTGCAGCCCCTGGTAAACCATTTTACAAACAGAGAAACTAAGGTGTAGAGTGCCTTGCCCGAGCCCGCTCACAGCGTCAGAGCCCTAACCCAGGCACCCTTTCTCCCAGGGTCCTGACTGCCTCCCTTTGGCTCTGAAACCCCCTCATCCACTCCTTGTTCAGTGCTCTCCCTGATCCCCAAGGCTCGCAGAGGCCCAGCAGGGTGGCACTGGGCCTGAGACCCCCTCCCTTGGCTGTCCCACTTCTGCCCAGGACTTGAGCTACAACCAGCTGACGGAGTGCCCGCGGGAGCTGGAGAACGCCAAGAACATGCTGGTGCTGAACCTCAGCCACAACAGGTACCTGTCAGCGGGGGCGGGGCAGGGGTGGGGCGGGGTTGGGGCGGGACTGTGGCCCAGTGGGTGCGCTGGGCCCCGGAGCTGTGCGTCTGGTATTGACGCCCTCTGCCTGCCTCACTCCCACCCGCCCGCAGCATCGACACCATCCCCAACCAGCTCTTCATCAACCTCACCGACCTGCTGTACCTGGACCTCAGTGAGAACCGCCTGGAGAGCTTGCCCCCACAGATGCGCCGCCTGGTGCACCTGCAGACACTTGTGCTCAACGGGAACCCGCTGCTGCACGCGCAGCTCCGGTGGGTGCCTCTGCATACCACAGCCCTGCAGAGCCCGCCCTGGCCCCATCACACCCCCACCCCTCCAATGGGGGCAGACTCCATCCTTTCAAAGTGTCAGGCCCTACCTCAGTTTGGTGTTCTGTCCCCCAGCCCCCCTCCCACGCCACAGCCGCCCCTGACCTGGGCTTCTCAGCCCTGCCCAGCCCTGTGCTCGCAACTCTCCCTGCAGGCAGCTTCCAGCTCTGACGGCCCTGCAGACCCTGCACCTGAGGAACACACAGCGCACACAGAGCAACCTCCCTACCAGCCTGGAGGGCCTGAGCAACCTCGCAGGTGGGCAATCCCTGGGTGGTCTCTGCGGGCTCTGGTCCCTTCAGGTCCCTGGCTTCCTTATGGAGGAAGGCACTGACCCTGCTTCCCTGGCCACCTCCCAGAGGGAAAAGGACGCAGTTACATTACGATCATTTCTTTCATTACTGTGACAACTAGTGCTAACTCCAAGTTACCACCACTGGCTTGATGCCTAGACCCAAACAGAGAAACCAGGGCTCAGAGAGATTAAGTCACTTGCTCAAGACCACAGAGCCTGGAGGGGGCAGAGGTGGGGCTCACGTTGGGGTTTCTGCCCCTGGAGCTGGCCGGGGGCCCCTGGTGATGTGCCCCACCCTCACCCCAGATGTGGACCTGTCCTGCAATGACTTGACACGGGTGCCCGAGTGCCTGTACACCCTCCCCAGCCTGCGCCGTCTCAACCTCAGCAGCAACCAGATCACTGAGCTGTCCCTGTGCATCGACCAGTGGGTGCACGTGGAGACCTTAAACCTGTCCCGCAACCAGCTCACCTCGCTGCCCGTACGTGCAGGCCTGGGGTGGGAAAGGGAAGGCTTCCGAGCTGCCCTGGCTCCTGCCCCTGACCCCCCCAACCTGTGCCCGGGTCACCCCTCTAGTCTGCCATTTGCAAGCTCACCAAGCTGAAGAAGCTGTACCTGAACTCCAACAAGCTGGATTTCGACGGGCTGCCCTCGGGCATCGGCAAGCTGACCAGCCTAGAGGAGTTCATGGCCGCCAACAACAACCTGGAGCTGATCCCTGAGAGCCTGTGCAGGTGCTAGGGCGAGTGGGGGCAGGGGGTCTTACGGCACAGAAGACCCCAGCACTCAGCCAGAGCCCACCCTGCGCCTGCTGCACAGCATGCAAAACGGATGGGTTAATTCAGCTTTGGGGAGGAAGCACACACAGTCCTGCTTTCCCAATGTGGGTGCCCCGCGGCACAGTGTGGGAGGACACTGGCAGGGATGAGGCTGGAGGGCCTCCCCGTCCATGAGAGTTTGGGACACGGCACCATGTACAGCTCCCTCTAGTGGTGACAGTGCCCGCTAGCTTGGCCTCCTCAGGACTCGGAGAGAACAGAGAGCCCTTTAGCACCTTCCAAGTTAATCTGAGGATAGAATACGTGTTTTAGCATCCTGTGGTTCATACCCAGGGGCCTTTATTTCTGCAGAAGGCCACTCTGAAAAGTGCTGTTCCATAGCGGTCACTGAAAGTCCTTTCCAGCCGCTTAGCTGTGCGGGGACCCTGTTCTAGCTGCGCGGCCTCTCCCGCCGTGCACGGCCACTTTAAACCCACTGGTGTCTTTGCTAGCTGGGCTGTTGGCTCCTCTGGCCCTCCCTGGTCCCCCATCTCCAAGACTGGAGGTCTCCTTGCGTCCCCCCACACTTTGTCACTTCCCTGAGGCTCTGGCTCTGTCCCCACAGGTGCACAAAGCTGAGGAAACTCGTCCTGAACAAGAACCGCCTGGTGACCCTCCCGGAGGCCATCCACTTCCTGACGGAGATCGAGGTCCGGGCAGGCCAGGGCTGCTGCGGAGAGGGAGGAGGGACCTGAGGGGGAGGCCGGAGGTGATGATGGCCCCTCAGGGAAAAACTAAACAAGGCGATATCACTGCAGTGGGAGGGGGTCTGGCAGAGGCCCCTGGAGGGGTGCCAGTGCCATAGAAAGGAGAGGGCAAACCACACCCCGGTGTCCATGCCGTGCACCACAGCATCCTCCAAGCCCCGCGGCCAGCCTGCAAGGTCTCACTCCTTAGATAGGAAAAGCAGAGCCCAGAGGGGCAGCTGCGGAGCTGGGATGCGAGCCCAGGCCCCTGGATGCCAAGAACCAGAAAGCCGGGCCAGCATGACTGCAAGGTAGATCTCAGGCTCAGTGCCCCCTCTGCCTCACCCTGCGAGGCAGGTCCTAGACGTGCGGGAGAACCCCAGCCTGGTCATGCCTCCCAAGCCTGCGGACCGCGCTGCTGAGTGGTACAACATCGACTTCTCGCTGCAGAACCAGCTGCGGCTGGCAGGGGCCTCGCCTGCCACAGTGGCGGCAGCAGCAGCTGGTAAGCAGAGCAGGTCTGGCCGGGATGCCACGGGGGTGCTTCTCCGGACCTCAGCTTACCCATCTGTACATTGGGTGGGACATACATGGCTTCTGGATCCCCGTGCATCCGGTTGGCCCCTGGTTGCCTGTATGCCCGAGGGGGTGGGCCCAGCTAGTGTCCAGCCATTTACTCCCCCACTAAGCAGGAAGCGGGCCCAAGGACCCCCTGGCTCGCAAGATGCGGCTCCGGAGGCGCAAGGACTCAGCCCAGGATGACCAGGCTAAGCAGGTGCTGAAGGGCATGTCGGATGTGGCCCAGGAGAAGAACAAAACGCAGGAGGTAAGCCAGGCCAGGGGCTGGGACAGGGGCAGGTGATCCTGGGCTCTGCTTAAAACAGACTGTACAACCCAGGCCAAGAGGGAGAGTGGGTCCTGAGTAGCAAGAATAGCCCGTGCAAAGGCCCTGAGGTGGGTAGCAAATAAAGAGGCCAGATTGAGTGGCTGTATAAAGGCAAGCCATGCCTTTGATTGTGACCCCAGGAGAGTACGGATGCCCGAGCCTCTGGGGGCAAGGCACGGCGCTGGGACCAGGGCCTGGAGAAGCCACGCCTTGACTACTCTGAGTTCTTCACGGAGGATGTGGGCCAGCTGCCCGGTCTGACCATCTGGCAAATCGAGAACTTCGTGCCTGTGCTGGTGGAGGAGGCCTTCCATGGCAAGTTCTATGAGGCTGACTGCTACATTGTGCTCAAGGTGAGGGTCGGGCATGTTGGCATGGGCTTTGGGACCCCCAGGAATCTTATCTCAGATGGCTCCGAATCCGCAGCTCCACTCTCTTGTTCACTGAGGGAAGGTGGGAGAGAGAGGACTTTGCAAAGGGGGCAGGATGGTGGTGGCCCAGGCCAGGGTGCATCAGTGCATCACCCCCGCCCTGGGGCAGGGGAGTCTGTGGCAGCTCCAGAGGACTCTGAAGGTGATCCTGGAAGCCAGGACCCCATGGCAAGGCCTGACTCGGCCTGTGCCCCGCCCCCCCAGACCTTTCTGGATGACAGTGGCTCTCTGAACTGGGAGATCTACTACTGGATCGGCGGGGAGGCCACTCTGGACAAGAAGGCTTGCTCTGCCATCCACGCCGTGAACCTGCGCAACTACCTGGGCGCCGAGTGCCGCACTGTGCGGGAGGAGATGGGCGAAGAGAGCGAGGAGTTCCTGCAGGTGCCTGCGGGAGGGGAAGGCCCGAGGCGGGGCGGGGTGGGGGAAAATGGGCGTGGGCAAGGGCTGGGGCGGGGCTGGTGGGCGGGGCTAAGACCTCTGCTCACAGTGCTGAGAGCAGAGGTGGAGGGGTGAGGGATAGGGGCTGGGGGGTGGGGAGGGTGAAACCTCAAACAGACAGCAGGGTCAGGAGGGCTAGATGCAAAAGGTGGGGAGCCTGGGCTAGGGGAGCCTAGAGAGAGATGAGGAACTGGGGCTATAGCACGGAGGGGGTGGGGCTGCCGGCTGGACACCCAAGAAGGCGGGCCCAGGGCTGGACCCTGAGTCAGAGTGCGGTGAGCGAGCTGCGCTGTCCTCTCGGCCAGCTGGTCGTGTGTAGACGCCCATCCACCCAAGATTCTACCCTGATTCACCCCTTGCCCTCTTGCATAAATCTGCTTGGTCCTGCGCCTGATGCAGGCATATCTAAGCATGCTGTGCATTTCTAAACCTTAACACCAGCAAACACGTACTTTTACACATCCTAACACTCTAACATGTGTTTGTTTATAGACACGGGTCTTATTCCTTTGTTTCCCTACCTTCATCCCAGATACATAACACGTGAGGCACCTGTGGACAGCTCTGCCCACTGACGGGGGTGGGGGTGTCTGGCGGGGGAGGGGGCTCAGTGATGAAGGCCCGCGCCCTCACACACACAGGTGTTTGACAGTGACATCTCCTACATCGAGGGTGGAACAGCCAGTGGCTTCTACACTGTGGAGGACACACACTATGTCACCAGGTGAGGGGGTGTGGGCGTGGCTGGCGCTGGGCTGCGCTCCGGTGGGAAGGATGGGGCGAAAGGGTGTTAGGGCTGAATCGGCCCGTTTGTGCCCCTCCCTGCCCCCCTCCCCAGTCACTCTTGCTCTGGCCCCCAGGATGTACCGCGTGTATGGGAAAAAGAACATCAAGTTGGAGCCCGTGCCTCTCAAGGGGTCCTCTCTGGACCCAAGGTAGGCCCCCGTGCCTCCAGGGGGAGTACTTGAGCCCACACTCCCTCCCATTAGTGGGGAGCAGTTTTGGGTTCTAGAAATAAAAAGACCTTCAGAAACCCTTTTAACCCCTGTCTCATTGAGCTTGGCAGGACTAGTAAGGCGTGAAACCCCATAATGAGGGATTTGGGGCAGGGTCAAGGGCATGAGGGCAGTCGCTGTCCCTGTCTATCACTGCTCCTCCTGCCCAGGTTTGTTTTCCTGCTGGATCGAGGGCTGGACATTTACGTGTGGCGGGGGACCCAGGCCACACTGAGTAGCACTACCAAGGCCAGGTATGAGGACACGGTGGGGTATTTTCTGCAAAGACAGATTGTTACCTAAGAAGGGGCACGGGACTCACTAAAGGCTTTGCATACTCCCACTCCCCCCACAAGGCTTTTTGCTGAGAAAATTAACAAGAATGAGCGGAAAGGGAAGGCAGAGATCACACTGCTGGTGCAAGGTCAGGAGCCCCCAGAGTTCTGGGAGGCTCTGGGCGGGGAGCCCTCCGAGATCAAGAAGCACGTGCCGGATGACTTCTGGCCACCTCAGCCCAAGCTGTATAAGGTGAGCCGTGGTGCGAGAGGCAGTGCTGGCCTGACTTCCTCCGCCGGCACCACGGTGGTGGCTGGTCTTCATCTGGATTTTGGTGGGGAGAGGGTGCCACCTTCTGGGCAGGAAGTAGCCGGAGCAAAGATCAGGAGGCTGGCTCTGAGTGAGGCCAGGAGAAGTAGTGTTAGACTGCACGTTTCCAGGAAGGTGGGGCTGGAGAGGAAGGCTGCAAAGCGCCTGGGTACCAAGCCTGAGAACCTGGCCTTGATTGTCAAGGTGATAGGAAGCCCCTAGGGGTGTTGCGAGCAAGAAGAGAATTAGGAATGACAATAAGGACCTGGAGAGGGCAGGCAGGGAAGGCATCATGTAAAAGCCCTTCCACTGATAGAATGTCCTTCAAACATTAGTGGAGGGAGGAAACAGGTCAGAAAAGGAGCAGGCAGTGGTCCTGAGCTCCCACAGCAGGGAAACAGCTGGACTCCAAAGCAGGGGGCTGCTAGGAGTGGGGTTCCTGTGCTCCAGAGCCTGCCCCTGCCACGCCCATCCCTTCCTGCTGCCAGGTGGGCCTGGGCCTGGGCTATCTGGAGCTACCGCAGATCAACTACAAGCTCTCCGTGGAACATAAGACCCGTCCCAAGGTGGAACTGCTGCCCAAGATGCGGCTGGTGAGACACATGGAGGGCGGAGAGTGCGGGGCGGGGATCCCTCGCTGGTGGCTCGGCGTGGGCCTTGACCTGCAGCCTTTGCCCTGCAGCTGCAGAGCCTGCTGGACACGCGCTGCGTATACATCCTGGACTGTTGGTCCGACGTGTTCATCTGGCTGGGCCGCAAATCCCCACGCCTGGTACGCGCCGCCGCCCTCAAGCTGGGCCAGGAGCTGTGCGGGATGTTGCATAGGCCGCGCCACGCCACGGTCAGCCGCAGCCTGGAGGGCACCGAGGCGCAGGTGCGGAGTCCAGCAGAGCTGGCACAGGCCATGCCCCCTGGGAGCCACCCCTCGGCCCAGCCAGGCCCCGCCCCTCCGCGGCGAGGCCCCGCCCCCCAAGCCTCCCGGCCAGCTCGAATTTTATCCGTGCTCGGCAGGTGTTCAAGGCCAAGTTCAAGAACTGGGACGACGTGTTGACAGTGGACTACACGCGCAACGCGGAGGCTGTGCTGCAGGGCCCGGGACTCACTGGGAAGGTGAAGCGCGACGCGGAGAAGAAAGATCAGATGAAGGCTGACCTCACCGCGCTGTTCCTGCCAAGGCAGCCGCCCATGGCGCTGGCAGAGGTGGGGACGGGGCCCAGGGCTGGTGGACTGCGGGGGGGGGGGGGGGGGGGGGGCGGGACCCTGCGGTAGTGGGAGGGGGCTCCGTGCGGGGGCCCTTGCCCTGTGACTCGCTGCTGCCCGGTGCAGGCGGAGCAGCTGATGGAGGAGTGGAACGAGGACCTGGACGGCATGGAGGGCTTCGTGCTGGAGGGCAAGAAGTTCGCGAGGCTGCCGGAGGAGGAGTTCGGCCACTTCTACACGCAGGACTGCTACGTCTTCCTCTGCAGGTGCCGCTGCAGCGCGCCGCCTGGCCCCTCCGCGAATGCTAGGGGCTCGAGCCCCACCCCCACTCACCATCCTCTGACCCCCCAGGTACTGGGTCCCCGTGGAGTACGAGGAGGAGGAGGAGAAGAAAGAAGAGAAGGAAGAGGAAAAAGCGGGAGCGGAGGGCAAAGAAGGCGAGGAGGCAGCGGCTGAGGCGGAGGAGAAGCAGCCGGAGGAGGACTTCCAGTGCATCGTGTACTTCTGGCAGGGCCGGGAGGCCTCCAACATGGGCTGGCTCACCTTCACCTTCAGCCTGCAGAAGAAGTTCGAGAGCCTCTTCCCTGGCAAACTAGAGGTGTGCCTGCACGCCCCTACCTGCTCCAGGCCGCACCCCCATAGCCTCGGGAGGCATGGTGGGGGGTGGAGGCAGTGCCCAGGGAGCTGCCCCTAATGCTTCCACACCTCCAGGTGGTACGCATGACACAGCAGCAGGAGAACCCCAAGTTCCTGTCCCATTTCAAGAGAAAGTTCATCATCCATCGGGGCAAGAGGAAGGTGGCTCAGGCTGCCCAGCAGCCCAGCCTCTACCAGATTCGCACCAATGGCAGCGCCCTCTGCACCCGGTGCCTGGCTGGGGGGAGGGCGCATGTGGTGGGCAGGCGGGGGTCAGTGGGCAGCAGGGACCCCTCGCTGACACCTCCCACCCCACAGGTGCATCCAGATCAACACTGACTCCAGCCTCCTCAACTCCGAGTTCTGCTTCATTCTCAAGGTGGGATTGTGGGTGTGGCGGGGACTGTGGAGCAGGGTCACTGGCTGTGGGGTGGCCCCGACTTGAACTCCCCTGCACACTTCTCAGGTTCCCTTTGAGAGCGAGGACAACCAGGGCATTGTGTACGCGTGGGTGGGCCGGGCGTCAGACCCAGATGAGGCCAAGCTGGCGGAAGATATCCTGAACACCATGTTCGACGCCTCCTACAGCAAGCAGGTGACGGGGACAGGCGGTGGGCGAGCCGGTAGTCAGTCCCGTGGGAGCAGACCCAAGCCCTGGGCCAGACAGACCCTTTCCCACAGGTCATCAACGAAGGCGAGGAGCCCGAGAACTTCTTTTGGGTGGGCATCGGGGCCCAGAAGCCCTACGATGATGATGCCGAGTACATGAAGCACACCAGGCTCTTCCGGTGAGGCCAGGACCCAGACCCCACACCCCCCAGCTTCCCCCTAGGGCCGGCTGTGCCTGCCACCCGCACAGCCTCTCCCTGACCCTCGACCTGCAGGTGCTCCAATGAGAAGGGCTACTTTGCGGTGACGGAGAAGTGCTCAGACTTCTGCCAGGATGACCTGGCAGATGACGACATCATGCTGCTGGACAATGGTCAAGAGGTGCGGCCCCTCCCCTCCCACTGATCCGGCTGCCCAGGGGGCCCGCCCACTGCTAGGTGGGAAGCTGAGACCCCCTGCCTTGCTGTCCCCACAGGTCTACATGTGGGTGGGGACCCAGACAAGCCAGGTGGAGATCAAACTGAGTCTAAAGGCCTGCCAGGTGAGCCAGCTGGTGGGGCAGGCTAAGCCCTGGCCGGGGGTGGGGTGGGGGTGGGGGTCTGTGAGGACTGCCCCGGCTCATGCCCTGTCCGGCCGGCCAGGTGTACATCCAGCACATGCGATCCAAAGAGCACGAGCAGCCACGCCGCCTGCGCCTGGTCCGCAAGGGCAACGAGCAGCACGCCTTCACCCGCTGCTTCCACGCCTGGAGCACTTTCCGCCAGGCTCTGGCCTAGGACAGCAAGCGCCCCCCATCTACAGCACTCCCATTGCAGCCCCGAGCTCGGGGCCGGGGTGGCCCGTCCGTCCACTGCCACTGGCAGAGGCTGTGTGCGGGTGGCAGCCCCTGTTCGGCCACCCGGCCCCCAGTGCCACGGTCCCCAGCTGCACAGCCTGAGCAGCACCAGGGGGGATGCCCAGAACCAGGCCCTCAGGGGTCTGGGCAGCTGGAGTCCCTCTGGGGAGAGCTACTGTGTGATGCCCCCTCCCTACCACAGAGAAAGCAGCGTGGTTGCCTTTTAAGAGATATTAAATGCTTTTATTTTCAATATTAAAAATCAGTATTTTTAATATTAAAACAGCGCTAATCTTAACAAAATAACAAGAAAAAAACTCCAGGTACAATCTACAGGGAAACCCATCCTGACCGACCCCCCTCCCAACACGTGCACACACATATACACACACACACACACACACACACACTCCTCTAACTAGATCCCAATCACGCGGTCACACACGCACACACGTACTCGTGCACAGACTGGGGGGTGGAGGTGGGTGCTGGCCCAGGAGCAAGTACCAAAATAGTTTTAGAAATGCCCGTCCAGCCCAGCACAGGCGTTAGAAAAATACTCTTTGCAAAGGGGTTGGGGAAGGACGGTGTGTTGATGAGAGGTGGCGTGGGCTTGCCAGCCCCAGCTGTCTTCTCCCCATGGCACCTGGCCTCCAGGCGGCCAGCTGCCCACAGGAGGGGCCGCTGCAAATCTGCCCCAGAGGCTCAGGGCTGAGCCCCAGGCTCACAGCCCCGCACCGCCCTGGGATGGGGCGGGCAGGTCCTGGTGGAGGCCACAGGTTAGCAGATGTGGGTCTAGGCAAAGGGCCCAGGGAGTCCTGGATCCCAACTCCGAGCAGGGCAGTTGGGAGCCACGTAGTTTTGGCCTTCCTGGTAAAGGAAGAGAAGAGGGCTCAGAGAAAGGCAAGGAGCCCCAGAGGGGCCGACAGCCCTGCAGGGGCCACCACGCTGACTCCACCCCCCCCAGGGACAAGGGTCCTGCAGTGACAGCCGGAGGCGGGCTTGCTGAGCCGGAGCACTGTGCACATCCGGCCCCACGGTGGTCAGGCTTGGCAGCAGTAACCCCAACAATAGGAAGAGGGAGCTGGAGTGCAGGGCCACACTGGGTAGGGGCACCAGACAGCCAACAGGTGGGGCAGACCTAGGGACCCCCGACGCAGACCCCAGATCCAGGTCCTGCTCCCCGGGATCACCGGGCTGGACCTGACCACGTGAGCCCGAGGGATCTCATCTGCAAAACGCGCTGGCCAAGCCAGCCCCCAAGCCCCCAGCTGCCAGCGCTGCGACGCTGTTTGCTCTGGACCGGCTCCACACGCCACCTATGACATCCAGGAACTGACAGGCCGGCCCTGTTTTTCTAAGACCCGGGCATGAAAATCAGGGCCGTCAAACAGCACGGAGCGGGCCGACTCAGGGCCCTAAGCCCACAGCACCTTATTTGATCAGGATGGCGCAGGCTCGAGCCTCATCTTCTGCCAAGTTCCTCAGGTTTTCCGATTCCTCTGAAGAGCTGGGGGAGGGGATGGTAATCAGAAGGTCCTGGCGCCAGGCCCTTCCTTAGACGTCCGTGCCCGGGTCCGACAGAAGGGAGGCCGGAGGTGCAAGCAGGAGGCTGGGGAGCCTGGGGAGACCCTCCCGCACCCCACTCGCCCGTGTGCCTCACCCCAGGAAATCCTTCACGTCCTCCACCGTCACGTCCCCTGTCGTGTCCAGTGTGGTGTCCGCACTAGTGGCCGAGTCCATGGACATGGGCGAGAGCATGGCCTCAGGCGGCTCGGGGGTGTCTGCAGGGAGGAAGTGGTCAGGCCCCTGCCTGGAGCCCCACGGCACCGAGCACCCTCAGCACTCCACCTTCCATCCCCGCAGACCCGAGGACCTAGACCCAAACCCAGCCCACAGTGAGGCTTGGGACCACGGGCTGACCTCCAGCCCTCTCCTACCTAGCCTGCCCCATCCTGGGCTTCTAGCCAGGGCCAGGCTATTGCCTCCCACGGAAACCTGCCCCCACGTCTGAGCTGTGTGGAAGTCTGGCCACCTTTATTCCCCACCCCAGTCCCCCTTACCAGCTCCCTTGCTGTGGCCAGGATCTGGACTTCCATCGCGGCTCCGTGAGGCCAGGACGATGCCTGGGGTCCCGTTAGCCTGGCTCAGCTTGGGTGACTCTCGGAGCCTGTGGCTGCAGAGACGGGGTCATGATGGGGACCCCACACATGTCAGACCCTGCCTGCCCTCTCCCAGGCCCCAGGGTCAGAGAGGGGCGCCACCATGGAGGGCCACCCTCATTCCATGCAGAGTCAGGGCACGGCGATGAGAGCGCCCACGGTAGGCCTCCTGAGCTGGGCCTTCCACGCACCTGGCACGGGTGCTGTCTCGGGGCCAGCTGATGTCCAGAGAGCAGAGCGGCTCTGTGATATTCCGGGCACTTAGAGAGAAGCGTTCAAATTCAGACGGAGAAATCAAGTAAAAACCTGGAGGGGGTGCAGGAGAGGAGAGGGGTGCAGTTAGGGCTGGGACTCCAACCACAGCCCCTCAGCGGACTCCCCCTCCCCCCGGCCTCTGGGGCCGGTCCCGCGCCAGCCCTGGGGCCCCTCTCTGCCAACACTCCCCAGTGACCCTCCCAGCCCCGCTCAGGCCACCCGCCCCAGGAAGCCTTGCCCTCACCCTGGCCGTGGCGCGTGAAGACGCAGGAAGCGATGCCGCTGATGTCCTCCTTCCGGATACAGGAGTAGTGCACCTGCGGCCGCAGGCCAGGCACTGAGAACACGTGCACGTCGCCCAGGTTGGTGAGGCAGGCCAGGCAGGTCTCCGCGTAGTCCTCACAGGCCACACTGGCAAACGTGGCAAGTGCCACCTTGCGCACGCGACAGCCCTCGTGGGCCGTCAGCTTGAACTTGGTCTTGGCGCTCACCTTGGGCAGCGTGAACACCTGGCGGCGGGCGGGGCGGCCAGTGAGCAGAGCCTGGAGTCCCAAGCACAGGCAGCAGCCCCCACCCCGGACCCAGCCTGCGAGCGGGGCGTGCGCTGCTTGGCCACAGGGCCACATCCACCCAGGACCCACCCACCCCCAGCTACCCTCTCCTCACACTCCACCCAGGTTCCATGCTGCTCCGGGACACCTCCCAGGGCCCCGCCACCTGTGGCCAAACCAGCCACACTGGCTTGTGAGGGTCAGGTGGCTGCTATCCCCTCAGATCCCGCCCTCCAGCCAGGCAGAGCCCCAAGGAGTGCTCAGAGGGTCCTGGCGGGGACTCAGGGGGGCAGGAGGGTGCTGAGGGACTGCGGCCACCTGGGCTCTACAGGGGGTACCTGTACTAGCCAGGGGTGTCTCAGAAAGAGGGAGGGATCTCAGCAGATGAGGGGTACAGGGCAGTTTCTAGAGGGTCCAATGGTGTCTGGGCAGGAGCCTGGAGGGTCTTCCTGAGGCTTACCTTGAACTGCTCCTCAGACGCGATGAGCACGGCGTGGCCGCCCTGCATGTCAGGGGCCTGTGCCAGGTCCCGGGAGGCCTCATAGGGCTCGGGCAGTGGGCGGCCACGGCCATCCAGCACGGCGATGGCCACCACGGGGGCGCGGTGCATCAGCTGCACCTCCTTGCCCAGCACGGCCTCCACCGCCCGCTCGGGTCGCTTCTCGCCGCCTGCCGCTGCCGGCACCTCCAGCGCGTAGGCGAACACAGAGCCCGAGTTGGTGCCCGCCCACATGGTGGGTCCGTGGTGGGCCGCTGTGGGAGGCCGGGCCGGTGAGGCGGGCTGCCGGCCGCGCCCCACGGGCTCCTCCTCTCCCCTCCCAAGGCCCCAGAACCGCCTCTCCCCCGACCCACGCCTCCCCAGAGGCCAAGGCACGGTCCCGATGCTGCTGATGAAATGTGGGGCCTGGGATACAGCCCCCGCGAGGGGGAACGGCCTCGAAGACGTCTGCAGGCCCCCATCTACACCCGGGCCTCTAAACCCCGTCCCGCGGCACCCTCAGCCCCCAGCTCCGTACCAAGGGCCCCAGCCCTGACCGTTCCCCAACGCCACCGTACACCATCACCGGTCCCAGTGACAGACTCAGAACACCCTCACCCCACAGAGATGCTCCAGTGGGCTGTGGCCAACCCCCTTCAGGGTGCTTGCCACCTCACAGCCACACACGGAGCCCTCGGTCCGGGGCTGGAAGACACTGGGGCCCCCGGGGACACTGTCTCGCCAGCTTTGCCCATGTGAGCTGCAACTCTGGGGACAGGCCCTCCATGCGGAATCGGAGCAGGAGCCAGCAGGAAGTGCCAGTCACTGCCGTGAGCCCCTGATGAGCCGCTGGCCTCTGCAGCAGCCGCCAGGGGGAGCCAAACCCCCGGGGAAAGTCAGCAGCTCACACCGCAGCCCTGACAAGGGACACCGGCCACTGGGAAGCCGTGCCCCGTCGGCCGCCTCACAGGGACAGCAGAACGTGGTAAGGAGGGCTGCCACGTCCAATGAGAAGAGCCATGGGACAGAGGATCCCCAACATAAAAATGACACCGAGAGGGGGTGCTCCCCTCGCAGACCCAGGGACCGGAAGTCCCCTAAGTAAGATGCCAAGCAGGGCCAGACTAGATGCTGACCAAGCATAAGGAGCTGTTCTTGAGATGAATGGACAACGGCACCAGGAACCAAGCGTGCCTGGGGGGCCAGCTCCAGGCAGCATGCGGTCGGCTTTCCTCCTTCCCAGAAGGTGCAGTGCCCCCTACCAACATGGCCTAGATGGCCAGCTGAGGCCCATCCCCCCAGCCCATCCCCACCACCCCCGTCTCACCATCTCGAAGGAACGTGTCGGCAAAGTAGAGGCAGCGGACGACGCCGGAGAGGGAGTCGTCGGCGGAGCGGGGCTCGATGCGGCGCTGCACCGGGGTCATCTCCACGTCGTGGGGACACGCCTGCTCGGCCAGCTGCGCGTTGGCCTCCTGCAACTGGAGGGGCAGCGGCCTCCAGGACGCCGCCTCCCCCACAGCCCACTGCCCAACAGCCCGGCACCCTCCCCGCCCTGCCCTCACCACACCGGCCGGGGCAACCATGGCGACCAGACACCGGGCTCAGGGCCCAGGCCAGGGCCGGGGCCTGGCTCCGCGCGATGCCCAGGCTGCGGAGGCAGCTGGGCGGCACCCGGGCAGCCGAGCCCCGGCTCACCTTGCTGGTGGCATTGGCAGCCCGCTTCTTGCCCGAGACTCGGCTCTTGCGGATGCGCCGGAAGGACTGGCGCAGAGACTTCTTCAGGGACTTCACCCGGGACAGTGGGCCCTCCATGGCCAGAGAGTCATTGGGGTGAAGCGTGCACCTGCGGGCAGGCTACGTCAGCAGGGCCCGGAGCAGACTCCGGGAGTGGCCACCGTGCAGCCGCCGGCCCCGGGGGTCAGGAACCAGAGGCCCAGGGACGCTGCCCCACCATCCCAGCAGCTTCAAACTCCCCGGCGGTACTTCCCTTAAGAACAGGGCTGCCAGAGGGGCAGGGGGCTTTCAGGGCACCCTACCTCTGTTATCTCAGACCTTAAAAGGGGAAAGCGAGGCCCAGACAGGTGTAGGGGAACATCAGAGCTCCCACAGGAGGCTGAGGTCGGGGGTAGGGGCGGGGGGAGCAGTACAGACCCTGCATCACCAGGCTCCAGCCCCACCCCCCACACACCTGGCCAGCACTGGGCTCCTGCGCTGATAGTCGAAGAGGCCAAAGCCGTGACTGGTGCCAAAGGCCACGAGGCTCCACTCGGCATGGAGCGTGACAGCGGTGACAGCAGCTGGTGGCAGGCACTGAACCAGCACTCGGGGCTGGAAGCCAGCAGGCCACAGCAGCGGCCCCGTACGCGGACTCAGCCGCTCGTGGCCCTTCCACGTGAAGCCCTCTCGGTCCTGGAGGAGGTCCACGCTGGCCACACTGACGGCCTGCTCCAAGGGCACATCACTTAGCTCCAGCACCAGCACCTGAGCGCACAGTCAGGGTGGCGGAGGGGTCAGCATGGAGGAGGATGGGAGTAGCCAGGCCCCAGCCAAGCCTGCCAAGCCCATCAGGGTGGTCCCAGTGGTATTATCTCTAGTTCATCTACTTAATAAGCACTTACTGAATGCCTGCTGTATACCAGGACCTTCACTGAGCACTGGGGAACACAATGGTGACCAAGACGTGCTTCCTTGTTTTTTATGAGCCAAGTATCCCATTCCCCCAAGCCCGTCTCCATTAAACACACAGAGTATATACAGAGTACGAGGCATAAGGTATACAGAGTGTACTTTCTTACTAAGTTCTTATATTCTTATATATATTAAGGTATGCCTTAAGTATACCTTAAGGTATAAGGTGTAAGGTATACAAAATATAAGGTATACAGAGTATACCTTCTGTCTACTGCACGAGTACCAGTGACAAAGCAGTAACCAAGAGCCACTGGCCTTTGGAGCAAACTCCTTTCCACTCACCGGTCTCCCATTTAACAGTAAGTGCCCATAGAACACATATGTATCGTGCGGGGTGCTGGGGGCACCGCAGGGACTGAGCCCTGCTGGTCCCCACGCTCCCAGGGCTCACCTTACACTTGTGCTCCCGATCCCAGCCCCAACCCTCCGTGGTTCCCCAAGAGCCGGTGTCTAGCCTCAAGGCCCCCAACAGGTTCCACCTCCCTGGCCGGCCTCACCCCAGCCACCCTCACCTGGAGCCCCACTCTGAGTCAGATCTACTTCTTTCAGAAAGCCCTTGGAGACCTCAACCCGAAGCCGCCTCTGCCGTACCTGGCCTGCCGTGCCAGCCACCACCATCTGGGCCGTGTACTTGCACAGGGCCACCTTCTGCACACCGAGCCGAGGGTCATCACTGTAGGGATCAAAGCAGCCCACCTGCGGGGGCAGAATGGAGTGAGGACTCAGGGCAGGGCGGGGCCCAGGTCCCCAGAGCTCAGGGAGGTGCCCACCTTGCGAAAGGGGGGCCAGTCGTCCTCGGCGGCCTGGGCCAGGCTGTCAGCGTGCTCACAGTCTGTCTGGAAGAGGCCGGCTGTGCTGAGCTTGTAGAGCGGCCTCAGTGCCACGCCAGAGGCATCCCAGAACCGCACAGTCCCGTCCTCGTGGCTGCGGGGAAGGCGACGTCAGCCCCACCCCTGGTCCCCCTGCGCCTCCCCAGCCACTCACCCTGCGACCACTCACTGAGCACCCACTGCAGATGCCAAGCACTGACCAGACTCCCGCGGCACACAAGGACGCATCTACTGCAACGAGTGAACACATACTGAGCGCCCACTGTATACCTGACCCCATGAACCTGGGCCTCTCAAACAGGGTGAAAAGGGGTGGAAATAATCACCAGTGTGATGAGCAGGAGATGGTAGAGGAGAAAATGCAGGGAAGAGAGGACTACGGGCGTATCCAGGAAAGGCGCTCGGGAGCTAGCCACAGCGCAGAAGGATCAGCTGGGGCATGGGGCAGCCATGTAGGCAGAGCAGCAGGAAGCCTGAGGAGGCTGGGAGGAAGCAGGGAGGGGAAATAGGGGGCAGGAGCAGACAGATCTGGGGTGCAGCCTCAGGACACAGCTGCAGGGCCCACGTCAGGGGCCTCCGCGCAGTGGTGAGAACCCAGAGCCAGGGTGTGAAAAGGTGCCTGAGTCTCTGGGGCCGGTTGGGACACTTCCAGAGCCACGATCAGTTCCCCAGCAGGGCAGGGGATGCTGGAACCAGAGGCCTGAGGGTTCCAGCACAGGCAGGCAGCAGAGGCAAGGCAGGAAGCTAGGGCCTGAGTCACTGGGCACGTCAGCGCCCGCCAGGCCCAGGCTGGGCTCTGCAACACCTGCCCAGGGCAGATCCGCGTGGGCCAGCCCAGATTTTCCGGTCCCAGGGCAGGCCGGGTGGGTGGAGCTCAGTTCCAGACCAAAAGGCAGGGCAGGGCGGGGCCTTAAACCAGGGCCTAGGGAAGCTTCATCCTAAGCCACCCTGCAGGAGAGGGGGTGGCCTGGTCTCACCAGGGGCGGGGCCTGGCTCACCAGGCAGGTCAGTATCCACCAGGCCCCGAACAGGCTCTCCCGCACCTGTGGGGCCTGCACCAGGCCCCATCTGCATACACACACACACACACACACACACACGCATACACACGTCACACCTGTGCTTGACCACAGAACACACATCTGCCTACCCTGTCAGCAGCAGCCCTCGCTGGGATGGCTCCTGGGCCAGGTTCCGGCCCCCAGTGATGGGCCAGCTCTGGGAGAGGGAGGCAGAGATTTGGAAGCAGAAGGTCAGGACAAATGCCTTCTTCTCACCCTGGGCCTGGCACCCAGGGCCCAAACTGCCTCTGAGTTCCCTATGCACGTCTGCCACATTCCCCACTCCAGGCCTGGGCCTGGCCAGAGCCTGGATCACCACTGCCATCCTCCACCCCCCACCCAACCCTCACCCCGCAGGAGGCCCTCGGGCACATACCGAGGAGCTGGAGGCAGGCTGCGGGCTCTGCTGCTCACCAGCACTCACGATGCGGGCCCACAGCTTGGCAGGGACATTGGCGACGTGTGCAGAGCAGGTGATTGCGGATGAGTGCAGTGGGGCCAGGTACGGGGCGGGCACGGCAGGCCAGCCGGGCGTCTGCAGGTCCAGCACGACCAGCTCCTCCTCGAGCAGCACGGCCAGGGCCTGGGGCTCATCGAACTCTGCGGGACGAGGGCTAGGTGAGCCCAGTGGCAGGGGGCACGGGGCATGGAGCACGGGCCAGGGCGGGCACACACCATCCTCAGGCCGTGTGCTGTGCACCGTGAAGAAGTCGATGATGCGGGAAGTGAAGTCCAGCGTCACCAGGGTCTCGGCCCGGAGCACACTCACACAGTGGCGGTCACCGTAGCTGGCACGGGGCATGCCTCCACTGAAGATGATGAAGTGGTCCCTGCAGGGCCGGCAGGGGAGCTGCGTGAGCCACAGGGCCACAGGTGCACACTGCCCAGCCCAGGGAGAGCGATGCAGGCCGTCCCTGCGCCCCTGCGCCCACCCTACTCCCCGCTGCAGACACAGCCCCCAGCCCGCATCTGAGAACCCGCTCCCCACCTACCCAGATTCACAGTTTCGCCACAGAATCTTGTTAATGGCTTTGCAGGGGAAGGGGCCTGGAGGGGTGGGACAGTGTCGGGCTCACTCACTCGCCAGGACGGGAAGGGCCCCAGGTCACATTTCTCCAAGCTTCTCCCATTCCTAGTCTGCCTCCATCGCTCCCCACCTCGCAGCTGCTTCCTGACTCCCAGAGGGGAAGGCCCACTATCCCACCGCGCACCCCCCCCCAGCGGGCTCACCTTTGAGGATGGCGCTTGGCACCACCGCCTTCCACCAGTCCTCTTGGACATCCCCACCAAGGCCAGGCAGCCCCAAGTGCCTGAGTTTGGGGTCACGGGCCAACCCCATGCTCAGGCGGCAGGAGCCGCCCTCGGCCTCCCCGGCACTCACCATATGGCGTGGTGGCCACTGTGGGCTGGGTCATCGGGGAGTCGCCGGCGTCGGCGGACCAGACGGCGTAGCTGCCGTCGCTGTGGGAGCTGACCAGCGTGCTGCCGCTGCGTTCCCAGCACAGGCTCTCCAGCTGCTGCTGGGCAGGCGGGGAGTGTGAGCAGGGGTGTGAGCAGAGGGCCTCGGCGGCGGGCGCCGGCCTCCCCCACATACCTGGTTACCCAGGAAGACGCGGTCTGCGCACTGTGCCGCCTGGTTCCAGATGACCAGCAGGCCTCGGCTGTAGCCGATGAGGATCTTGGTGGGGTCCCGCAGGTGTCCCTGGAGTGACTCCACGGGGCCCAGTGCCTTCCCACACCGGTAGTCGTCTGGCACGCTGAGGAGGGGCTCACGTGAGCTGACAGGAGCACCCCGAGGCCCGGACTAGCTGCTGGGGGGCCCGCCTGCCTCTCACCTGCGAAGAACCTCGTCCGGGACAAGAGTCCGCCCCTCGAGCAGTGTCAGGGTGGGAACATCCAGGAAGAAGATGCTGCCGCCCTCAGTGCCCAGGGCTGCCATGTCACCAGCCGCCACCAGCAGGACCACTGTGACGCGGGCAAGGCTGAGCGGGCCACTGCACAGGAGGAGGGGAGGCAGGTGAGGGTGAGCCCAGGCCCTGCTAAGGAGGGGTATGGATGGGGCGGGGCTGCTCATGACGGCCCCCCTGTGCTCACAGAGGCCCGGTTCTCGAGTGGGCTGGCACACCGGGAAGGCGACGGTGTAATTAGCGCACTCAATTATTCATCAGGATGTTGGGAAGGAGAGGGATAAAAATAGGTTCCCCAGGTCTTAGAGACAGACTCCCGAGCCCCTCCCACTCACTAGGAGGGGAAGGCAGGAACCAGGCCAGCGCCCAGGCCAGGACCAAGGGCTCCAGGACACACACGACCCTCCTGAGCCTGACCCGGGAACCCCAGTCACCAGCCCACGGATGGCCCCGACTTCACTGGAGGTGCCCCAGACTGACCCTGCCTGCAGAGGATGAGAGACCTCCCCTGGGGGACCCATCTCAAGGGGAGGGCTGGATGTGTGGGGGGTCTCACTCAGCCCTCAGCAGGAGCAGGACAAGCTGCCCACTCAGGCAGTACAGGATTCTTGAAGGGTTAAGGACTTGCCCACACTGACCGTTTCAGGAAGGGCCAGTAGGGCCAGGGACCGAGAGGCCCCTTACACTCTCACCGGGGGTCCAGGCCCACTCAGTTGCCCCCAAAATGTCTTCTCTGGCACCTCACACAGCCTGGTGGGACCCTCCTTGCCCCCAAACTTGCCCTGTCAGCCATGCACTTTACGGCCCATTACCCCACCCCCAACCATGAACAGCCCTAGTCACCACCAGAGCATCACCTGAGACTCAGCCGGGACCCCCTATTTAACACCCGAAAAATCCACCAGAACCCAGGCGCAGCTCGATGGACTCCGTCCCCCGAAGCCCAGGGCAGGGGTCCTAGGCCCACAGCAGAGGCCAGCTCCCACTACCTCCACCAGGCTCCCCCAGGCCCCGCAGCTCATCCCCAGCCAAGTCGTTTGGTACCTGGCCCCATCAAAGCCCGGCCGACTCGGTGGCTGGAAGCTGAGAGCCTCCTCCAGGTGAGCGCAGCCGTTGCGGTGGGCAATCTCCCAGAGGTGCAGGCTGCTATCGTCCAACAGGGTCAGGAGGCGGCCCTGGTGGATGAGCAGAGACAGAGACCGGGCTAGTCGGGGGCTGGGCAGGGCACAGAGGCTGGGGCAGCCGTGGAGGGGAGAGGCTCACCTGGCCAGGCAGGAAGTGCATCTGGGTGACAGTGGCTGTGTCCTGGTGCAGGCCGGTAAACTCCACACCAGGTGCACCATAGCTGAGTGCAGAGGTCAAGGGCAGAAGCAGGCACGGGAGATCCTCCCTTCCAAGAACCCTCCAATGGGCCCCCGCCAGGCCTGCCCTCCAAGGTCCAAGGAGGGACACCCGTCCTTGAAGAAGCACCGGTCTGTACCCCCAAGATACCCCCAGGCTCAGAGAGCAGGCTTCACTCTGCGCTGCAAGTTGGTACTATGTGACCTTTACTTCCTCATCTGTAAAATGGGCTTGTGAGTCCCACTCCCACCTTGTAGGGCTGATGCAGGGCAAGTGAGAATACAAACACACCCAGCACCTTTGGGCCAGGTCTGGCACATGGCCAGGCTCCCGTTCTGTGTCAGCCTCAGAGCATGTCTGTGTACATTAAGAGCTGGGCCCCGCAGGTTGGGATCACACAGGCAGAGAGGCCAGGCCAGGCCTGGGCACGGAAGCCTGGGGCACAGCAGAGTCCAGGCTGCCTCTTCCCACAGCTCCAGGCCAACCTCCAGCTGCAAGCAAGGACATCGAACTCCCCCTGCGACTGGCAGCCAGCAGCCCCTGCTGTGATCGGGAGAGGCCGGGACCAGCCCATTTCATCGACATTGCACGGAGGCTTGGGAAGGTTGGGTGAGTTGCCGCAAGTCCCTGGGGTCAGTGCCAGAGTCAAGACGGCAGCTCCAGACAGCTCCAGGTCCGACAGTGGTCTGACAGGGGTCTGAAGGGGGTGGGGAGGGGGGTCAGGAGGGAGGGCTAGGGAGGGGTCAGCGTTGCCCAGCAACAACACAGGGGCTCGTTGCTTTGGAGCTAGAGCTGGGATTCCCTGCAGGAACCAGAACACAAGAAGAGGGGACAAAAGAGAGGGCAGGAGCTGCTGGGCGGGAACCAGGGTTGCCAAGGAGACGGCTGCCCTTGAGGGGGAGGGGTAGCTGCTGTGGCCAGCCTCAGTTTCCCAACCCAGGGCTCTGGTAGTTTGGGGGAAGGAAGGAGGGGAAAGAGGAGGGCCCCAGCCTCCTCCTCTGGGGCTGTCTCCTCACGAGTACATCAGGTTCTTTGTGAGCACGCAGAGCCCGTGCACGAGAAACACCATGGAGGGACAGCTCAAGCGGCTACCAGAGTCGCCTGGACAAGGGACTGAGCAAGGGGCTGCGGGAACACAATACACGTGCAGGGAGGGTACAACAGCACCGAGAGGGGCAGGAGCAGGCCGGGGCTGGTGGAGGGCGGTTCAGGGCAAGGGATCCAAGCACTGTCCCCTCCCCACCCCATTCCCTGCTCCACGGTGCCTCCCTGGGAGTCCATGGGATAGGAAGGGCACCCCAGCCCCGCCACACCTCCTAGGGAAGGCGGACTCGCAAACTATAGGCCCAGTCGCCCACCCGTGACCGGCCACCTGCCCTGGGGTGGGAAGGCCCCCATGCCCACCCCACCCCTTTCCAGGCATTGACTCATTTTTTGGCCAACCAACGTCCCCAGTGAGGGTACTGAGAGCTGGAGGATCACGGAGCACGGGGGGAGGGCAGGCAGCCCAAAGTGGGCCCTTCCCTCGGTTTCCCCACCCGAGGGGCTTCCCCAAGAAAAGCAGCAGGGGTGGGGTCCTCCGTAGCAGGCAGGGAGGCAGTCAGCTGCCGGCGTGCCCCCACCCCCCCCCCCCCCCCCGCCGGCAGGAAAAAGCCCGCCTTGTGCAGCTCACACGGCCCATTGTGCAGCCGCCGGCACCCAGGTGGGGGCCGCGCCGCGCTCACCATGCTGAGCCTGGCACAGCCCCCAGCCCCTCGGCCGCACACATGTGTCTTCACATTCGCACACACGTGTATGCCTGGTCACCAGGGCAAGGCCCGCTAGGCGACCCTGGCCCACTCGCCACCCCTGCTGGGTACCGCGCCTGGCCAGCCTCCCGGCCCAGTGTTCCCGGTCAGTTGCTGGAGCAGTGGCAGGGTCGCCTAGGTAACTTGCCGGCTGAAACGCAGCTAGGGACAGCTGTGACCACTACAAGCTGACCCCTCCCCCACAACCATTTCTGTAAAGAAGTCTCAGGGCAGAGGCTGCACCAACTCCACCAGGACCCAGGCACTGACTGCGGCCTCCTGGGGTGGGCCAGGCCCCAGGAGTCGGCACATAGGGGGCTGCGAGCAGGAGGACTGGCCCTGAAGGCCTCGGTACGCAAAGGATACATCTTGACGGCCCCAGACCTCGTGCCGATGGCCATGATGCGGAGCTCTGGGTCAAAGGCCAGGGCGCTGGGCTGGTTGGGGAAGCCATGCTCCACGGTCTGCAGGGGGAGGGGAGGGCATGGGCAGCGGCACGCAGCCCCTGGCCCACCTGAGGCCCACCCCAAGGCAGCCTCCAGACTAGTGTAGCTGCACGGTGAGGATGGGCGCCTGTCCATCTGAGCTCCGCACCTCAGTGTTCCCAACTCTGAAACAGGTGATCACATCTGCAACCCATACCTCACAGGCCTCCCCCGGCCAAGACCTTGTCCTCTGCACCCACGTCCGGCCCGCCCTGTGCAGGGCTCTGGCAACAGAGAGAAGCAGGACCCCCAAGGTGCAGGCACAGAAGTCGACCCTACCCGTCCCACAGAGTGGGGCTCTGTGCCCCACTCCTGGAGGTGAGCTGCCATGCTTTCTGAGGTCCCATATGATGTGTGTGGCACTCCCCACGGGCCCCACTGGAGATCGGAGGGCAACACCCGGGATCAGCTCGTCCGGCTCCCCCAGGGCGTCTCCTTCTGGCAGGGCCTGTCCCATGGCAGACTCCAGCCCTCCGGGTTCTCAGTCCTTCCTTCCACTGGCTCATGCTTTCGGCCACCTTCCCACATCCACCATGGAACTCCCACTCATCCCCAGAGGCCTGCCTGAAGGGGCTCCCACCCTGTCTTCAACACCAATGCGGGACACCACAAGTGGGCGCAGGCATCTCCTGACCAGTGCCTCAGTAAGGCACACATTTCAAACGAAACCGTGGTCCCAGGCCTGCTGCCCCAGCCTCCCTCCTGCTTCAACCAATCTAGGCCAGGGACTGCACCCTCTCTGCAGCTGGCTTGGATCACCACATTCTCCAAGCCTCCTCAGTCTCCCATGTGGGCACTAGGGGCAGTGAGGCCACTGAGGACAGAGTCGCCCATTTGGCTGGCAGTGCAGGGGGTAGGGGGGAGTGCCCTTCCTTTTCCCACCAGCCTCGCCATGTCCGTACTAGAGCTGACCAGGTCTAGCCAGTCCCATCCTCTGCTCAGGGCCTTCTCCGAGCTCCCACCTCACCACCTGGCCCCTCTCTGTCCTCCTCCTCTCTCTCTCCCCCAACTTCTTTGACTCCAGGCCCAACGGCCTTCTGCTCTCCTCCAATTGACTAGGCAGGCTCCTGCCTCAGGACCTTTGCATCTACTGTCCCTCTACCTGGAAAGTGCTTCACCCAGCATTCCCCAAGGAGGGCTCCTCCCCATTACTCAGGTCTCAGCTCAGGAGTCACCTCCTCAAAGCCCTCCCTGAATCACCCTGCTCTAGCGGCTCCCTGTCCCCACACTCCCTACCCTCACCCTACTTTATTGTATCCCCAACACTGGCCATCATCCTAACTGCTGCATATTTCACTCTTCTGCTTTGGCTTTTCACTGCCTCCCCCATGAGTACCTCAGCACCCCAAGTGAAGAGGCATTTGTCCCTTTTGGGTCACTATGGTGTGTCCTCAATACCTAGAAGGGGGCCCTCACACAGGAGAAGCTCAGGATATAAAGTGACATAGACTGGACATCCCATGGGCAAGGTGCGGGCAGGAGAGGGATCTGGATGCAAGACAGTCCAAAGTCCACGCTTGCTTCTGACACTCGCCACCACTCAGGATCTAGGACCCATTTGTTCTCTAGTGATCGCCTATCTCCTATTGTGACCAAGTCCCTTGCCCCAAACTACACCAACGCTGCCCACTCAGAATGGGGCCTCACTCTCCTGAGCAGGGAGCCCTTGGCTTCTGCCAACCCAGGCCCAGCCAGGAGGACCCACCATCTATCTCCAGTCTCCACTTCACAGTCCCTGACTCACTTGTCCCCACCATCCTCCTCGCATCTTACAGGGGCTCACACACACAGTCACCCAGCGCACCAAGGGAACCAGCTGGGAGACCCTGGACACCAGCCACCCTTCTGGGTTCCCCAGGCCCCTGAAAACTTCTCAGCCACCACGTCTGAAGGCCCTGGCAGCCCCAAACCCTGCCTGCCCTGAGAGACATTCCCACCTCGGCCACTTCACCTCTAGCCATTCCAGAGCCTTCTCCTGAACAAGGGTCTCCTCGCGTCTGGCTCAGGACCACAGCAGCCCATCCAAAAATCCCTGCCCCTCAAGACTCAAGTCATATCTTGTTGACAAGGGGCCACAAGGACAGAGAGCCCCAGCGCAGTCTGCGACTTTGGGCAAGTCATCATCCCTCTCTGAATCTCAATTTTCTCACCCGTATAATGGGAACAATAACTCTAATCCCCGAGAACAGTGAGGGGCTGTGCAATCAGAGGTTGGGAGTAAAAGTGAGGGCAGAAGAAACACCCCAGAAGTTAGCAATGGAAAGACGGGGGCCTGGATCTACCACACATCAGCGCAAAAGCTGGGCAGAGGAGGGAGCTGAAGGCAGCCCCTTTCCCATGGCCCCCTCTTGCCCTACCCAGGAAAAGAAAGGAAGGAGCAACCACCTCCACCTTGGCCCAAAGGATAGGTCAGTTGGACCATGTGACACAGGGAGCCAGAGCCCACAGCAGGGAAAAAGGTGGCCCCATTTCATAGCAAAGGAAACTGAGACCCCAAGAGTTGAAGTGTAGATGCCTACACAGCCAGCCAGGCATCTTCCCTGGAGCCCCCAGCAGAGCAGGGCAGGTCAGAGACCCGGAAGGCATAGCCTAGGGCCTTGGGGGAGGGGAGGAGGGGAACCTGGACGGGATTTCCCAGCCCCACCCCCCACAACATCTGCCTCCATTCCTCACCCCTCCCCACCGGCCTGGGTGCGAAAGCAAAACAAACTGGGGCCCTGGGCTGCCCCAAGGGCTGAGCAGGGTCTCTGAGGTCCCCCAAAGGAAGAGAGAGAAAGAGATAGCAAGAGCCAGGGGGAGAGTTCCCAAAGACTGCACAGAGACGCATGTAGGCAATGAGACACGCAGGAGAGACAGGCGAAGACTCAGAGATCAAGAGACAGAAAGAGATGAAGGAAGGCAGAGAAGGGATACGCAGAGACACACAGGGACAGAGGCAGACAGGCTGAGGATAGGGAGGTGATCCTGGGCAGAGACGGGCAGAGACCCAGAGGCATGCAAAGAGTCGCACGGAGAGAGACACACACACAGACCCAAGTACACAGAGATCCGCATAGCCAGGGCCAGTGAGGCCCACAGGGACCCGGAGGAGCTGACTCGGAAAGTCAGCGAGGGACCCAGACCCACCCAGAGTCCGAGAGTGGAGCAGGGGAGGAGACGAGAAGTGGGGCCCGCCGAGGGGCGCGCGGCCCGCTCCTCGCGCCGCGCCCCAGCTGGGCGCCCCCTCCCCCCGGGCCCGACGTGGCTCCGGCCCCCGGGCCCCCGGCTTTGGCCCTCGGGCCCTCGGGCCCCCGGCCCGCCCCCTCCCGCCCCCTCCCGCCCTCTGTCGCCCTCTGCCCAAACCACCACCGCCGCCGCCGCCGCCGCACCTTGTTGAAGGCAAAGAGCTCCTGCTTGAGCTTCTCGCGCTGCGGGTCGGCGCCCTGCCGCCGGAACCGAAACTTCATCATCTTGCGTCCGGCTGCCGGCGCCGCGCCCGCCGCCGCC